>NW_027210652.1:1607500-2050000 GCF_029030835.1 Brachyistius frenatus
CATGATTTGTTTGACACAGTAAAAACAGAGAGTGTCTGGCCAAAAGGTAATTTTCTATATTTACTTTATTCCTTTAAAAGCTCGCTTTCCTCCCACAGACCAAAGATTTCTGTGGGCTCGGGGAACTTTGTGAGCTCCAAATTGCCTGTTAAGTGAGGATTTGTTTGTGTTGTGATATAATCCTGTGACAGACAGTGAGTCTTCTAAGATGCTGAACCTGTGAACCCACACAGGAATAACTTTAGCACTGAGTCCTTCTGATTCATGAGAAAATTACTGAGAGCGTTAAGCTACGAAAAATAAACAAGGTTAAATTTGACCTGCTGGTTCCATAACTTTTATAGAGTATCTTAGTTAATTAGTGTCTTTGTGTGACCTTAAATAAAGCTATAAACTCATTATGTAAATATCAGCCAGTATCTTTATAAGATACCATTTTTTTATTTTAATCTTTTTTTTTTTTAAAATTTATTGCTGGACAAAAGACAAAAAAAAAACCATCATGAAGAGGACAAAAACATCAGGTAAAGAAAAATAAACCATCTTTTTTGAGATGGTGATATTAATTGTTGGTATTCTGGTGATGTGGTACCTCACTGGGACCTTTTCATGTATAAACACCAACCTTTGTCCTACCAGAACGTCTTCATGAGGACCTTTCCAGTCCTGGTCAGGCAGGACATCCTGTCTGAGGTCTGGGTTAAGTTGAGGAGGATCCCTGCAGTTCGAGGTCAAGTTAAGGTCAAGGATAGGCGTGAAACGGTTACGGTTTGGTTGTCCACAATGAACGGAAGTCGATGCACGTGTGGGACGACTTCATCTGCAGTGGGGTGGGAGGGTGGGGGGTGAAGATGAAGATGATGAAGCATCAGAAAACAATATATAATAAAATGTATAGTTAAGGTAAATATATAGTCCCAATAATTGATTGTATGTCTAAAGTAGTTTGACCTGTGTAAAAACAAAACAAAAAGACTTTCCAACAAGCTGACTTGTCTAAATATATATTTTTTTTAAAACGCACTACAATTTTGCAAAGGAGGGGAGGGGGCGGGGGGAGCGAGTAGTGACGTCATAACTGCGCGCGACGTCCACCTTCTGACGTCGTGCTTCAATGTCAGCTGGCACTCTTTTGTGTCACAACCGGACTTATTAAACGTTTAACGGACCGCCGTCCAGAGAGCCGCACGTGGAGCGTGTGTGTGACGCGTCCCGGTTCGTCGGTGCAGCGATGATTCGCCAGTGTTTAAAATTCAGAGGTGGGTTCGACAGCTCGGAGCTAACGTGCTAACATGCTAAAAACACTTCCGTAAGATGCTCCGCGCGCACCTGACGTAACGTCCACCTGTCTGCGCGCCCTTCAAACACACTTCTCTTTTTACACGCTGTATTTATTGTAAATAAACTTCTGTACTTTAAACTTCCCAGCGACGTTAATTCTGCACAAATGTTTTCCAAAAGTTCAATTTTTTTTTAATTTTGTTTTTAAGCAAAAACTTTCCAGCTGAACTCGTGCAGGTGTGTTTGTTTTGGTTTCCTGTTGTTGTTGTTGTTTTCCTGAACATCTCGAACACATCCGGTTCTTGTCGCCACCAGCTCCCCTGCAGCGGAGCTCGCGTGCTTACGGTGTGGTTCCGCCCCCGCGCGACAGCGACGAGAAGGCGATGATGCACCGAATGCTGCGCGTGGACCACGCGGGTGAATACGGTGCCAACCGCATCTACGCCGGCCAGATGGCGGTGTTGGGTCGAACCAGGACGGGACCGCTCATCCAGGTATACAACGGTCCTTCCAGGAAGTTCATCTGCTTTAATAGTTCTGAGAGGTTTTTATTTATTTATTTTAAATGTTAATATTTTTGAAGTTCCTTTAGTTTTAGTTCAATTTAATAAACTGAATTTTATTTATTTTTTTTTTAACAACATTTAAAGCTTCACTTGTGGTTTCAGTTTTCTGACGTTTTAAAGGCCGAAGAGTCAATAAAGAAAACAACCTACTAATTAATCATTAGGAACATTAATTAATAGTTGCCGCCCTGATTTCCGATCATTATGTGAACAATGTTCGCCATCGTTGATGGTTTTTAATGCTTTTTTTTTTTTTTTATCAAAGTGTACCTTAAATCTCCACAGTTACTGTTGAGGAGACAAATACCAAATCTACTCCCTTCTTTTTTGGTTTTGTACCTTTTTTTTTGTTTTATCTTCTTCATATGTTCATTATTAAACTAAAATGTAGGCCTATTCTATCTGGTGTCATAAATAGAAATAGAAAAACACGAGTGTGTTCAACGTGAGTGTGCAGCAGCTCAAAATGTAGTTTTTCTTCAGGAAATGTGGGATCAAGAGAAGAAGCACCTCGAGAAGTTCAACGAAATCCTCGCCGAGAACAGAGTTCGGCCGACGGCGCTGCTGCCGCTCTGGAACGTCGCCGGGTTCGTGTTAGGTCGGTACATCCCATAAACACGCAGCGTCCGTAAAAGTCACATGATGTTTCTGACAAAGTCTTACGTGTGTTCTTTGCTTGAATCTTTAGAGTTTTGACTTGAGGATCAAAAACAGCGGACGAGTTTTGCTTCGTGAAGTTAAATTTGTATTTGTTTCCGGCTGCAGGGGCGTCGTCCGCCCTGCTGGGGAAGGAGGGGGCGATGGCGTGCACGGTGGCGGTGGAGGAGAGCATCTCCGAGCACTACAACAGCCAGATAAGAGCTCTGATGGAGCGCGACCCGGACAGATACACCGAGCTGCTGCAGGCGAGCGACCCGCCGTTCATCAGATTCATTAACACTCACCACGAAGTGTCGCCCGACCGAGACGGATACAGAACGAAGGAGACCCACAAACAAACTTTTAATGAATTTCATGAATAATTTTAAGGTGTATTTTTTTTTTTATAGGTGATAAAAGAATTTAGAGATGACGAGATGGAACATCACGACACGGGGTTGGAGCACGATGCTGAAACGGTGAGTCAGCGTGCTTTATTATAGTCCAGCAAACTCTTAACGTCTGTTTAACTGACAACTCAGAAAAATGATTTTAAATATATATGAAGAACACAATACATTTCTTTGTTGCATGTTTTTTTTTCTTTCTTTTTTTTTTCCTTACTTTGACATGAAAATATAAAGAAAACTGAGAAATATCAATATTAATTTATATAAATATGTTTCTGTTAATGCCGATTTTTTTTAATTTAAAGTCATTAAAAATGTTGTTAAAGTGTGTTTTTCGTTTGTTTTAGGTACCTGGATATTGGCTAATAAAAAATGCAATACAGCTCGGATGCAAAGCTGCAATATATTTTTCTGAACGTGTCTGAAAACAATTAAATTGTTTTGATATTGTGACTCAGTTTTTTGTAAATCAGTTCATTTGAATTTGTGTTTAAATTCAGCTCCTTTGTAAATGTCAGATTGAACGTGTTGCACGCAGACGTTCACGCTCTAATCTGACATTATTTGGGTTGCTGTGTTCAGTATGTAACACGGACTCTGGTTAAGTACTTGGTGGAGGTGACCCTCGCTGAAATAAACAGCAGACCTCAGTGCTGTTTTGTGAATGTAAAAGATTTATTTCTATAATGTTTGTTGTCTGAAAATGGATGTTAAACATCTGCTTATTTAGTTTAAGGAAGAACATACTTTCCCAACATTTTTACATTTTCTCTAATCTGCTTCTGTATTTTTTTGTACCTGAATGCACCACGATGAACAACGTTTACTTTAAAGATCGTACGCTCGCCTTCGACCAAAAGTTACATACCTAAAATACATATGATAAGGACATATTGATCCCGGCATACTCACACCTTCATACCCTTCAACGAACTCTCCGGTTTCACACGCAATCGTTCATATATCAAGCTGAGCAATGACTTGTCATCCTGGCCTAACTGCCAGCCGCCCTCGCACAGCATTTCTGAGTACATGAGGTCACTGAGCAAGAAGGATTGACAAAGGGCTCGTCCAGGGGGGGCCCCCTTTTATCTATTAGGCCTTTCATCGGACTGAGCCGGTCGAACAAAATGTTCATTCCCTCTCCTGGTCAACATCACTCTGTCCTCGCCGTATGCTGAGTGCAGCGCTTTTACCCTCGATTTAGCCTTTTTCCAGGCCGTGGGGTGTGATGTGCAGTGATTTACAGCCTGTGGCGTCGGCCGAGATGAAATCCTTTGGTTTGTCTCTCGGCGGACAGTAACGACACACTAAATGGAAAGCTTTGGATTATTATACGTTATTCAGTTGGGTAAAAATTCAAGGAAAATAATGCATCGAGCTTTGGGAAGATGTCTGCGCCGCCACGTGTTGTCCAAACCTACAAATCCTTCACCCCCCAAAAAAATTAGCCCTTAATTGGAGTTTTGATGATGATACTGGGGGAGAGAGGTGTCTGGTACGTTGGTCTAAAATTCCCTGCAGGCGTTCACTTAAAACGAGATGCTGCAAATTGTAGTTTTCACTTCAATTTGGCCCAACGGCTGCTTTCGTTCTTAACGTCCCCTTCAGGATGAATTAAATTGCTTTGATGATCCTCTTTAAATGGGTCTCGTGTTACCTTTCATACCTGTTGTATTTCCCGATTCTTCCTTTTTGCATGTTGTCCTTTATTTCGTCTCTCGTGTGCATCGCTGGTTGTACTATAAGTGTCTCCTGAGATGAGCTGTTACCCAACTTTGCAGATCTATTTTGCTCAGCATGAGGTCAGAGGCGTTATTCTAGTGGGTTTGCATATCACACCTGACCTGAAGGGTTAATGTGCCGTATGGCCCCCCCATTCCTTAAAAATAGGTTCCTCTGTGCAGTCCGTCAGCCCGTGAAAAAGCTGAAGTGAAACAACCTCGTCGGTGCCGTGTTTGTTGTGATGATGGACATTATGAGCCTATTTTTAGCAGGTCCTGTAATAGTTCAAATTAGCTAATAGAAATTAGCCGCTTCGACTCTCTCCGGGCGACCCGAAGAGGTCGAGCCGACTCGCCAGTTCTTCGTCGTTCGAAGGATTCCTGTTTTACTGCCTGTATTTGTTGATCACATTGAGATTCCTGCTCTTGTCCCTGTGAGCAAAACTTTCTCACCGTTTCACCTGCAACAAATCAACAAGAATAGTGTTTGTTTATTTGATCATTTGTTTAGACGTGACGAGGATGGAAAGGCACGAGGTCACCCGCTGACCGTAAGCAACGTGAGACGCTGGGCAGCTTTGCAAATCAAAGGTAGATCATCATGCATTATTTAAGCCCCAGATTTATTTGCATTAACAGTTTTATAGCGACGTGCAACAGTTTAAATAAAGCAACAAACGTACAGCTCCATTCGTGGCTCCGTGTCGGGTGACGAAATTACCGGGAAATAAAAAGCGGAGTGACGACTCGGTCGCAGCGCTGGTGTTAATCACCTCCACCTTTACATCTAAATTAGCCGCCATGTCGCCTATAACCACAGAAGCAATACGTTTTTCTATCGTTCGTGGTGTCTGTAACTTTCAGCTCAATGCTGCATCTGTCTGCGACCATCCGGAGTTCATGGGCACTGTTTAGTTTCTTTTTCTCAGAATTACTTCCAAAGGAATCTGCTGAAGAAATTGGCAACAAGAATTTGAAGAGTGCAATAAAACTTTAGTAAACTTGGGACTGTCTTGCTGCCCGTGAATAATTGGGGTTGTAAATTTTGAGCAGCAAGAATTATACATATCCCTCTAAGTTATCAAATCTTTCGGATACAGATTGTATTGCTTCTTGGCTTCGACACGGGCCGTCCGTCAGTCTGCGGGCTCTTCTTGGGTTTACATTAACTAATAGATCAGTCTGGAGTACTGAGAGCTGCAGGGAATTTAAAGAATAAGTTCGCTTCTGCATGATTACGTATAATGAATATTATTTTTTAAATTTTGTAAATGTGCTAATATAAAAAGGGATGCGTCTTACAAAAGAGCCCCTTTAAAATGTTGGAATATACAGATTTGTTCTTTAAACGAGCGTCTCCTGTTCCGTGAGCTTATTTAGGTTTAGTTTTTGTCGTTTTCCAAAACCCATTTGAGACCCAGTGAAACATACGGATCCGATATTGCTTCTTAAATTGTGTTCAGACCAAACTTTTATGAGTTCGGCGACTCAAATTCAATATTTTTAACAAGCGCAGATGTGAATTTGTGTCCTTTCGTGTCGCCGTTGTGTGAATCTTTGCATTGACTTGGCATATCAAGGCTCCCCGGGAATAATCCTCTTCGCGAAATAATCTTAATTTGCTTTGTTGTTGAGAGTTGGATGAGAAGATCGACAGCGTTTTCTATGTGAACGCTAAATGTCGAAGCCGCATGTCATGAGTTTTCCGGACAATCAGAGAGTTAAGGAAGAAACACTCTGACACATTTCACACTTTGGTTTTGGTGCAGATTTAAAAAAGGATTTTGCGTAAAGCTGCACATTTTCCAAAATGTGACACTATTTAACGTGCTGGTCTACATCCACCCGCAGGGAGTCTCTCATTCAATCAACATGATAAAGTCCTTACAACAATACTTTACAACATTATACCAAGGAACCCAACAATTAAGAAATTTCTACATGAACAGCTGGAAGAAAAACCTCGTTAATACAGAGAATAATGATTTCTACTTGTTTATGCCCACATTGCCTTTCTCTATTTGTTCTGACAGGAATTTTAACAACTTCAAGTTGATCAAACTTGAGAAAAAGATTATTGCATCCTGGCATAATATCACCAAGAAAGAATCTCACCTGACCTCAGGGAACACGGCACCATAATGTTTTATCTCATGAGATCGGCTCCGTTAACTGACAGGGGTGATAAAGCTAACACAGATGCTAACTGTCATGTCGCCATAAATTTTATGTACAAATCATCTGCATACTTGTTAGAGTTTGCATCGCCTCGACCGTTTAACAAGGTGTTCTCAGAAGTGAGGGGCGGTTAGATCGAACTGACTCAGCTCGGCTCGTCGTACACTTCTGCTCATCCAGGTCATCTATTCACATGAGAAACAGCCACAGTCTATAAATAGTCAACAGTAAACATTTTTACTGTTCTTTGGTATGTTCATATAAATACCAGCGGCGTGATGTCACCGTGTGCTTTACATTACTGTTCGACGCAGAGTGGCCGAGTTGGATCTCTGATTCATCGATGTTTTCTCCCCCCTCGTCTTTTTGCTAATATTTTGTGCTGAAAGATATGCACAAATGTGCATTTATGCACCTGACTACCTAAACCTATGATAAATCTTCTGGACGGCCGAGGGGTGTGTGGCCTGAAAGAGTGACCACGTGTCCGCATGTCTTCGTGGTGTGAAGCGACAACACATGATGCAAAAGGGCTGACATCACTTCAGCTGGAATCTGTGACTGATGGCCTGTCACGCAGCGCTCGTCCACCGACCGCTTCACAAAGAGAAAAATAAAACAAGGTCAGTCTTCTAGGAAGGTTAATGTGTAAAACGTCTACATTTATAATTCCTTAATGAAAAGCTGTGCACATATTTATTAATATGTACACTGAAAGAATCCGAAAATGTGCAAAAGGAACTCTAATCGTTTTAGACAGTTGACAGTTGCAGGTGTTTTCACCTGTATTTCACTATGAAATATATAAAGCCACAAACAAAACAAAATTAAAGAACTTTTAAGGGAAATTTCACCTCAAATAATCACCACTCGGACAAATGAATGAATGAAGCTCCCCTCCGGCACCACCAGCTACTGAAGGTTGTTATTTACTACTTCATGGATTGGCGCCACATTTTTTGCAAATAATCCGTGTAGAGGGTCTTTGAAAATGTGCAGTGTAAAAGTTTATCAATAAAAACAAATACAGGTACATAAAAACAGTGAAAATATGCATTTGGAAAGCAATATAAGCTGAATATGTAGTTAAGAAGTGGAGTCAAGTGTTAAAAAGGGTACAAAGCAAACACGCACACATTGCACTGCAATTACTTTTTCCTTTCTCTGGAAGTGTGTGTGTGTGTATTTATGTGTGCGCGTGCGTGTCTGTGTTTATTTATTTTGGTGGGGGGGTAAACATGTAAAAAGCTATTATTATTTTTGATTATTTGATTTGATCTATCTATCTGTCTGTCTGTGTTTCTTGGCTGTGAAATGTATTTTTCTTTGAACAGATCTGAGCTGTATTTAATGAAACCACCGTATTTAACGGACAACTGGAAATCAAGGTGACACTTGTGTTTCACTCTTATCAGACGGGGCCTTCTCTGTTTCCACTCGGTGCTGTGTGATAGTGTGTCGATCAGGTGGTCGGACTTATGTGAGGGACCTACTGTTGCGTGCCGGAGCTGAGCACGGCGTGACCCCTCCACTGGTATCCATCAATGTACTGACAGGCCTGGTGGTTCATCCAGCATGAGTCCAAGGCCACGTTGCTGCTCCACTGTGTCATGAGCTCCAAAGACACTTCGGACTATTGACTGGGGGGGGGGGGGGGGGGGGGGGGGGGGGGGGGGGGGGGGGGGGGGGGGGGGGGGGGGGGGGGGGGGGGGGGGGGGGGGGGGGGGGGGGGGGGGGGGGGGGGGGGGGGGGGGGGGGGGGGGGGGGGGGGGGGGGGGGGGGGGGGGGGGGGGGGGGGGGGGGGGGGGGGGGGGGGGGGGGGGGGGGGGGGGGGGGGGGGGGGGGGGGGGGGGGGGGGGGGGGGGGGGGGGGGGGGGGGGGGGGGGGGGGGGGGGGGGGGGGGGGGGGGGGGGGGGGGGGGGGGGGGGGGGGGGGGGGGGGGGGGGGGGGGGGGTTTTTTTTTTTTTTTTTTTTTTTTTTTTTTTTTTTTTTGGGCACAGCACGCCCCTGCAAAGACATCTGGAGTGTGTTGAAGTGTATTAGAAATATAGTAAAGATAAATATCAGGTTGCACAAGCTGTTTATGCTCCGTTGATTCTCATTATTTGGGGAAAAGCAGCACATATGTTTGCGAAACTTTAACATGTATTTCAGTCGTTTTCTGCTCTCATTGTTCGTCCTCTTCTTTGACTGCAGGATTGCAGTTGTGGCGTTAATACTCAACACTGAACATGTATGTTGGATGAAGGAGCGCCCCCCCCCCCACACACACACACACTCCCTTCTTGAATCCAATACCTTCTATCCCTACCATCGACCCCTCCTCCATCTATCACCGATGCATTGGCAGTTTGCAGAAGGTTACCACGCAGGGCCTCTTAGCACCTGGTTTTAGGGATAGTTTTTCGCACCCCACCTGCTTGCCTCCTGCGGCGGCCCGGCACTTTACACCGATCCCGCTAAGACTCTATCTGTCGTCCTCACTGATTGACTAGACAGCCCTGGCGGTGTTACTCTGGCCTGGTCTCATATCTCTCGCCTGAGGCTTGTTTTCATGTGGCTTGTAGAGATGCCACTCTTATCTCCTATTAATCATAGCCCTCTTTCCTCAGCTATGCCTCCACTGCTGCTGACAACCCAGATTCAAAGTGATGCACTTGCAGATTGTCAAATTACACGCAACATGACAAGAGGAGCTGCCAGTGCTGATTGTGGTGTGGATCACAGCCTTATATAAAGCTCTGTTGTTTTATTCTTGCTGCAGTATAAAGGGTTGGATTTTTCTTAAAGTAAAAGGTTACTGATCGGACGACCCTCTCGTCGATCGTATGGTTGGATTTTAAACGTGGGTTTACAACCTTTCTGTGCTGTAGAACGGGCGTAAGAATCTGGCATATGACCGCCGTCTCTGGCTCGTTGTTCTTTGAAGCTATCAGCCGACAAATATTCTCGCTCGCGGCCGAGCCCACAGCTCTTGAGGCTGGTGATGACACACATGCTCAGCAGACAAAGTGCCCGGACCACCCGGGCTTTAGGTGTCCTGACCTTGGAGGCTGGCTGTGAAAAATAACGACACAAGGGGAGAAAGAATGCCTCCTATGCTGCATAAGGGGTCAAGCTGTTGCCCCCGTCAGGGTGAAGTTCAACATGTCTCATGAGCCCCTTTATGGGTTATGCAAAATGTTTGGTTTTCAAAGGTAAAGAGGAAAGCGTAAAAGACTCAAGGAGTGTGTCAGGTCTCGCTTTTAGTGTGTGTGTGTATGCGGCGGTTTGGTAATATCTGCTGCAGAGGCTGAGAGGGACGATGTTTGACGAGCTCTCAGAGCCGAATCACTGGAGGTGTGGAGCACAAATTCACTTTAATCCATTGATCTGAAGCCTGCTCTGAAAAACATATCATTCTGTCCAATCCCATATCAAAGAAAAACAAAATAGCAGCAATGCCATCTCTCTGTTCGTGACATTCTGGTGAAATGATGATAGATTTACAGCAACTTCTTTCGTTTTTCAGCTATTTGAGGTATCTGCTAAACAGATTGTTTCGTTGATTTCTGGGAAGACAGATGGTGGTGTGCCTGCTTCAAGACAACTGAAGGAATGAAGAATTGTTCAGCTCGGTAGATCAAATTCAGTATAGGCCTTAGGCTACATTTTTATTGCGCGTAGGTGCATACGATCTCAGACATATTTTTGAGTGGCTTTGTTTTCTTTCTGGCCGTAGTTGAAAGTAGATAAAATAGCATGGGGTGCTTGAAAATGAGACAAAAATACCGTTTTTGCTGCCAAAGCAATAAGACAAACCTCTTAGCATCTGTCTGCCTTGTTTGTAAGTCTTTAAATGGTTTGGTGATTATTGCAGACAACTTAGTGTATGATCTTGATTTTCTTTTGTCAGAACAGAGAGATAATCGTCTGTACCAGCAGATTAAAATAATGCACTTTGCAATCCATTTCAGAGGAGAACTTTAAACTAGTTATCATATTTATACGTGTCCCTTTTAAAATTGAAATCATTGCACAGCCCCTCCTCTGGGTTCAATTTCGAGTTTCATTGTGGTGTCTAGTCTCCTAAGACTGATGTTTAATTGGCTTTTTACATTTTTGTAATTTATTCTTCTCTTATGTGCTCAAGTCACTCTGAGACCTGCGGCCACCCTGCAGCCCGTTTCAGCCTTGGCAACCCCGTGTGGGTTCCTGGAGCCCTCCTGGAGCCCGTGGCCTTCCAAGCGATAATTATTTGCCGTGATTGACGCTTCGGGACGGTGTGCATTTCATTGATGAGAATTTTAGTGCTCCGGGGCTTGTGATCCTTCAGCGATCGGCGGTGCGTCACCCTGTAGTCATCCCAGGGGGGACAGTCACAGATACAGTTTCAAATGCTCTGTCGCTTTCATCACCAAAGGCAAATTAACCGAACCTGCCATCCAGGAGTCTGCAGGGGCCGACCTGGATAGGGACACATCGGTGGGTGGAGGCACCGCCACGCTCCTTCTGTCTTAACTTGAGTTTTACCTTCCCGAGCTGAACTAATTAGTTTAATATCTGACTTCAACTCCCCATTCAGACCACTTTTGTGTCTTCTTTGATGACCTTTGAAGCTGAATGGCAAGAAGGATCTGACAACCTAAAAGTGGAGGTAGCAGCATATCTTCATGATATAAAACTGCTTCAACAATATATGTTACGTTTTGTATCCCGCACTGGGTTAAGGTTAAGAAAAGTTCTCATGCGATGCATCACGATGGAGCTAAAGCGAAGAGTATCATCTGCATAGAGACTTGTTTGATAATTATGCCGGGATATTACAAATCTTGTTCCATAGGAGTTGGTCAAATTTCATATTCTGCAGTCAGATTTTTCCACGATGTGCAACTGAGACTAATATTTCAAAGTTGTAGCCTCACAGCAAACTACCTTGAAGAGCATGTAGATCATAGCAGCAGGCCCGTATTAAAATCTGAAAATCCTAATTAGATTCTCACTTTCATTTCATTATTGCTGTATCACTTTGTAGTTTTGCGTTTTCATTCAAGGCAAGTAAACTTTAATTTTAAGACGTGTTACAATGGCTTCTTCTCTATAATGCAATAATGGTAAACATATTAAATTAGGTCAAAAAGTACAGCTAACTATATATATGTAACTGGAAAAGTTTTGTTTTTGTTTTGAAATAGACAAAAAAAAATCGAACTCCTCTACTTGTTATGTCATGACTAGTCTCTAGTAGATTAACACAGAGGCTGTTGTAAATTTCTAATGATGTCATTACTCGTAATACAGAAACTTGTGTAAGAAATTCTGTGAACATACTTAATGCGCCACAACCAACAAGACTGTCCACCACCTGTGCCCCGAGAGTGTCCGTTAAATTGTTGACCATGCGGGAACCTTACGGTACCACTCATTCCCGTGTCAGAGAGGGTTTGAGGTGTTTGCTCCAATGACCTCCGGGTCACATTCCACGCAACGCGGCTACGCAGTCATGCTGACCATGTAGACGTTTAAATCAAAAGAACTGGCAATCAGAGGTGGACGGTGGGAGGGAGGAGAAGAGAGAGGAAGGGGAGCTCGTTGTTTGTGCCACGGTCAGCTGGGAAAGTGCTCGGAGGTGGGTGTGTGCAAAGACTTCTGTGGAAGAGATGCGTGTGTTATCTTTTCTCCTCGCCACTGGCCTTCCAGTACCTCCCCTCGCGGTGTGTCGTCAGCAGTTTATCTCACGGCCTGGCGGGAGCTGGAGGAGAAAACGGGAGGAAATCTGATCCTTATGGTGGCACTATAAAGCTCCTCGCTGATTTGCAGGCTTCATCAAAACCTGGTCAAGGCTTCATCACTACTCATGACTGGCATCCTCCGCTCACACCTGGTCACCGTGCTCTGAACATCTCACGCTCTCCTCCAGCAGCACCGGCTATCTGCCCGACCTCTGGGGTGCCTCAGCAGCAATCTTCAAAGCTCAATCTTCTCAGAAAGGTAACTTTGTTTCCAGGTTGTGATGGTTTGAAGATGAAAATCTGATCCTGGTAACGGTGATTTTTTTTTCATGCCTGATTTAACCTCCTGCTGCTGCAGATATGAAGCTACTGGGCCAGGTTGCTTTCTTGCTTCTGCTCGGGGGAATCTGGTGTCAGAACAACCGTAATGCTAAAGCCGGTGGCAAGTCCCCAAAGAAGTCCGGTGGGATCCAAGGAGGTGATGTTGGCCAGTCTCCCCCTGCGGCTGATGTTACTCCTGGAAGCACCAGAGGCACTGGAGGTACCGGAGGCGCTGGAGGCGCCGCTGAATCAGGAACGGAGGGAGCTGCAGCAGCTCGAGCAGCTGCGCAGCAGACAGAAGAAATGAGGCTGCACTTCCTCAAGAACACCAAAGTTACATGTAATGATGGAACAGCTGCTGGGTGAGATGTTTTTCCATTTGTTTGCTGTTTGCTGTTTCATTTACTGATTTTTGGAATCTTTGGGTTCATACAGCTGCTTTTTCTTCACCATCTCATTCCTGTTTATTTACGGTTCCACAGGTTTTACCTAAAGGAGTTCAGAGGAAACCGCCGATGGCTGTTATTTCTGGAAGGTGAGTATTTAAAAACCCAACTGGTTCATTTGGTCCCCAAAGGTCAGATTGTTTTGGCGTGACGTCCCCGTTGGAATTTTGATGGGGATGTCATCTTGTTCTGTCATCTTGTTCTGTCATCTTGTTCTGTCATCTTGTTCTGTCATCTTGTTCTGTCATCTTGTTCTGTCATCTTGTTCTGTCATCTTGTTCTGTCATCTTGTTCTGTCATCTTGTGTGTTTCTCCTTTTTTGGCTGCTGCCTGTCACTTCAGTAGATTCAGGATGGAGGAGATTTGATGTGAAATGTCATCCGGCTCGACTTGGATGTCTGATCTTAAAGCATCAAAGACGAAGTGCCTCAGAATTTTTTCCAAACATTTCACCCGTCTGAGGTGACACATGAAATAACAGATAAATCAATGAAAATCAACGATCAGTTGCTGACAGTAAATGAAAGGAGTCCTTCATCTATTTTGTTAAACTATGGGTGAATATACTGTCCTGTTACTCAACCAGGCTACAGCTGCATTCATTTCTCCCTCCATTCTTCACAAGCCTCTATGACGGGCTAACAAGGGTGTCCCTCTCTCGGATGTGAATGTCTAATATTAGTCTCTATTATTGTTAGGCGGCTGGTGCTGCTACAGCAAAGAGACCTGCGATTCCAGGTACCAAAATATCCCCCGACTGATGAGCTCAACGGGGTGGCCCCAAACTAAAAGAGGTAGGTCAGCCGTTGTAGAACGCACGTCATCATGTTCCCGTAGATTTGCCTTTTTTTTGTGTGAGAGAGACCAGAGGACATCTGTCTTAATCAGTGATCACTTGTTTTACAGGAAGTGGAATATTGTCTTCGCAGGCGGAGGAAAACCCACACTGGCACAATGCAAACATCGTGTGAGTACCTGTGTTGTTGTGTGTTGCGTTATTATTGTGCACTTCTGAAAGCGTCGTGTGCAGACGGGCATCATGATTTGTGAGAGCAGGACTTCCGTGCTGAAGCTACACAGTTCGGTAGAAATTTAAATGTGATCTTATCATAATAAAACAAAAAAACATTTTTGTTTTACCACATGTGGGAAGCAGGGCGAAGTGTAACCATAGAAACACATGTTATTGCAAAGTTCCTACAGTAAACATGTGTTGGCAAATAGTTGCATCTCTCAGCCCAGTATCACACCGAAGCGTGCAACACACCAAACAGTCCACTAGAGAACGCTGTTACAGTTTTAAAGAAGTAAAAAAGTTCTCACGTCCACGTAATGAGGGTGGAGGTGGATGGCTGGATCGAACACCAGACATTCACGCGGGAGACACACAGTGTTTGAGCCCAAGCGAAAGCAAAGAAGATTTCTATAAAAAAAAAATAAAAGTAGTTTTTGCTAACTCTTATCACGTGGTTTTGTTATCCGAATCGTTACCATGTTTGTTTTCCCAAAATCTAACCATACTGGGTTTTTTTTTACGCCGAGGCAAAATATAACCTGACGCGCTGCCCTCTAGTGGACGGGCGTGTGTATTGCACGTTTTGGCACAATATCGGGTTGCATATTTGGAAATCCAGCAGACCCACCTGTTTTAATACAGCCGGAAATCACATCGATGAGAGTCAATCAAAACAGTGAAGGTTGTAAAACCGAGACAAAGACTGAAGATAAGTTAAAAAAAAAAAAAAAAAAGCTCCACAGAGAACAGGATGTGGATTCACTCAAGTTTATTAGTGCAACTTAAAAGTGGGCCGATTGTGAAAGACTGTGTTATAGTCTTTTTGTGAGTGATATTTTTTACATTTTCATTTTCCTATGCAAACGTTTACTCTGCAAAACTATACTCTGTAATCAGAACAGAGGCTTATGAGTTTCTGGTAGGTGACAGAGGAAGCCAGCTGCAGCCTCAGTTGAATCTTTATTCCACCAAATGTGATGGTTTTCTTTTCTCGCAGATTCATCCCGTATTGTTCCAGTGATGTGTGGAGCGGCACTGGGCCCTCCCCGCCTCCGCCCCCGCCTCCAAGGCCACGACCAGGAAGAGACAAAGAAAGAGATAGAAACACAAACGCGAGTACGTTGGTTTTTTTCCCCATTATCACGTTGACATATCAAAAATCATCCCTCTAAATTTTCTCGTCTCACCTACCGATCATTTGATGTCTTTCTCATCAGCTGGGTACGCCTTCATGGGATCCCTGATCATCCGTGAGGTCATCAAAGATCTCATCCCCAAAGGAATCAAGCAGGCCAAGGTTGTCATGCTGTCTGGCACCAGGTGAGTTTGTTGTATTGCTCGTGCTCGGATGGTGACCGAGCCGCCATCCTCTGCACCACCTGGTCCATCTCCATGCCCGACATGCAACAGAAGAAGCCCTATTTCGGGTGCATCCTCTTGTCAACAATAAAGATGTTTACAGTCAACTGCGATCAGTGACATAATGTTTATTAAAGGGTCTTGCCCTGTAATGGTGAACATTCCTCCCAGGTTAGCAACATGGTTATTGAGACACCCACGAGCCCTAAAACAGGATCTGCTGTCTGAATGTGAAGCTGCTAAATGTTCCCTGCTAATAGCAACCGAACAAAACTACAGATCTCAAAGCCAGACTATCTGTTGATTTCCTTGCCCCTCCTCCCCGCCCTCCTCCCCCCCTTGCAGCGCTGGGGGGACAGGTGTGTTGCTGAACATGGAGAGGGTAGCCAGCCAGCTAGCGCAGCTCGGTGCGGAGGCTCAGGTCCGAGGCCTGGTGGACTCCGGCTGGTTTCTGGAGAGTAAACAGCAGAGACCACCGAACTGCCCCGAGACCGTCTCCTGCTCACCTGAAGATGCAATCAAGATAGGACTCAGGTAGAAACACACACTCGTCCTGCAGCCTTTACATAGTTGATGTTCAGTCACTTTCAATTTGTCCAGATGTTTGAAAAAAAAAAAAAAAAAAAAAAGGTGTCTGTTGTCTTTTATTCTAATCATGAATATGTGTTTATTTTATGTCTGAACCTCGTGTTGTTTTCTCAGGCTCTGGAATGGGGTTGTGCCCGATAGATGTCGGCAGCTCTACAAGAGAGGGGAGGAATGGCAGTGCTTCTTTGGTCACAAACTATATTCTACTTTGACCTGTGAGTGCTGCCTGCTGCCTTCGTTTATCACGCTGATGGAATAACATGCCTTATAACGTGCTTTCAAAAGTAACGTTGTACGGTTTTTTTTATTCATTTATTTTAACTTTAGAGATGCGATTAAGAGAGGAACATCTCTTGGAATTAAAATTCTAACAAAGATATAAAATATACAATCTATCACCGCAGTACTGCCTGAAAACTGTAGCTGGCAAATCAAAATTCAAGACACTTTCCTCAAACTGAGAGCTGATCCTGATGACTGTGTCAAACTAACATGTAAACTTGATGGCCTCCACACGTGAGATTTGACATTTGCTGACTTTAGATAAATAAGACCAGTGTGGAGAGAGCAACATGCTGAGCCGGAGGATTTTCTACAAACAAATGAATAAACTTCTTTGGTCTTTTGACGGCAGGCTGTAAACTGACATGATCACCTTAATGAGTTCACAAACAGTTTCCAGCAGACACAGAACATGAATACAGACTTTAAGTCGTGTTTCAGGGCAGCGAATGAATGTAAATCCTCCATTTTTGGTCTCCGCCAACTCCTGAGATAAAATATCCATCCTAGAATCGCAGCAGAGTGTAACACACACGTCAGTCCGCTAGAAATACGCTTTGTGTCGCCTAGAAAACTACACGCATGTGTGACCGGCCTGTTAAGTAGGTCACATGACTAAGTAGAAACAGGAAACCGGTGTTTTAATCCGAGATAAAGAAATTCAATGTGGATCTGTCGATTGTTATCGTTCAGTTTGTCACTCTGAGCGAATCCGTCCACGTTACGTCTCGTTGTCTGACCCACTGATCGGAGCATCCTTTTAAACTCTCGGTTTTCCCCGCAGCTCCTCTGTTTGTCGTGCAGTGGCTGTTTGACGAGGAGCAGCTGAGGGTGGAGAACATCTACATGGGACGACACAGTCTGTCCGAGGAGCAGTGGCACTACATCCAGAACCTGGGCTTGGAGCTCAAGAACTCCCTGAGAGACGTCACGTAAGTTTCCGACAGCGACAGTCCAACTCGTGACTGTAGATCCGGTCCTGACACGCGTTAGGTGATAAAAATGGAAGCTGGATTTGAACCCCTACCAGACATAAGTGCTGTCTGTGTGTGTTTCAGGGCTGTGTTCGCTCCATCCTGCCTCTCCCACACGGTGATTACCAAAAGGTAAGACGGGTGGTTTGAGCCCTGCGGTGTCACGCCTGCCGCCCTTCGTTTTTATTCCTGCCAGGAGTCATCTCTTCGTAGTGAGCTCACGCTGCCGTTTATGTTCGCTTGTTCATCATGCCGCATTCTTCATGTCACCAAATGTCATTTCACACTTTCCCTGACCCCCCCGTTGCCCCGTGGACGCGCTCATTCTTTCGCTGCACACATTAGTGCAGTATTACCTGGGTTTACATGGTCAGGCTGAGTTAGGTGAATTTATGGAGAGTCTTTATGGGAAAAGCTTCAGCATTTCATTTTGTAGTTGCAGTCCTATTACGTAACACTCGCTGCACCAAAATAATGAGCCAGAAGGAGCCAAAGCAAATTTGCAAACCATTGTTTTACGTGTTCCTTCGATTTCTGACAATCCTCTCATTCACTTTTATTTTCTTTCTTAAACTTTGCCTTTTTTTTTTTTATTTCTAATTCATAACTTCTCCGTCTTTTTGTTCTTCTAGCAACTGGTTGAGTTTCCAGGTTCGAGGCACCTCTCTGCCGCGGGCGCTGCAGTGCTGGGACAGGAGTCTGGAGGCAACGCGCAACAACAGGACCCCCGCTAAAGGTTGTCCTTTCCACCTGGTGGACACCTGCCAGTGGCCCCAGTGTAACCCCACATGCCCAGCCTTGGTGGACCAGGCCACCCAGCAGGAGCTTACCCTGCTCCAGATGCTGGTAGCCATGGGCCTTGACCTCCAGAAGCTGGGCCTGGATCCCCAGGGAGATGCAGATTCTCTGGCCAGCATGGTCAGCAATGGTGGCTAAATGTAAAAACAGAGGGGGGATTAGGAGATAGCCTAGCAGAGGCTTCGTAGATGAAAAAAAAAATGTGTTGAAAATTTGATGTAACCATAGAAATACTGCAGAAATCTGGTTACTACGTCTTGTGCTGCTCAGCATCCCATTATGCTCCACATGTCTGTTATATTTTGTGACTTGGCTGGTGGGTCTGTCACTGCGTCTGGGTTTGAGTGGTTGAGAGCGCCCTCTACTGGACACCAGAGGAAAGAGCTGCAGGTTTAAACCACAGGTGGGGTCAAAGAGCTTTGAGTTTTATGACTGGACATCACCTCCCTACGACACACTTCATCCTGATCGCTCTGCAGGAACATTTAACATCAGAGTTTTACTGAAAAGAGGCACAAACATTTCACTTAGACGAGAAAAATTTTACATTCGCACACCATATAGTGTTTTGGCATTTAAATTGGCTTCGAATAGAGTTTCATTTTATACTCTTTCATAGCACAGGCATTATCAAACTTTGAGTATTCTGATTTTTACATAAAATTATACAAGTCAACAAACTGAACCAGGAAAAAAAATACACAAGAAGCTGCGTTCACACTGACTCAATTATGTTTTTGCACACACAGTTCCAAAGATACTGATTATCATTGTGACTTTAGCTCCTGATGCTCTGCTAACTTATATATATTACATAATATCTGTATACGTTTTCTATGCATGCGAGACAAAAGTGTGATTAGTTATTGACATATTTCTGTGTCGGCCAGCAGCCACTTGTTGACATGTGAAAACTTCACTATAAAGAAAGACGCTGTGGTTATTCACTGCTCAGTTATGATAATCTATACCTGTAGTGACACACATTTACACAGTACAAACTATTTGTGTTGCAGTCCTTCATTGTTGTCAGAAACGTGCTTTCTTTCAAGAATGCCGTGCTAGTTTTGGCCGAACATTTACAGAAGTTACTGTGACTTTATGTTTTGATTTCATTTAGTACTGTGATAACTGAGCTGTTGCACAAAACAGGAAATAAAATATGAATTTGCTCTGACGGTGTGCACTCTGAATTCTTTCATTTCACTCTTTTTATATGATCATATCGCCTCTATGTCATATCGCCTTTAACAATATCGCCTTTAACAATTTTTTAAAGATAGATTGCACAAATGTATTATTATTATTATTTATTTATCACTCCCTTGTTAGTGAATGTGAGACTGGTGGAAACTAACAGGATGTGACGAGCAACAAATACAGAGTGATGAACCTGTGATATTTCCAGGGCTTTTCTCTTTACTAAACAACCAGGGCAGTACAGTGAGTAGTTTTTGACAAATTTGAAACCCTCATCTGCAATAATACCATAATAAATTGCCTTTTAAAACAAATCCCCCGAAAATAATCAAATCCTTCATGTTTTACACAAAAAAAACTGGTTGGTGCATAAACAAAGAAATTTATGCCAAAAACTAAATCCTTCTCCAAATTGTTGAACTGTGTACGAACAAACAAACCTGAAGGTTAAATGCTCTCTCGAAGATATACCTTCCTTAAATTATACCTTAATGCAAAGTCATATATTTACTAAAGAAACTAAATTTGATTTTAATTTAAGGACACTTGACTACAAAATTAATACTTTTATTGTATGGGCTGGTAAAACCTTGTTTTGAGAGAAAAAAAACACCGACTCTGTCATAATATATAAAACACCTGTCTTAAAAAAAACCGTTGATAATTTAACCACAATTACCGAGTTGCTTTGGTAAAAGTGAAAATGTTCTCCGTGTCGATTTATTCGGGGGGAAAAACGAAAACGAATAATTTGGCCGCTGGTGTGAATCATCTCGGCTTTAAAACATCTTTGATTTTGGTCCCATAATGCACTGCGGTTTTTTTTCTACTTCCTCTTTCCGCCATATTGCAGAACCGGTAAGATGTCTCTCTTCCACTGTCATCTTTAATCCTTAAAGTATCTAAAGCATCTGACTGTTAAATATTCCATCCAACGTCTCATCTTGAAGCCAAAGTGCGCAGTAAAGGTTCTGGATGATTATGGCCTCGATCAGCGCGACGTTGTAATCACATTTGTCCGGTAAAGCTGTCCTCCATCAGTCCCTCTGGCGGGCCCGGGACGCCGCTGCGCTCAGGTCGCCCTGACGGCGGTTCGCTTCCACTTAAATGTGTTTTCGTATTAAACCCGTAGGACACGTGAGCTGTCCTCACGTGTCCGTGTCCAACACGTCTCGTACTCGGTCGTCGGTGTTCGTGACTTTTAACTGGACGTCTTTTCATCGCCGTGTAGTCGGCTAAGCTAGTTAGCTGCTGTCCGTGAAGGACCACGCTTCGGCGGGAGGCTCCGGTTCGTGTCGTCGGTGTCACGGGAACAAAAAGATCCGTGATCAACGACCGGTCCAGCTTTTTGTCCGTTATGTGGGGTTTTTCCTGCCGAAGTTTCCGGTTAAAATCCGCCGGAGGCGGAAGATGCTGCGACTTGATCGTTGTTGTCCAACAAAGAAGCTTTTTACACTTTAATTCTCTTAAAGTTAAATATTTATATTTCACACGTTTCTACTAAAGAAGAAAACTCAAAGTCTTCTCGGTGAATATCGTGTGACGACTCCTCGCTCGTATTTGAGTGTAAATGAAGACCAGCTGATGTTGTTGTTTGTTGGTTGTTTGTTTGTTTGTTGTTTATTGTTTTTGTTTGTTGTGGATCTGTCTGCAGGCATCATGGTGCGCATGAACGTTCTCGCGGATGCCCTGAAAAGCATCAACAATGCCGAGAAGCGAGGGAAACGCCAGGTCCTCATCCGGCCCTGCTCCAAGGTGATTGTGCGCTTCCTAACCGTCATGATGAAGCACGGTGAGTCTCTTCATCCATTCATTCACTCATTCACTCATTCACTCACTGTTGACATGTCTCCGCTCTGTGATTGTCCCCTCTTGGACCTCTATGCTGTCCTTTTCTCTCTCTGCTCTCTGAGCCCGGTTCTTTGTTCTGCTACGAGGACTTTAACGTGTGAAATCGTCTGAACGTTGAATTGAACATTGTGAATGTTCTGCTGTTGAACGCCCGTCTCGTTGTGGATTCGACCCGCTTAAGAACCGTTTTAATATTTCTTCCCCGTCGTCCGCAGGTTACATTGGTGAGTTTGAGATCATCGACGACCACAGAGCCGGAAAAATTGTTGTCAATCTCACAGGCAGGCTGAACAAGGTAAAAGGTTCTTGCTGTGTCGCTGCTTTTTGAGATGGTTTCAGTTGAAATGCTCCGTAAATGTTTGTGGCATCGAGTTCAAGTACAAAAAGGAAAAGCTTCTTCTCCAAAACACCTCCGGAAACACATTTGAAGTGTTACTTCGAGTATGGCAGTATAATAATGATGTTTAACATGCACTCGTGTCTTCTTCCTGGTGTGTGAACGTGGCGTTAACTTGTCTTTTCTTTATTTTGTAATCTTTCAGTGCGGCGTGATCAGCCCACGTTTTGACCTCCAGCTCAAAGATCTGGAGAAGTGGCAGAACAACCTGCTGCCTTCAAGACAGTTCGGGTGAGAAAACGAAATATGAAACATCACGGTTAACGGACGCTGCGGAGTTTGACATGAAGTCTTTGTGATCTGCAGTAGTTTGAAATGATGCTTGCTGTGCGGCGTCGTGTTGAGAAAACATTTAATTATTGTGTGCTGGTTTTGAATACTCAAACTTTTTTCTTTTTTTTCTGCAACCATCAGTTTTTGGGATGTTTAAAAAAGGACATTTTAGTGGTATTATTAAATTGGTATTATTAAATTGGACTGTTGGAGACGAGGGTCTGTTGATGCTGGTTAGAAAAGACCCTCGATTGGTTTTCACTGAAAAAATTAAGACGTTTAGTGCTTTTAAGATACAGAAATATATCAGATTAAAGCTAAAAAAATTGGAGAGAAAACAACCTTTCACCAACATGACACGTTATAGTGACTTTCCATTAATTTGTTTAGATAGAATAACTTTAATTTCCTGTAATCTGAGGAGGATGAACTTCATAAAGTATAAAAAGTCTTGCAATGTGTTTGTTTTGAGGTTTTTTTGTGTTGGAGATCAGATGTGAACTTAGTTGAACTTTGAGTGTAATTGTACAGAAATGATTTGATCATGTGTGAACACGTCACTCGGACGTTGATTTATTTATTTATATCCGGTTTGTCTGATTTTACCAGGTGACACTGAACTGAACACGCCGAGTTGTGTTTTTAGTTGTAGAGAAAACGTAGTTCAGTAAATTAAATTGTACTCGATAGACGCAAGTTTGATCATTTTCTCTTTGTTTATTCTCTTTGTTTATTGATGCCGTCCAGTATCCTGATTCATTTATCGATCCATATCTACACATCATATCTGTTTGAGGCCTTCACTTTGAATGACCAGCGTTTTGTTGAGATTTGGTTTTGAATCTAAATTGATTTCAGAAATGCCACAAATGGACTTTACTACTTGATGGCGTTGATTTGATGATTAGATTGACAAACGGTTTAAAAGCTTATCTCGGGTGCATTTCGCATTTAATGACTTCATTTGATTTCCGGGACAAAGGTGAAGAATTTAATGAACACGACAGCAGAGAGGAGCGTTGAACCGCCGGACACGCAAAATATAATGATGATAATGATAAACCTTAATTGTAGAGCAGCAAGATAATTACATGGTGTTTCACATAAAAACAAGATATGAAGGAACATTTAGAAATATAGAGAAGAAATTAAATGAATAAGAACAGAAAAAACTCAACTGAAGAAACATTTGACAATTTATTGACTATCATCTGCTTCATTGTTTTCGTATCAAGTTAATGCAGCTAACTTTTAATTTTACAACTTAAATTGAACTTTTTCTCACATTTTAGAAAGTGATGCTCATTCAAAGTTGAAATTTTACATAAATAGTGTGCCTCATGTTTATTTTTTTATTGAATCGTATGGAGGCATGAAGGATGGAAACCTCGATCAGATCGGGAGATCAGTTAAATATTTCCACCCCGTCGTTGGTTTCGTGCATCAAACAGTTTTTTTGTTTGATTTTGTGTTTAAGTTGAAGCTCTGTTATTGTTGCGTGTGATTTGTTTTTGGTTTTCTGACCTCATTATGAAGCCGTTCCCTCTCATGTCGGCTCCCTGATGCTGTTTGGAGTCGAGCAGCTTGCGGAGGTGTTCGACTCTTTATTTGTGATAAATATAATCACGTCCACGATGACCTGCAGACGAAGAGCGTCGCCCGGCGAGTCGGCTCTCTTCCTCTGCAGGAGAAATTGGCTTCACGCAGCCGCCGAGTGTAAAATGGGAGGACATAAAATAGATTCTCATTGCAGTTATGACTTTATAAAAAAAATAATAAAGGGCCCATTCTTCTTAAATGGAGCAGAATTAAATGGTTGAGTGTGACGGTATTTTAATGTCTTTTAGCCAGAGAGTTTTCAACGTGCCGTTTTTGTTCTGGATGTTTTTTTTGTGTCTCAGTCGTTCTATCTGCACCACTTTATATTATCCTGGTCTACGTGAAACACGTGAATCTGCTGTACACCTGATTTCAGCTGATGCGTTTTGTTTTTCCTCTCCAGATACATCGTGCTGACCACCTCAGCTGGCATCATGGACCACGAAGAGGCCAGACGGAAACACACAGGAGGCAAAATCCTTGGATTCTTTTTCTAAGATGTAAAGAACTGCAAATAAAAAAACAAAAAAACCAACCAGGAGAACGGTGTCAGTCTGCTGTGACTTATTTCATACAGAAGGAGTGACTTAAAAAAGAAAAAACAATCCAGATTTTGTGAAGAGTTCATGGAACATTTCATGGAAGACAACTGCTGATACTTAATTAGAAATGACAAAACATTAAAAGTACACCGACTAGATGAGCAACAAATATTTATCCATTCATCTTCACCAAACTGTGATGAACTAAAAAAAATGAGCATCTAAAATACATTAGAAAAAGGAAGGAAAAAAAATAACAATGAAAACATAATTTGCAGGTCAGAAAAACGGGATGTTGTTAATGTGCCAACACGATAAAAAGGAAAAGTTTGTTTCTATCGATTGATTGTTGAACTGTGAGCGTGAAAAGATGAGAAGTGATAATAGGAGTTGGTTAAGGTGCAATCTTTCCTGTTTATTCTCCTTTACAAGTAAGAAAATGACACCATCCATTTTCTTTTTCTCCCCTTTTGGTCAAAGCTCTTAATGAGTTGTTGAACTGAAAGTGAAAATATGTCGGCTGAAGTTGAGGGACTCCTAAAAAGCTCCCTGTTGATGCAGGAACCCACAACACAAACACTCCAAGTAAAAAGCTTCCTTTTTGTTTGTTTTGTTTTCCTGCCCTTTTGCAATCATTTCACCGGCGTGCCCTTTTTCCGGGGGTCCTCGGTGTATTTGGTCCCGTGCCCGACCTGCGAGCGGGGCCGCCGACCTCACATTAGACTCCAAGAGGGAAAAGGTAACCGCCTCGCTAATGCGGCGGCTCGACCCGAGTGCTCTATAAGAGCACACAAACCGACGGCCTCCCTCCTGGATTCACAGCACTTAAACTCCGTCTTGTAAAAAGGAAAGAAAAAAAAACAAAACCCTGGCTGCTCCAGTTTTAAAGGTCGGGGCTGAAGATTACAGCTTTAAAGATCTGCTTGCAGGGAGCGATTTGACATGAAAACATCGGCGCTGGAAGCCAGAAATGAACCGATTACTCAGAGCTTTGGTAAATGTTTGGTAGAACTTTTGAAGCCACGTATCCGTTAACAGACTGAAAGAGGCAGAAGATAATTCACCAAGTCTGAGCAGATTAAAGGCTTCATGGTGCAGATTTGGATTCTGTCAAGTCGCCCTCGCACCCACGTTTACTGTCGTCTTTTTTTTTTACGTTTAACTTTAATAAAGCCTGAAAAACAATCTCAGAAAGAGCACTTTACCTGAAATACTGTCGGACCCCGGGGAGGGATCCTGCCTTTAAAAACTCATTTCTGCTGAGCTTCCAATAGTTCCATTTGCATAACCTTTCAAGGGGATAAAAAGCTATATACTTAAATATCTTTGGGCTCATCTAGATCAGTCTGTAACCCAGTCTTAAAATACAGGTCTGAAATGAAATACGGATGTAATTACCAACGAAGTTCCAGCAGAAAGAAAGAGTCCGAATCTGTTTTGATTGATCCATTTAAAGTATTTCTAATATGCAGTGAATGAGATTCCACAGTTAACCACAAGTTTAACTTACAAAAAACCTAATTTAAACTCATACAGACGTCTTAAAAACACAAACTGCTGCAAGGCCTGACAGATTCAACAGAGTGGATTATACATGAGGATTATAAAACTCATAAACCCTGTTGTTACAGGTTAATGTCCCGAGCTTCAAACTATAGATTCAGACGTGATATATAATAAAATATTCAGCATGTGTTGTTTTTTGTGGTCTTCATGTGCTGTGAAATAAAATTTTAGGCTGTAAAATTATGTTGCATTCAAGAGCAACTGGGAAGTAAGAAAGTTCCCGACCTCCGAGAACTGGGAGAGAAAGAAGGAGCTCGGTGACGTAGGTTTGACGTCACTTCATATATTCGTTGTTAAAGGAAGAGAAGTGTTTTGACTGGTTCAATACTTGACGTCCCGATCTGCATTTTGTCCCTTTGTTGGTTAATAACGGATGATGACGAGCTGGTTTGTTACTTTTCTGTATTTTTCAGCAGAAATAGAGCTGATTTTTCAGAAGCGAGGTGCTTTAACACACGTTTTATTGTTTGACTTTAAGATTTCAATGTTTTTAATATATATGCATGTCTTAAAAAGGCTTGTTTAAAGAAAGAAAGAAAGAAAAGGTTAAATTCCTGCTGGTTTCTGCTGACCCGTCGGACCTCCTTCACAGAAACTATAGAAACATTTTGGGAATCAGCTTGCTGGATTATTTTAGTATAATTTAGTTGAGTTTCTCAGCTGTATAAATGTCTACTTGTGTTTTTTTATGTCTGTTTTTGCACACAGAGAACAAGTTACAACCGGAGTCAAATTCCTTCTGTGTTAACATATCTGGCCAATAACGCTGATTCTGATTCTCATTCTATTCGGCTTCACTATTTTCCCACCACTAGTTAATTTAACGATATTTCACACTGCTGATGAACCCGTTTCATCTCCTCAGAGCGTCTGCAGCTGAGAAGCATCGTTCAAACAAACGCAGTGCAGAAAAAGCCGCCATTTAAGAAGTTAAAGGGGCTCGAGGAGGAAATCACCTGCAGCTCGAGTTCCTCCGAAGCTCTCCGTGTTGCTGCGCGCCGACAGAGTCTGCTTGAAGACATGTCACCGTACATCTGGGGGCCGCGGTGCCTCCGACATGCTTCTCCCGTCTTCACCGTATGTCAGCTGGATCCCTGAGATGTCCCCGAAGAAATAGAAGACATTAATACGGAAAGATGAAGTCTGCTGTTCGGCCTGCTTTGACAGAGAGAGCCTCGAGGCGGAGCGGGTCACGTCTTTTTGAGCCTCTGATTAATGTGAGATTTAAAATACGGAGTTTATGGAAGCATGATGACACACGTATGTATTGATTATTTTCTTTGGCATACAGTAATAAACATGGCTAACGCATTTCAGCCTACTGACCAACAGAAAGTCACAAGATCAACAGTTGTGTTGAAAAAAAAAAGTTCATTCCATAAAAATTATTGACTTTTTTTTTGGTAAGATATTTGAAGAACCAAATATTTTATCCTGTTTGAAACAACGTCTTCAAAAAAGTGCTCAACACCACAAGGAAAATGTAATTTAGGGAGAATATCAGGAGACGTCTTCTGGTCTCTGACATGCTCCATGAATCATTAAACATCTTCAAATCTTCCAGCAGCGTTTCATCTGGATTCAGACGTCTCCGCTCCATCTCCACTTCATCATGATCCTCATTCCCTCTTTTGAACCGCTCCTCGGCGGGTCATTATTCTGTTCAATCAAACGGTCCGACTTTTAACTTTTGGTCGGACGGCGTCGCGTTGTGCAGAATTCAGGAGTCGGCCGAAAGTTCTGCGATGACATTTTGGACGAGTATCTACATGTGGGAGGTTT
Source organism: Brachyistius frenatus (assembly GCF_029030835.1). NCBI lineage: Eukaryota > Metazoa > Chordata > Actinopteri > Embiotocidae > Brachyistius > Brachyistius frenatus. The sequence continues at coordinate 1,635,003 of NW_027210652.1, forward strand.
TGTTTACAGTGGAATTATTTATTAGGAGATCTGTTCTTGCCGAAGGCCTTAGAAAGCTCTTTAGATCTTAATATGATGAAACCACACACTTCAATATCAAAGAGATCAGCAGCCGCCGGATGTCAAAGGTTTAAAGAAGCCTTAATTCTAACTTCATGGATATGAAGGAGTGATAAATGGAGAGAAGTAGCCCATCAGTTCGTAAACTGCCGCTCTGAAGACTGAAGTTCGGTTTTTCGGCCGTCGCCATCTTGTTATTTTGAAGTGACCATATTTGGAAGAGCTGAAGGGGGAAACAAAGTAAATCTGACCCGAGCACATGACGCCCATCCACCAATCGTGGAAACCTGACTGCACCACAGGCCTGTCAATCACATAGACACGCCCCCTCCCCCCCAAAAATACCACTTTTTGACCCCTAATATCAAATTAATGATGGAATTAATGTCAGATGGACCACCAGAAAAACTCATAAGAAAGAATGACTTTAACGAATGACACCATCATGACTTGTGGAAAAAAATGTATTGACCTTGTATTTCATGAGAGAAGTTGAATGTGAGTCTATGGAGCCGGAGTGTTTTGTTGGACCGGACCCCTAGTGGCACTCGGTGGTATTGCAGCTTATGCCACTTTTCACTTTGTCCTCCTTTCTCAGACCTGGAAGCTTCGTCCACTTTTATACGTTTTTTTCTTCAGCAATGAGAAAAAGAGACGTCCACGTCCACACTGTAGCTCCGAGTTTGAAGCGTTGTTGACGTCGTTGCCTTGAAAATGCGCATCTACGAATTTGGTGTATGGAGGAGTTGTTTGGTTGTTTAGTTTTAATATCAACGGTACATTTCCACCTCCAAACAAATGTGCAGTGATACTATGGGAGCTTCAGTGGTGGTGAATGAAGCCAGCTCAATCCCCAGTTGGACCGCTAGCTCACTACCCAAATTGGCAATTTAGATGTTTTTTCTTTATTGTCGGTTTGTTTTGTTATTGGGAATGACCCTTTAATGACCCCAGAGTGGTTCATTTCACAGCAGAATGAATAAATTATTGAATTTCTACTGAGTTTTAGTCTGGTAAAAAAAAAAAAAAAAAAAAACAGGGCAAGAATTCAAAAGGTCAACATTTTCTCAGTGTTCGACGAAGTTTTTTTTTCTTTTCTGTCCACATTGGTTTTCAGTCTGTACATTTTGCAGCCTCGAGCATCTCTGTGACCTGGGCTGAGGAAAGGAGAGCACTGTGCTGTAAATTCTTGGCGTGTAGAAAGCATTTTACAGTGGACGCAGAAGTCCTCGTGCAAATATCACATTTATCACGACGGAAAACTGAGAGACGAACCATTGGAGTCTGGAAACTTATGAGCTGCTTGCTATGGCATCACTTCCCACCTGCGCTGCGGGTGATAGATGGTGTCACTGTGTCTAATACCTGCTGCTTCTCTGCCTCCTTTGTACTCTCAGTTCCCCCCTCTGACCACTTGAGGGCAGTAGAAACATGTCTCATGTTGCGTGTTGCTCCTCCGGTCCTGGTCCTCCTACTGCAGTCAGGCCAGGCTGGTTGGCAAGCAACCAAGGCTAATTATGATTGATTCAGAGATAAGAGAATTAATATTGAAATGGCAGTAAAAGTATGAAACGTGGATTCAGTCAAAAGGGAGAAATTTCTTTTTACTCCGCTCCACATTGTGTCTCTGCCGCCATTAATCACTGAGCTGGTCAGTGAAATGAGGGAGAAAAATAAAGACGGTTAGAAAAGTGAAACACAAAATGAATCAAGGCACTTCTTGGCTTATGAATTTAAACATTAAATATACTTTTAGATCAAAATACTGGCTGGGAAAGAAAGTGTTGGATATTAAATGTAACTGACTGAGTTTTCCTGAAAATAATTGAGCTCAGGTGTTGTTGTTGTTGTTTTTCACCTAAAAAACGCGATGAAAGGTGAAGAATTATTCAAACTTTGATCAACGCCATCCTCCATTTGCAATAAATGTGCATTTATTGAGAAAGTTTGGGAATGAAAAGTGGAATCCAGATCAAAAGCAGACAAACAATGCCCTTTAGCATCAGAGCAAACAACAACATAAAAGAGATTGCAGTTTTTAAGGGTGCACGTGCTCCGACAATACTTCTGCACCGACGCAAACCCATCTTGTTTGTTTTCCGTCCTGGTGTTGCATGAGATCATATTCTGTGCGGCTCTTCTGCTTCCAGCCATGTGATTTATTCCACCACCCGACAGATGCCGTATCTACAGAAACCTGAGGAAATGCTGGAATAAATGGCGACCAGCTGAGAGGAAGATATGAAAATGTAGCTTTTGTAGAGAGAGAGAGGGGGAGAGGACTGTTGTCTCCCCCAATTTCAAATGAATTCATGCATTTCCAAGGTGAAATAGAGGGCTGTGCATTGTCATATGGTCATTTCACTGATACAGTTATCTCTATGTTTTTCACTCTCTGCCCTATCTCCGTCTGTACGCCTTATTTACTGGGGCGAGCCAGGGAGGCAGGAGTGGTGGGTGGGTGGGTGGGTGATGCCTGTTGGTGTATTCACGGCGTGGAGGAGTCTGGTGTGCATATGATGAATGGGATAGTTAGGAAGCAGTGAATTTATGGCTGTGAATGCAGCCATCCATTCTGGCCTGCAGTCCCTGGCTGTCCTGAAGGGCGTCCTGCTCCCCCGGGGCCCATCTCAGGCGCCTCACTTGGGATCCCGCTGCTGCTGCTGATGATGATGATGATGTGAAGACGAGGCCTCGGTCGTCCAGGTAAGCCAGACAGCAGTCATGTTCAGCAAGGGTTAATTAGCAGGCGGTGAACACAAGCTGCTAATGTTCATATAATAGCGGGGAGGCCACGAGGTGCCACGGAGAGGCCGCCTTTATTAATTAGGCCTCTCCTCCGTCCGCTATAGATCACCTTGAGCACCGACGGTGCAGTTTGGCCTCTTATGTGGATGATGTACAGTTTGCCCGCCAGTAAATCAGAAGAATAATTACTCTTTAGCCTCAAATAATTAACAACGAGTGAGAGTACAGCTTAACAGAAGGTGTGCTCGTTACATCAGTCTGTAGCATTTTTATTGCAAAACAAGTACTTGAAACAAAACAACAACAGAAGTTGTTTGTGAATATCGCTTCCATCAGCTGGATGATGGAGATGCAACTTATATCACTAGTTTCTGATCAGCCGCTAGTTTAAGGAAAGATTAACCTTAGCTTAGCATGTTGCTAACATTTGCTAAGTTGTGATGTGAGATACATCAGAACTGTCAATCACATCTGACTGTGCTTTTGTTTAGCACACAAAGTCATCCATCTTCAATGTTTAGAGTCGTTTTGAGTCAAAAGTGACCACATTTGATCACGCTGGAGTGAATCTGACATTGCGAACCCGATTGACAATACCTGTCAATCAAACAGACCCCCCCCCACCCCCCCAAACATACCAATTTTTTAGGCCTAAAATCTATTTAGAGAGTAAAAAAAATTCAGATAGATCACCAGAAAACTAATGAGAAGGACTGACTTTAAAGAATGACATTATTATGACTTGTATTGTAAAATGTATTGAATGGGAGTCTATGGAGCCGGAGCAGTTTTGGTGCCAACCCCTAGAGGACCTCGGTGGTATTGCAGTTTAAGGCAACGGCCTCATTTTTCAAACCCAGAAGCTACGTCCACTTTTTATACACAGTCTATTTGAGACATCCCCAATTTTTTGTGACATCCAGCTTATGTTCCTATCGAGTTGCATCCAGTAATGAGATGTTTTATTAACACTAAACACAGCAGAGTCAGTGAGTGTCCACTCATCCTTACATCCTCACATCTTTAGCCATGAATACAAGTACAAAATGAAGTGAGATTTTCTTCATCCTGAAAAATGCAGTTTACTGACATTTTTTTTTTTTTTTTTTTTCTAAAGTGAAATTTTTGACCTGATGGTCGACAAACTTTCCAAGGTTTTTATACTTTCACCAATTTATCACACTCCGTTCTTTGGGCAGCACGAAAAACACATTTCGCGGCCAACCATCCAGTAGTTGCTGAGATGTTTCACTGCTTCCACAACAGCATTGGGTCTCATTTCTATTTCATTACATCATCGCATATCAGGATTTATGCTATTCTACTGGAAGATTGTTGTATTATTTTTGTTTTGTGAAAAAAAACATCTTCCAGAGATATTTTCTGTGCAGTCACTGCTGCAGGCTCCCACCTGCCAACATCGGAGGGCGTTTATTATTCACAGGTGGTGAATCATCTTCTTTAAGGGTGTGTATTCTCTGTATCTCACAAAAAAAAAATTATAATTCTCTCATGGTCCCTGAACACAAGCCTTTAGTTGAACAAAGATAATGAAAATACCTATCAAAATAACACAGAGCTGTCTGAAAGCCAAGGATTTTCACTGAATATGTTAATAGTTTCTACATTCCTCCAAGCAATCTGGGGATTCAGGGCCATTACAGAATAAATTACGGAGTAAAAAGGCAACGCAATGAATGGAAATCTCCTCTATTTTACACCAAATTGTTTAATCTTTGCTTGAGAACAATTATGCTGTGAATGCACTTGTTGCTGTTGTTGGCATTTAGCAACAGTTGTTAAACGAGCGCTTATCAGGAGCGAGTTGGAGCTACATGTTGGAGGGCAGTTTGGTTGAAGTCTGTTGAACACACAGGAGGTGAACGTCCTGTGAACCGACTCCGTCCGTAACCAGGTGAAACAATTCTGCAGAGACGAGAAAAGTACAAAATAAAAAACATTTGGGACGCTTGTGTGAATTTGGGCCTCTGCAGTGATATCTTGAAATCACTTTGCTCGTGCGTTGTCGATGAAGACGTTGACTTTGCGTTGGATGAAGAACACTAGTGGTCCGAGGGCCCGTGCGACCAGGATGTCGATGTTCGTGTTTTTATGCGCGCTTATGTACTTGGTGTGTGTTTAACACAGAGAGAGGCAGCAGCTGTGGGAGCCGGGGGGGTCCTGGGCTCCGGGAGACGTCGGCCCCAGCTGGCCGCCTCCAGGGGAGGTCAGGATGTGTTTGGCAGCTTTCTGAGGCAGATGAGAGAGCAGAAGTGCCTCTCAGCTCCAGCTGATGTGGATGTCTCTGAAGACGGTGCGGGGCAACACCTCGCATCAGGTTTCTCTGTAATTAACCCGTTTCGAGGGGTTTGTTGACGGGCAGGTGAGTCTGGTGGAAGGCAGAAGGTGTGTATATGTGTGTGTGTGTGTGTGTGTGTGTGTGTGTGTGTGTGTGTGTGTGTGTGTGTGTGTGTGTGTGTGTGTGTGTGTGTGTGTGTGTGTGTGTGTGTGTGTGTGTGTGTGTGTGTGTGTGTGTGTGTGTGTGTGTGTGTGGCATTTGGAATGAATTAATGCAGAAATGTCTGAATATATTTGCAGAAATGTGTGTGTGCAGGGCAGATGTGCATCCTCACACTTTCCCTCTTTTGCATATCTTTGATGCAAACCCTAGTTAAGTAGCAGGACGCTGACGCAGCAACTTCCAAAAAAGTCTCTGCGGCTCCATTTTTCTGTCGTGCAAACGACCGTTTTAAGCGACAAGACATCTCTGTGAGCATCAGCTCTGTTTAATTATCTTAATATTGAAGCAGCTGGGTAATGCCAGACATCATTACCTCGCCCGTCTCAGGATCGCTCCATCCTTCTCTCACAAAGAGACGTACCCACCGTCGGCACCGTCGGCCTGCCGACGCTTACAGCCTTTGAAAAACTACCTCCAGGTGCAAAGGTCAGACGCAGCTGTGATCCAGGCAGCCATCTCACGATCGAGGTGCTTTCCTCTTCGCTTGGCAGCCTCCATATTGATTTGATTAGTTGCTAATTAAAACTTGGCAGGCTGGGCCGGGCGCAGAGGAGATCGCTCAATTAGCGGGTGTCAGAGAATCTAATTCTCTCCCTTTCACCCTCTCCCTCCGCCATTCTCTCCCTCTTTCCCTTCCTGCTCTATCACACACATCTCCATTCTGTTTAATGAGTATAAAGGATGAGTGAAAAGGGAGGGAGGATAACTCTCTGAGGAAAGAGATCGAGCACTCTCGCGCTGCTAAAAGCATCCAGCCCCGTAATCCTTTAACTAATCTTTGCTTAAAGATGCAGTTTGTTAGTTGTAAAGAAAGCGCCGCCTGCCAGTGGACGTTTGTTTGGGCACGTCGCCTCCAGCACGTCTTGATGCCTGCTACCTTCTCCTCTCCTGGCAAGACAACCAAGTAACACACAAGCTGTTGCAGTTTTAGTGCTGCGCCCCCCGGGGAGGAGGAAGTATGAGCTTTAAGATTCTCTCATTGCGTTTGTCAAGATACCAGATTTTCAAAGCTCGGTGGATAAAGTCTTCCTGTTGTGAAGGCTGTTTCAGGAGGAGTTTTCATGTGTTGATCTTTCCTCGTTTCATGGTGACACTTGACATATTTTTTTCTGAGCTCGCATCTTCGCAATACGGCGTCGTTGAGGAAACATCTCTATTAAAATAGCAAGCTGCTGCTTCGGCTCCATTTGGGGCCGAATGTGCTCCTCACTGAATTCATCCTTTTATCCGAGATGACTGATTGCCGGCTCTCATAGATCCTCGTCTGTGACTGTGCAGCCCACAGAGAGGGCGAAGTAAACTCTCTAATACCTTTTTTATTGAAGAGATTCCTTTTAAAGCAGAAAATCTGGTCAATGTGAAGCTACAGGTGGAAATATTTTTGTATTTATGAAATATGTGTGTTATTTGCTCATTTTTTAGACCCCATACATACAGTTGAATGTAAGTCAGTGGGATGTATAAGTGGGACTATTTGTTTATGTTGTTATCAGTTGGCAGCAGGAGTCTTGGCTCTTCTGATCCTGCCTCTGCGTTTCCAGACTCAGCTCCCATATGGACCGCTATAACAGGGAAAGTTATCATTTTCCAAACTTATTATTGTGAATCTCAATCTGTGCCGACACATACAGACTGATTTCTATAGGAGAACGAGCTGTTAGAGATTTCAAGATGAATATAGAAATAATTTTGAGTCCAAGACTAAAAAAAAAAAAGAAAAAAAGAAAATCATTCATCATATCTTTGTTTATGTAACAGACATTTTGTTTTGCTCACTTTATGAGCCTGTAAAGGCTGCAAATGAAGAACACCTCCCAAATGCACCCACCCACACATACATCCACCCACACATCCACCCCCCCCCCACACACACACACACATACACACTCACTCACACTAATACATAACAGCTCTCCTAAATGTCCGTATTGTTAAGCGCGGCTGTCATCATCCTCCTGCTCCTGGCAAACTGGACAGGACTTGCATTCATTAGTCAACTTCATACTCTTATATAATATTCACAAGCAGCGGTTTATGTGGCTGCAGAGACCCGGAGCTTCCAGGGAAGTTCGGTCGGGGCTGCAGGAGAGCTGGCTCCCCTCGGTCCTGATGGACTGTGGCTTTCATACATCCCATTCTGCAGGACGGCAGCGCAGTCTGAAATGTCAGCAGTCACCAGTGGTTGGTGCCAGTGGCAATCGCTCATATAGGCTGGTACTGATTAGCTTTGAATACGCCTGAATAGCAACCTGGTCTGTGGTGTATGTACTGTAGTACTCTATTGTCCGACGCCTGGATGCTCACGCTGAGGATATCCCTCTTGACATGTGTGCATAATGTGGACAGATTAGTCCTATCATACGTACAAAGGGACTCCTGCAGATTATGTTTCTGCTATTGGGCAAGACATGATATCGTCTCCATCCTGTCATATGAGACTAGAAAACATCTGGCACGCTGGTTCCTATTATCATGTTTGAATATATTTTCTGACCGTATTGTTATTTCCTACTTTGCTGTGTTGTGGCCTACAAAGTGAAGTCCAGCTCTGAAGTGGGTCAAAGATTTGCAGCTCTGATTGAGGTGTTTGAAAAACATTCATCCTCATTATTTTCTGTGTACTTCACATCCAGTCCCTGTTAGCGGGGGAGAACTGTAGACTGTATATAAAAGAGGATGAAAAGGAGGCCCATGCGGAGGTGCCTTAAAGTGCAATACCACCGAGGGCCACTAGGGGTTGGCTCCCAAAAATACTCTCTGCTTCCAAAGATGTTTATTCAACTCCTCTCATGAAAAACAAAGTCAATACGTTTTTATATGTGAGTCTATATGGTGACTAAATTCACTCGTATTAGTTTCCGGTGGTCCATCTGAAAATAATTCCATCGTTAATTAGGTGTTTGGCTCAAAAAGGTCTGTGGGGGAGTCAGGTTTTCACGAGATGTGGGCGGGTGTTATGTTCTCTCGCTCCTCCTCCATCTCGTCCAAATATGGTCACTTCTGGCTCCAAAAACAAAGATAGCAACGGCCAAAATATCGAACTAATTTCTTCTACTTGAAATATCGGTGGGGATGTTGATGTCATGATCTAACATACGATCTGGAGTCTGCTCAAGATTTGACTTCCTGTTCAGCTGATCTGCTCTATGCAGATTTGCATATTTCAGGTATATATATATTTATATATTTATGTGTGTGTGTGTGTGTTTATAACTTATTCCACTGCCCTACTTTAAAGACTATAAGTATTGTTGTAGCTGTGAAACTGAATAAAGTACCTCTGGTGGTATCTAGACTTGCCAATATGTTGGGTTTCATTTGAACAGATTTGGACATTTCCGCCTCCACAATAATACGATTGTGATGAGTTCCATTTTCACAAAAAAAAAAAAAAAAAAAAAAAAATCTGTTTTCCAAAACAGTTTCTGTGTTAGTCAGGATGACTCAACATGCCATCTCTTTCACAGGAACTCTTGCTTCAGTAGAAATCAGTTCCACTAAAACCTGTCCACCGTGTGATAGCTTCTTTTTTTTCTTCTTTTCTATTTTAGCCCAATTGTGTGTAAATGTAATGGGCCGTTAAACACGGATCAGAACAGCAGCTCTGTAATGTCACTCAGGGTGTTCATCATCTTACTTTAAAAATAAAATCTCAAAGAAAGTCTGTGTGTGGGAGTGACAGGAAACAAAAGGACGTGTGAAAGGGACAGGGATTAAGAGAGTACGAGTCTATATGAGAGACAGCAAGCCATGCACAAAGAGGGAAAGTGAAAGCCCCCACAGAGCGAGGTGTGTGTGTGTGTGTGTGTGTGTGTGTGTGTGTGTGTGTGTGTGTGTGTGTGTGTGTGCATCAGGTGACAGAGAAAGATGGGGACATGGGCAGGTCCTGGTAATGAAGGACTGATAAGTCCCTATTTCCTGGGCCTGGGTTAATTGTGCCTACAGATAAAGGGTAATAAATTGTCACAGGGTAATGGCAGGAGCCAGAGCCGGGCCCTGTTCCACATTCATCATGACGGGCTGGGCCGAGGAGCCCGGAGAGCAGGCAGGACGGAGAGACTGGTTGGACTTTGCAGTCAGAGAGGGAAGAGACGAGGGAGGAGAAACCTCAGAGGACTGGAGGAGGATGTAAAGTTGGTCCGTCTTACTTACTTCTGCAGATGGTCGGACACGGATGAAAAATAAGAGAGAAATATTCAAACTAGTAGAAAAAGTAGATATTACGGTATTAAATTGTAGATATTTTAGTTTTAAACATAAAAAAATTGACCTATTTTTAAATTTTTTTTTTTTTTTTTTTTTTTATAGAATGTGAATAAACGATACAAGAGAACGATGCAAGAACAATAGTCGCATATACAAATCGATTTTTTTAAATATTATAATAACAATTAGAATATTTGAGTCATGTCCCATATCATGTTAAAAAACTGTCAAAGACATGTATGTTTTGTTTTTCAGAGGTAAAGCTTGCATGCTAATCAAATAGCCTGGAATTTACCGTCACGTAATACAATGTTGTACCTCAAGGGGCGCTAGTGAGTCATGGTAACCTCTTGTCAATCATGTTGAAGATATTGACCCCCCCAGTTCGACCATTTAACGTTGACTATTTAACAACAGAGGCATTTCTTTGTCATTGGCACTTTATATTTGATTATTTATTAATAGTAAATAATATGTATAATAATATGTTCCAGACTGGTGAGTAAACAACTCTTGATGCTAACATTAGCTATGTAGCTTGTGAAGGTGGCTAATTGGAAAAGGTTGACTGCGTTTTAGGCCGAATTTTGAGATTAGGCTCAAAAACCATCCTATTTAATACATCTTACACCTAAAACGTATCCTGTTTTTAGTGGGACTAGAATATAAAAAAAATCATTTCACTTGTCAAGTCAGAGGTTTATTGATGCTGTGAAAACACAACATGTATATCAAGAGAGAATCAATTGTAGTCTACTTCCCTTTAGCACGTGATTAGTGAGTGCATTCAGAGAGGTGGCGGCTGAAAGGAAGGTTTAAAAGAGTCGATCAGTTTTACAACACAAAGAAGTCTCAGCTGAAAACCTCCTGCTTCCTGTTTGTTTTTTTTTAAATAATTGACTCCAATAAAGGCTGGTTCTCATGTCCTAATATTGTTCTGTGAAAAATGACATTATTTTGTAAGTGCTGATGAATAATCTCCATTCAGAGCAAACAGCCACACATGTTGTCAGTGAGATGCAGTCCTTTTCATACAGAAAGGTTTCCCGGTGCGTGTTTTTCGTGGGACTCGGCGTGCCACCTTGCCAGCGTGACAGATCACTTCTTCACACTGAGAGATTGTGGTGGTTAGTGCAGCAGCTGAGGAATGATGCATCCCACACATTATACACAAGAGCTGCTCCCACAGAGGAAGTTGATGTCCCCGCCATGCGATGATGACACCCAGTGCACTGTGACATATGATGTGTGTACAAACAGTAAGCACATAGGACGGGGCCGTTGTTCCTTTTGACTGTTTTATGTGGGTCACACACGTTGTACCGGTGCGCAGCGGGCCAGAAAGCACATTTTTCATGCAACCCATAAAGGAAGCCAAACAATGCCCTTGAGATGTGACTTCTCATCTCTCACGAAATCACCACGCAGAGTTATGTGATGCACATCTGTGACACTGAACCTTATGAGAGAAGTTTCATGTTCTTTCTTTTCCACGATGAATTCAGTCACATTTTCCCTCCAATTATTCTCTTTTCATTGATACTTATTTTGTTAACCAGGAATGTTAGAGTCATTTAACAAGAAGGAAAATGGCGTGTAAAGCGAAATATAAAGTTGCATTTAAAGTGTGAGCTTTAGATTTTCCTGTCCTGTGGTGTGTGTTTCTCCCCCAGGGGAAGACTGAGGGGAAAACGTACAATAAGAATACACGAAATTATGAGAAGAGAATCTGAAACATCTGAAACGCAAGTGAGACGACCCAAAACCTGAGAAAAGACAAGCAAGACTGAGACGTTCACAGAAAAACACGTTTTTAAGATGGTTTTACTGAAGAATAAAATATGTTCACATCAGAATTTAAAATGGCAAAATGTTGTCTGTTGAAAACAAAAGGACCAGATAAGAGATGCTAAATAACCACAGAGAGAAAATAAACACAAATAGATGCAAAACAAATGCAAACAGAAGCAAACTGATTGCCACACAAAGGGCCACAAACAGACACAAAAAAAACACAAAAACACAACTGGATGCAAATTCTCCACAAAGATGCAAAGCAACTGCAAAGAAACGTGAAAGGACCACAAAGACCCACAACAAAACCCTAAAAAGAGACACAGAAAGGCAAAATGACACCAAGAAGACTCAATAATCAATGAGAAAGAGATGCAAACGGTCTAATGAATCATCCCTGATATTGACAGGAAGCTATCTCAGCTGTATATCAGGAGAGCCTGAGAGAGGCGAGCTCATTAGCTGCGCATCAACATCCAGATTTATTTGACCTTCACCTGTTCGAACGTCTCCATCAAAAACGAACGCTGGTGTGAAAGAAAAAAGCGAAACGAGAGCTTTCCTTCCTTATTCTGCAACTGGAATTGATTTTCAATCATGAAAACAAACGCCAGCAGAAGTAATTAACCCAAAAACACAAAGTAAAGTTGAGCTCACCAGCTAACCAGCCCTGCGAGGATTCATCCCACTTTCAGCTTCTAAAATGTTCCTCGTGCGCCCGTCTTAAGTTAACTGAGTCATATTTTATATCTTTCTTATTTCCAATGGCTGTTATATAAACACCAAATGCAACAATTCTTCTGCTTCTTGCCTTCGTAGCCGAAGCACGGTAGCTTATTCCTCTGTGCCACAGACCTCCATTGTTGTCCCAAAACGATTAAACCCGGAGCTAAAAATATCCTCAAACATCCACTTTCCTTCTGTTGTGTAACATTTGCTGGTAACTAGCGTCCACGTGACTTCTGGAGATTATTTAGCCTTCTTCTTTTTGTAAATATAATATAAGATATTTATGACAATTGTTTATGTATTCAGGAGGAACAAACGGCATTTGGGCTGAAAACCAGTCGATTAGTGCGTCAGTCTTAGTGTTTAAAGAATTTAAGAGGAGAGGAAGAGGAGAGGAAGAGGAAGATGGAGAGGAGAGGAGAGGAGAGGAGAGGAGAGGAGAGGAGAGGAGAGGAGAGGAGAGGAGAGGAGAGGAGAGGAGAGGAGAGGAGAGGAGAGGAGAGGAGAAACATAGAAAGACTGACCAGGAAGGCAAAGAGAATTTCACAGTAGAGAGGAGAGGATATCAAAGAATTGAAAAGGAGGTGAACGTTGAAAAGGGAAAAGCAAGAAGATGGAAAGACAATGAACGTTCAAATTAATTTGTTCTCTGCCTCTCTGCACCTGCTCGTGCACACTTCCTCTCCTCTCCTCTCCTCTCCTCTCCTCTCCTCTCCTCTCCTCTCCTCTCCTCTCCTCTCCTCTCCTCTCCTCTCCTCTCCTCTCCTCTCCTCTTCCTCTTTGCTCCACCGGTCATTGTTCACAGCTATAAATCTCAGAGTGACATTTTGGCCGTTGAGTTCCATGTAAACACGGCCGGCGAAATGTCAGCGCGGAAAGCAGACAAGCCTGACTTAGGAAGAGGGAGAGTCGAGGAGCCGTAATGTCACCACGCTTAAAACCACCCGCCATCAGTCTTCATGACATTTAAGAGATGTATCCCTCCATCCCTCCGGCCACGGCGCACAAAGGCAAAGTTTTGGAGAGGAGGCTGCGGGGACGCGATGAGTCAGGAGGGTTTAACGGGTTGATCTGATCACAAACAAAAGGCTCGTGCCCTCACTTATGTGTAATTGTTCTACTTCCACCCGTCAGCAGCTCTGCAGTTTAACACACACACGTTAGAAATAAGACGACGTGTGCGCTCTAGAAGGTAAATCCATGACGTCATTTTATTGGGGTTTGATTTACAACCTTTTTACTTTTTTACAACGGTCTCTCTCGCCCACGCAGGTCTTTAAAGAACACATTTCTTCAACACAAAGGACGAAACGAACTCTTCAGAAAAGTCGAGCTGCTTGGAGATCACATGCCGGACCCCGAAAATAAAGCCAAGTAGCAGTCGTTAGTTGAAGCCAATAATCAACTGATCGTCGTACGTTTGTGATATTAATTTCATGAAAGAAAATGGTTTTAATTCCATGAGCTGACAAACATGGTTAACACTGTGCTACATTACAGATAAACACAAAACCATGATAATCAGCCTTTTAAGCATAACTTTTACAAGCCCACGCGGCGTAAGGCAAGCGGCATGTTAACACTAATGATTCTGAATGTGTCGGAACATTTTGTTAATTTATTTCAGCACGGCATGTTTAATTTAACCTAATAAAGTCGGCGTCTGGGCTACAAACAGAAAATAGACAGCCAGGTCGGACGAGGAGTAAAAGCCAATTGAACACACTGTTCAGATCCACAGCTGCTAACCGCCATCTTGCTATTTCGGAGCCAGAAGTTTCCATATTTAGACGAGCTGGGGAACCCGAGGACGCATCTATAGCGGAAACCTGACTGGACCACAGGCCTGTCAATTAAAAGACACGCCCCTGAAGGAGGCCGAGGCATAATATCTAATTAAAAAGATGGAAACTTCTTCAAATTGACTGCCAGGAAACTAATAAAAAAGGAGTGACTGTAGCAAATGACACCATCATTACTTTAATTGATGTATTTGATGAGGTTGAATGGGAGTCTGTGGAGCTGGAGGGCTTTTTGGAGCCGACCCCGAGTGGCCATCAGTGGTATTGCAGTTTAAGGCATTTCTGCCTTAAAATTGGTCTAAATTTTCGGACCCCCTAGTTACATCCACTTTTATATAAAGTCTGTGTTTCAGACTGTGTGAAGTGTATTTACTGGAGCCCGGCTGTCAGCTGACGAGCCTTTCCTGTCCGGACCACCAACTGGGCCGTTATTTCCCTTTCTGAGGCACATGCACAACATTTATATATTGTATACGTCTTACTGAGACTTCGGCTTATCTGGACACTCTACGGCTGATTACAGTAAGTTAAACACTGCTGTTGGCGTCACTTCACCTCCAGGTTACCCAGAAACCCGCCTTCCTAAAGTTGAAGACTTATTTTTAACGTCTCTCAAAAGGCAGCATTTAAAAGTTTGTTTTTCTTCTTCCTGCGACTAAACTAATAAAAACTCGGTCGACTTGTCTGGTCACCCAACGCTTTGTCGGCTGTCTGACGACCGCCCGCATGCGTCCAAAGTTATTGATCCCAAATTAAAAAAATAAATCACTTGAAATTCTCCCATCTACCTGCATCTCCTCTGATGTTCTTCCTTTAACCTCCTTCACCACTGCGTTGGGGGTTGTATTGATTTCTAAATGAATAATTTACCGGGACGGCTTAACTGCCCTTTTCAAATCTCCGTGGCCTCCTCTCTGACTCACTTCGCCTCCTCCTCGTCTTTCCTTCCACACCATCCGTACTTTCCTCCGTTATTGTGCCATCACCTCCCCGCTCACCTATTCCTCTCGTATACTCTCTTTTCTCCTCCTCTGACCTTCCCATCCTCTTTGCTTCCTCCTCTCCTGTGCTGCTGATGTGGATCCGACTCTGTGACGGGTTGTTCAGGAGGGAATGGGTTGCTCGCTTGGCTGGCCAGCCGGCCTCCGCGTATCATCCGTCAGCAAGACACGCTGTTGTTTTAGAGTTCTGCTGGGAGCCGTCTCCTTGTCTCTGTCTCTTTTTTGGTTGCTTCACTGTCCTCGCACGCACACATACACACGCACACGCACACGCACACGCACACGCACACACACACACACACACACACACACACACACACACACACACACACACACACACACACACACACACACACACACACACACACTCCTTCCCCGTTTGCCTCCATCTTTATGTCTCCTTCCTCGGTCTGCCCTTCTCTCCTCCCGACTTACTTCCACTGTAAAGCTTAACTCAAACACACAGCTGATCAGCATTTTAAAATCGACCTCGGGCCTCTTCGCTCCGAGCGAATCGATGCGCTGTGTTAGACTGGGACTAAATAATCCGAATATGTTGATTCAACACAGTGCAGGCAGGAGGAAAATGTCTGCTTTGCTTTAGGAGAAAACTTCCTCTCTATTTTGTTTTAACAGACATTTGTACGAGTGTTTTTGTGTCATCTTTGGCCAGTTTGGACGTCTTTTGCTTGTCCCATAAAATATTGACTACATGTCAGACTTTGATGTCTTTAGCTAAATTCGCTCCTTCTGATCAGTGTGGTCTTCCTGAAATTGACACCGATGTCTGGTTTGATTGACATGCCTGGAGTGCAATCAGGCTTCAGCTGTAGGTGGCCAGCGACCAACCGCGACGTCACCCGGATCTGTCTCGATTTGATTGGGAACCCCGAAGACACTATGCCCCGCCCACCTGTAGCGTAAACTAAACTGCACCTGTCAATCAAACAGACACGCCCCCAAACATAGCGCTTTTTCAGTCCTTAGTATTTGTCCATAATCACTTGTGGAAAATGGACTTTGTATTTTGTAAGACAAGTTTAATGGGAGTCAATGGAGCCAGAGCCTAGTGGCCCTCGGTGGTATTGCAGTTCAAGGCACTTCTTCATTACTCCCCAGCTGGTCCTAATACGGTCACTTCTGGCTCCAAAAAAAAAAATGGTGAAAAATGGTGTCAAGGCGTCCAAATGTCAGTTCACAAACCAGCAGGTAGATCGCTAGTAAGCTAGCTAACCTTCCTTGTAAATGCCGTTTTCCTCCATGAAAACATGAATTATTATGTGAGAGTAGATATAAATAAGTAGATCAGAACAGGTAAATATGGAGAATTAAGAGGTATATGCACAACTTCATCTCTTATATTTACAAACTGTCGTCAGCTGGCAGGTATGTGGCGAGCTCACTAATGTCCTTGTCCAGTTTGAGCTCTTTGAACAGTGTGACGTCATCACGTATGTGTTAATGAGGTGTCACTTTTTATATCGAGATCTTTCCTATGAAGTCATTTTCACCAGCCTGGTAATAACCCAGAAGCATTGCTCAGTGACAGACTGGAATATGACACAAACAAATATAAATACACTTTTGTTGATGGAGCGACAGCTTTCCATGTCTGGTGTGTAAAGTAGTAACTATGAGATGAATCATTCTGATTAACCGGCCGTTCGGTTTGAAATCATGAACACAAGACGGACAACTACTGTGGAAGAAAGATGCACGCTCATTTTGATCACTTCAAAAAGGTTGACGTGGCACCAGCGGGCCTCGTTCCACTGCTGCGATGATCATCAGCGTGTTGTGGGTCAACTTTCCAGCCCAGACGAACTTTCTGGGACACACAGAGTGGTTGAAGGACCAAGAGGCATCGGGACTTAAACCGGTCTTTGAAATGTATGAACCGGCTGGCGAGATAATAAATGACACTTGCGTATGTTTCTTCAAAGAAAATGCGATCTTTGTCCACCTCTGCTTGTTTTGTTTTTTTGTCTGCTTGATGTACAGCAGATCTTTGCAGACACTTCCCATTCGTCCTCTCCACACACAGATTTATGAATCCCGTGCATGAACTCATTATTCTCGGCGGTGGTTTCCTTCGCCTGCGGTCGTGTTGTCTGAGAGTAAAAAGCTCTCGCACACCTTGTGGCAGCAGGTGTGTGGGTGGAGGCCCGATGGATGCCTCCTCCCGGCCTCTCGGATCAACCTGCCACGTGGCCCCGGCCCACTTCTCGCTTTTAACGTCCCCGCTGTTGTTATCCGTCCGATTGCTGATGTTTTCAGACACTTCCTCATGTAACACCGGCACCACCCCGTCACCTCTCTCCCCGCGGCGTCTACCGCCGAGCATCTTATGCACTCTCTCGCACTTTCTCACCGTTTGTGAGCTGCTATTGAAATATTTAGCGCCCACTCCAGTTCACAAGCGTACAGAACTTCCCTCTTCCTTCTGCTTGGCAGGAAATGCATCGCCTTGGCAGTATAACTCGGAGCAGTGCAGTGTGGAGGTGCTTCAAATCGGATTTGACTGTTAAAGATCTTTTCTTTTTTCTTCTTCTCGTGTTCGGCGGATGTGCAGCTACAAGTCTGCCTGTACGCCGCAGAGAAGCAGCAGCAGCACGCCGGAGCTGAAAGATGATGTCATTACTCCGTCCACTGGAAAGACGATTGCAGAGATAAGTGTCATTACCAGACAGCTGGTGATCAAAGTCGTACCATTTCCATCTCGTTTAAATCTTTCAGTGGCTGGTGAGAGCGATTTCAAATGGAACTTTCCCCAACCCACGGACTCAGATCGATTCTCATCTCAGCTTGAGTGTTTCACTGGCCTCTGTGTGGATTTTTAAAAGTCAAAAGGAAACAACATTTTCAGCGGTGCAGCTCAAAGCTGCAGCGAGGAATTGTTCATAAAGGCACAACAGTCGGGGTGGACCATAACAAACACACAGGGAGAAAAGCCAGTGGAGCTCGCTGCATATTCAGGGCAGCTGATGAAAGAATACATGCCTACCCTTGAGCTGTCACAAATTCTCCAAACTGAATAAATTTCAGGCGCCTCAGATGCATCAATAGTGTCCTCAAAGAAAGGACCTGGATTTGGGGGCGTTTGGTGATAAATGCAGTGTCACTTTTAAAAAGCTTCGGGTGGAGCTTATGTGTGATTGAAGGAGACGCTGGAAGACTTTAATGGTTGGAAATAAATACGATGAACATTTAAAGGAAGTAAATAGAATTTATATTTGTATGTGTAAATACAAGAAAATAAAGAAATTGTGTCTTATCATTGTTGGATAGTTTCACGGTTTGGTGGTACAATAGTAACTTTGTCCTCTATATGATGGATTACGGCCGACAATGTTCAACAGTAATGTCAAAAAATAAGGACGTCTCATGGAAATCATTGAATTTTTCAACATTTGACAAATATTTTCTTGTAAAAAATATGTCAAAAAAGCCAACAATGACTGTATGTTTTTGTTATTGCCAACAAATATTGTACCATGAAATGATCAAAACAAACAATGCATTCACCCACGTCCTGATAAGCTCTTATTAAGTCTTATTAAAAACATCAACATGAAGATCTTTTCGTGACATTTTATGACAATTACATTTTTTTTTTTTAAACATTGCCAGACCTTATCATTTAAACAGTGGTAGATGTTCAACATGTGTAGCGGGGAATACAAATTGGTTCAAAGTAAAAATCAAATAAATTTATATGCTTTTATGATTTTCTTTTTCAGATTTCTAAATAAATGTGAGTTATATATATTTGGCTGGAAAGTATTCTGTCCTGTAAACACTTTTGTTGCATCTGTTCTATTACTGTATTTTCATTTAGCTTTCAAAGTAGGTTGGTTTATTTTATGAGGCAGCTTAATATTCGGGACCCGAGCCGAGCTCGGTCTGTAATTGGTCTGCATGAGTGTGCACTTATAAAAGCTCTGCCAGAAGTTGTGTAAAGGAATACCTAATGTGTTCTGTTAGCTCAGAGATTTTTTATAACGCAGGAGTGTAAGAAAGACCAAATATAACATCAGTGAAAGTACGTTTTAATAGTAACGATCACTCTAATGTTCTTTTCAAAAGAAAGAAGCCTTCGAACGTGGAAAGGCATCAGAAACCAGCCATCTGTGTGTTCGCATGCTGACTGGCACGAGTGGACAGATGGCCACTTGATGCTTTCTCGGATTGACACTTGACTTGGCTCTGCGCTTCGTGGTTAGATGGCTGCGAGCGTCACCGATAAAGTCTCCATTGTTTCCAAACGCGAAGTGGCTTTTTAAAAGTCTGGCCACCGAGCAGAGCACGACGTCTGTGTGAGAGTGAATTTAATCTGGATCCCGGCGAATCTTTTCATTTCAGTGTAACATTTAACTGTAAAAAAGAAAAAAGAAGCTCCACATAAAACAATCATTTTCATTTTCAGACGTTGTTTCTTTTAAATAACAAAACTGATGGGTTACTTTATGATATACTCACTGCAAATATAAAAATAAACTTTGTTTTGTTTGTGTAGGTCTTAAAAATCCAATTTACATTTGTCCCGGGGTTTTGATATTTTGCATCGTGTAGCCTGACGATGCGACCTCAGTTTGAAGATAAGTCAGACTGCAGAACAGCTTTGCTTAGTGGGACGTGAAATCTCGATGCTCGGCGTCTCAGAGCTGCCGGCTGCACGGATGAAGAGGTGAAATCACTCGTCTCACAATTAGATGGTCAGTTAGTGACTTTAAAAGTGACACATTGCATTTTATTTAAGAGTATTGTCAAGAGAGGAGTTTTAATGAGAGCTTTATCAAATTTTAAACTTCTTACACTGCAGCTGACAGAGACGATAACAAAGAGAGATGAGAGCAGAAGAGAAAATCAGCGGCAACACATGAATTTATAGCAGTATGTTTTCACATATTAAACTAGACTTTTATTTAAAAGTTTTCTTTTGATAAGAGGATTCAATGCACCCCCTAATGTGGTAATTCAATTCTTTTACAATAAAAAAACTCATTCCCTCCTGTATTTAACACACTAATGGATATAAGCTCAAACAAATTACTCTGTGATTAAAATGAAATGTGCGAATGCGGCTCTAAAAAACAAAACAGACCAGGAATTTATTATTTCTTAATATTAAAAGAAGACTAATTTCCACAAATCTTGGCACTATAGCTTTTGGCAAACTGTACTAAAAGTGTAAGAAGTGAATCTATGAGGGACTATTTTCAGTTGCGGATTAATATGCATTTGGCATGATACTGACTATTTAAAGCAGCCGGATGGTTTGTGTGGGAAAAACTCCAGATAGAAACTACAGCATCCATATTCACTGTAATGAAGGAACGGGTCACCTGGTGCAACAGTTTGCCTCGCTGGTGTGTTTTTAATAATATTTATGACAACAATGGACACCATGTGGAGCAGAAGAATAAGATTTATCTGATTTAACCACACAGGCAACATAAGATTCATTCATTCATACATTTTTTGAGAAATTTGTTGACAAATAGGTGAATTAAGAATATTACATTTAACCAAATTTCAAGAGAATCATATTCTTTGGGATGAATAATTACATTTGTGTTTTCATATTCACAATAAATAACATTGTGATTTTGTTTCAGCTTGATAATGCAGGTATATGTCATCACTTTATATGGGTGTGATATTGAGTGTGATACAGGTGTAAAATAACCAGGTTGTCAATCAAAAGGTCATTTTTCATAATGCATTGCTGAAGTTACAGTTGTCAGAGCGATGCCTGCTGTCGCTGGAATCACAATCTCTCCCCGTGTTTCAGGGATGCTAATTAATCAAGCAGCATGTGTGTCAGCGAGTTAAAAGCCGAGAATGATCATCAGCGTGTTTATCTGCTATTAATCCCAGTCATTTCCTCCCCGCATCAACAGGATAGCTTTTAATGTTTCACTTCGTCGTCGAGCAAACATTAAACCTGCTGCGGGTGAATTTAGCAACACAAGCACTTCACATCCGCTTTAAACCGAACACCCACACACACATGTAACCCTGAGCTCTGCTGGGTTGGTGTTTTTGCTTCCTCATTTAGTGACTCATGTACTTGCCTACTCAGGAAACAAACACAGAATATGTGCAGGTATCTTTGTCAGGACAATACATTGACTTCCATTTATTAATTCATGAATCCTAATCCCTAATCTCAGTTCACACTGTCCTCCTAACAGGACTTCAGGAAAGACGTCTCACCTCATTAGGACCGAGCTTCGGTCCCTGTGAGGACTACTGGTCCTCACAAGGTCTGTGTTTATACCAGAAAATACACACACACACACACACACACACACACACACACACACACACACACACACACACACACACACACACACACACACACACACACACACACACACACACACACACACACACACACACACACACACACACACACACACAGCAGCAGTGTGTGCCTGGACTAATTAGGCACAAGTCCCAGTGGGTCTAATCTATCGTGGGACAGTAGATGGGATCTGTTGGCACTGTAGAGTTCCTTTGATCAAACACTCAACACTGCTGCCTCATGTTAGAGGGCCTCCAGGGAACACACACACACACACACACACACACACACACACACACACACACACACACACACACACACACACACACACACACACACACACACACACACACACACACCGGTCTCTCCATGTATCGATGGGTCTCTCTGCTTTTGTTTTCAGACGCTGTAAGCAAACATTTTGTTTATTTATTTATGAAAAGACGTATTAAGACAGACGACACTTTGTCAGTAAGTTGCTGATATTCACTGGACTCCATCATCGGGTCTTGTTCCCGGTGGCTGCCGCATATTTCCCCCTTCAAACTGAAGATTTACTCTTTTGTACAAACGTACAGTGGAGTCTAAAAAGTTTGACAGCTCCCAGAAAATCAACTCATCAGAGGCTCGTTTAAATAAATCCTCTGACAGCTGATTATAAACACGTCTGCAGACTGAAGGTTTGTAAGCGGACGCTCCGTTAAACACTTTGCAGAAACTGGACGAGTTGTATTCAAAGCACGATCGGGCAGAAGTGACCACCGATCGATACATCTGGCTTTGTTCACTGAGAGATAAATAAGAAAAATAACTTCATCACAGATGCAGAATTTGATAAATAAATAATGCGAGACACCAAAAGAGCTGTCAAAAGAAAAGCTGTGTTGTTGGAGGACGAGGAGTGACTCTAACTGAGGTCAAACACTATTGATCAGAACGTCCTCTTTCTGATCAATGCCAGTTTTGAGAGTTTATTTTATTTTATTTGAGGCAGTAACAGAAGGATGGATGTACGGAGATCGTCAGAGAGAGAAACCTACCGCAGTGAACCGAGGCTGTTTGTTACTCTGCAGTTGGACACCTGCAGCGAATCGACTCCACGACCACGTTTTCTTGTTTCCTGTTTGTTTTCATTCACTTCGGATTATGAACGATGGGAAGGTGCGTTTTTATATTTTGACTGTCACCTTTTGTTCTTCTCTTCTATCTCTATGCTGTCCTTTTCTCTCTCTGCTCTCCTCTCACCCCAACCGGTCGGGGCAGATGGCCGCCCACCTCTGATCCTGGTTCTGTCGGAGGTTTCTTCCTGTTAAAGGGAGTTTTTCTTCCCTCTGTCGGAGGTTCCTTCCTGTTAAAGGGAGTTTTCCTTCCCTCTGTTGGAGGTTTTTCTCCCTTAAAGAGGAGTTTTTTTTCCCTCCTAGCTTATGTGGGAATTGTTGAATTGTTGGTTTCTCTGTATAATGTTGTAACGTCTTGCTGTGAGGACTTTAACGTGTTAAGTGCCATGAAATAACCTGTGTTGTGACTTGGCGCATAATAAATAAAGTTGAATTGAATTGAATTTTGTATCTGATTTTTGTTGTAATATCCTCGTTTGTTAATTTTTTTCTTCGTTAAACTTGTCGGTTTATTTTGATGGTGTGTTTTGAACAAGTGAGACTCTTTTTTGTTGTAATATTACATTCTTTTAATTTAATAAGTTTTATGGAATCGGTTGGTGAATTTTTTTTTCTTTCGTGGTTTCTAAGTTACCTTTTTTTAATTTGTTTTGTGTTCGAATTAAAACCTTCATTTTGCAAAGAATAATTTCATTTCATTTTTGTGTACTTTAGGAATGTTTTTAATTTCTTAAATATATAGTTATGTTTGTAGAAAGTTTTTTTTTTTACCCACTTTTTGTGAATTCTGTTTGTGTTTTTCTTTTTTTTGATCTTTGGTGTTTTCATTTGTTGCTAACTTTTGTATTTTTTGATAATAAAACAAAATAAAATGAAGTAATTTTGATTTGATCTTTGTGGAGGATTCATACTGCAGCAGGGCGACAACAAGAACAACAACTGGAAGACCAAAGAAACCCAAGAAAGACTGACTGTCATGCACTTTAAAGAGCTTTAATTAGTATCACCTGGTGACTTCCTGATGTCTGCGCTGTGATTGGTTGAGGAGTTGACAAAGAGAGCTGGTTGTGGTGGGCGGAGCCAGTTTTTTCTCAGCAGGAGGCCGAAGAAGACACAAACCTCCCTCCAGGCTGAGTGAGTGCTTTTATGGGA
Organism: Brachyistius frenatus; assembly: GCF_029030835.1. NCBI lineage: Eukaryota > Metazoa > Chordata > Actinopteri > Embiotocidae > Brachyistius > Brachyistius frenatus. The sequence continues at coordinate 1,658,444 of NW_027210652.1, forward strand.
ATTTGATGCACGTGTATGTTTTTGGACATTTCAGTGGCCACGTGATGTTTTTCATGAAGAGGATGCTTTGAGAAGTGAATCTGCAGTATTAAGGTCATTGTTCAGCTTTTTTAAGGTTCATTATTATTTTAAATGGTGATTATTGAATCAGTTGCTTTTACTTCACGTTGGGGTTTTTTAAATGTTTAACCAGCTGGTGACTTTGTTGGTGATTTCTGGGCAGTTTTAATACCGTTTCCTGATTTCCTTTTTCGTTTTGTTTGTGTTTGGTGTTTGTGACACCTGAATGACCTGTGGACAGAAACACCTGCGAGTGTTTCATGAAGGCAGAATAACTCCTCTGATGTTGTTCATTAATTGTTTTTTGTTTGTTTAGGCCACTTCCTCATTCTGACCTACTGCAGGCAGTTATTTACTTGAATCCCTCGTAGTACTGAGACTCGTTTGTTGTTTGTATCCACGTGTGAATTTACTGTCTTTGCGTGTTGTGACAGTCTGGAGCGCGGTGACCTGTGATTTCTCACTCGCGTCGTCTTCGGGTTTTCAGCAGTGCTGTAGCATATAATGAGGATCCTGTTCGAGGAACAGGATCCTCATTATCTAAAGCGTGTTATTCTGTTTGTGATGAATATTCTCATGTTTAAATCAGCCTTTCTCCATCCCAGGTTTACTCGATGCTGGTTGTGTCGTGTCAGTAACCATCACAAGAGCGCTGAACGAATTTAAAGTAACACTGAAATAAACCGAATGAAAAATACTCTGAAATTCGTGTGAATGTTTCAGAGCTCCCAGCTCAAATTGTTGATATCATCACTCGTGATGAAAAATGTCATCATCACTTCATCATCGCTCAACACAAGCTGGTGGTTTTCTTCTTCTACATCTCGTCTCGACTTCCACAGTTCGCTTGTAAGTGTCACTTCCCAATAAATTCTCTGACAGGAATTGAAAGCTGGAAGGGATTCAATATCTGTTTATAGGCGTCTCCTGCTTCACAGGTGTTAATTAGCTTCATTTTCAGATTCACACTCGGTTGCTTGGAGGATCTCAAAGCTGTTGAATGTTGTCGAAAGGTTTGAAGAGTCAGTGAATCTTTGAAAGTCTGGAAGCGTCAGTTCGAATGACAATTCTTGACGACTCAATTAAAGCTTTGAGGCCAAATGTGAGTCCTAACTTTTATTTTAGTTAAATGAAAAAAAATGTAAATCATGAGATAAACATTAGATGAAATGCTGATGAGGTTTAATTCTTTAAGTCTTTGCACTTTAAAAAACAACATTTCCGGGAGTGCCTAAACTTTTGCATGTTGCATTCATGGCTGCCGTGTACAAACCAGAGCTGTGATTCATTTCAAAGGCTTCAGCTGCAGCTGTGTGATGTGGCTGTTTGTGTGAAGACAATTGTTGAAGCTAATTTGGAGGGAAACATATGGGAACAACTAGACGGCTTCGGAGTAACAATTCAACCACCTCGTTTTGGAAATACTGATGACATGAACAATGGTTGAAGCCACAAATGATTTCCAACTGTGCATGCAGATTTTTTTTTTATCTCCAGTAAACATCTCTCAAGTGTTTGGAAACCTTTTGAAATCCGTTTTTAAATTTTTTTGTTTTTTTTTAATTAAATCTTATATTCTATTTGAGTTATTACATTTTTGTAATGTTTTACCGTTTTTTTTAAATGTATTTTTTAGGTTGTTAGCTAAAATGTTCTCCGTGACATGTTATGACTTTTATGACAACATATTATAGAATTACATTTTTATGACCATTTTGGTCAAAACTATGGGTCCCCCCCTCCCCCGCATCTGAAAGGCTAAAATAGTCATACATGTAATAAGAATATAATATAGCCAGATTTACTTGTGATTAAATGGTTGAGCGGTGATATAATAAGCTTTTTAACTTACGCCTTCACACAGCTGCTATTTTTTGTTTTGCCAGCTGTTCTTTTGCATTTGGCAGCTGTGTTGCTTACAGCCTGGATCGTGTCTTTAACTTCATGTTTGTGTAATATTTTAGTTTGCTCCCCGTTTGTAAAATGTCGCTCTTTCAGATTAAGAAACCCTGCGTTGATTTGATGAGTTTTAAACCACTTTCACTCTTCACTTTCACCATTGAATGTGAAAACGTTTGTTAGGCTTACGAAAGCCAGATAATGGAAAGATTTCCTGGATGTGTTGAACCTATTTCATACTACAGTCCCCAGTTTTTTTTCTTTGTTTTTTTAAAACTGGAAACAGCTGCTGAGTTCAAGTAGAAACAATGCTGGTGAGAGTGATGTGATTAAATCAAAAACGCTTTGGACTGTAAAACCAAAACAACGAGCTGAAAGACACTAAAAACCTTCGCAGAACTGAGGTGATCACGAGAATTTGGTTGTAATTCTCTGCAGGTTCATCACTGCAAATAATCAACTTTCATTTGACTATTTGATGAAAGCTTTAAATCCCTTTTTTTTTAGGCATGTGGTGTTCTGATGTAAGTTTTAACAAATTCCCTTCCTCTAATTACATCCATCCATTATCTCTACCTGCTTTATCCTGAACAGGGTCACGGGGGGCTGGAGCCTATCCTCTAATTACACTTTATACTTAATATTAATATCCACAAAATTGTAATGATAGCTACAAAGCTACGTGCGTTCAATAAGGAACAACACAGTAAAAGTGGAAATATATTTCAATGTTTTGTTATCAGCTGCAGCACAGACCCACTTCAGCTGTTTTTCCATAGAATTTTATTTCCAAAAAGCAGTCAGAGAAAAGTAAAACAAGCCAGTCAAGTACAACAAAACAAATCCCTCGCAGGAGATGAAAAAATAAAAGCTGATAACGACAGAAGGCCTGATGATATATACAACAGCAGACATCATTTTGGTGTTGCGGTACCGATGAATCACTTGACAGACTCATGGTATTCTTCACATGAGGTCAAAACAAATAACAAAATAAGGATTTTTTTGTTTTATAATGGACAGAGAAGGTTCTAAAAGTCAGCTAAGGCACACAGAGCCTCCCCACAAAGAAACACCAGGGGAAACGTCAGTCAGAGAAATTTGTGCAACAGTTGCTCAACAATACATTCCAGCAAGAACAACAACAATCTGGCATGTGATTTTTCTCTGAGAGGCAGATAGGACAAGGTCGTTGTCACAGCTGTCCAAAAACACTGAAACAGGTTATGTACTTTGATCAATAAACACCATCAATTCACTCTTTGTGCCCAGATATCGACACGTCAAAAAAACTCTTTATGTCATTTCACCACATCTGTATTTACACGTACGATACCTTTTAGACAATATTTCAATACAAAATACTTATGTACATCTTCTTCATTTGTTAATGTTTTTGTTACAAAATAGGACTTTCACATTTAGTTACATTTAATTAATTCACCTTTTTCCAAAACTGTCATTGAGCTTACATCGTAATATGTACTGTAATTGTTGAGAGCACGGTGGCACTAGAAGTTAGAAGAAGGGCAGCAGAAGCCGGCCAGTGGAAAAACAAAGTCATCTTTTTACGACCTTAACCCAGGAAACAGCGTCGATTTTAAAGAGATAGCGATTCCAACACACGTCTGACAGAGCGGCAAGGTGAACTTGACATTAATGAACGGTAATGTCTCCTAATTGGCCGGAGCAAAAACACTCGTTTGGCTCTCGTGATGACTAAACAATGTTGACAATCACAGATTGAAAACCTAATTGGCTTCAGATGAACTTATTTCAAGGTAAAACAAATATGTGACCGCAGCTCTTGTTCAGGACGTGTTGCGATGCAGCGTTTCCCCTCAGTGAAATGAACTCGTCTCAAATGTTCACAGATTGTCTTGATGGCAGAAAAAGGACTTTGAATGTAAATAGAGTTGAAAAGGTGCCAAACTAATAAGTTATGCGTTTTGCATTCGAGATACATTATAATATTCACTTGAAATTGTACATCGTTGTCACAGCATGAATGTCTCTGCCACTCATCTCCTTCTGAAACTGACGGGAACCGTGAAACGGCAGAAAGTTTCTCCTTCGGTCCAGACGTTCGTCCAGTGTGTTCGCTCGTGAAGACTGTTTTTTGTTCACCTTCTCTGTTTGGTGAGGTTGTTAGGAAGCTGACCTCTGACCTCGCAGGTCAGGGTGGTATTTTTTTTTTTTTTTTTTTTCCTGTGATGCACTTGGCAAACAGCCATGTAAGAAACCGAGACAAGAAGATCTATTCAGACAGGACAACACGGACTAACACACGGGTGCGGGCCAATAAAAAGGTACAGAATAAGTTTGGGGTGTTGGCCTTTGTAAATAAAGGCAGCTTTCTTTTACAAAAAAATATTTATCATGCTGCCAAGGCAGCGTCGCAGTTATTTAGTCACTGACTAAAAATATCAGTATTAATATAAACTTATAAATAAATAGCGACTCATGGACTCACCTCCCGTCATTCACACAATTTGAGACTTTTTGTATAATTATGTACAACATAGAGTGTCGTTGAAATGACAGGAATTAAAACAAATAAAACAAGGACAAAAAGTTTAAGGTCAGCTTGAGATAATTTTGTTTCAAGTTTGAGGCAGGTCGGTAAAAAAAAAAAGAAAAAAAAAGACCAAGACGGACAAAACAGTTCTTTCTTTGTCCTCCGCCTGTTGCAACATCTGGATGTTATTAAAGAAATCTACACTATGTGAATGTTAAATCTTAAAATCCTAGAACAACCACAAAAGAAGCATCTATGAAATAAGGAATTTCTAACAGTAAAACATCTACATGGAATTTCTATTACATTTATTTTCCAGTTGTTCAATTACTCTGAGAAGGCCTTTGTATTTTAATTCCTCTTTTTTTAATTTTTTTTTATAGAAATGAAATGTGACTTCTGCAGGTTGTTGGTTGAGCTACAACCCGATCAGGCACTGAACTGAAGGAAGTCTTGAATTTCCAAACGTCACTGAGAGGGCTGGGTACAAAAATCTCTGGTACCGATGCCTTTTTGATACCAACTAAAATGAACAGATGTCCCCTAAACGCCTCACATGCACGTTATCGCCAGATGCAAGAATTTACACCTCACAAAGAAGATATTGTTAGATTTTGCTACAATTTACCAACGTTCCCTAAACACCTCACAAGGAAGCTACTGCTAAACTTCGCTACAATTTACCGATGGTCCCTAAACGCCTCACATGCTGTCGGTAGATACCGTGCACGGTAGGTGAAGTAAACGCTGCACGTAACTGACTCGATGGAGCAAAAGTTCTGCGTTTTAAAGTTGAAGCGTGTCGATGTAACCGAGGTTTCAAAATTTGCCTTTTTATTTTTATTTTTTTTAAACTAGATCGCAATGAAGTTTTTATTTATTCATTTATCGATGCTGTAAATGTATTGAAGTTTGGTACCCAGCCCTGTTCAGTGACCTATCTAGAAATCAGAGGTCTGAAGTAATTGGCTTTAACAAAACATAAGTAGTTTAAAGTTTCTTCATAAATGTGAAATTTGCTTTTAATAGTACTTTTATTTGAGTCGTATCAAAATAATCTTTCTTAACAGTTTGGGGGTTTTTGAATACTCGGATATCGTCTCATGTTGTTGATGTGGACATAAAAGTTAAGGAGGCACATTTATTTCAGTACCTGGCTAACTCCTCGCGTACGTCTTGCAACTAAGGCCTTATCGCAGCGGAACCGGGTCGGTGTCGACGGTCCACACTCACACGACCACGGCGCCGCGAGCAGGATGTTAAAAGCTGACTACAGAATTCATTCAGCAGCAAAATAAATGCTCGGAAATTGCAACGCTTGATCACAGTAGAACTCAGCCGTGAGAAGGAAAATAAATACAGAGAAACTGAAATAGCAAAGCCAGCACAATCCCCTAAAAGAAGGAACCCGGTGGGAGGATCAGGACATCATTCCTTCGCCTTTTCTGTCCCGACACCCTCGCCAACGTCCCAAAATAAGAATCCAATCTCTCGTTTGTTTCCTTCTCCTCCCGAGACAGAGACAGAGCACTCGCCCCTCCCTCCAATAAATAAAAACAAACAGTGTTAGAGCCTCCCGTCCAGCTGGAGGCCTCGCTGCTACCTGATGCGGCCGTCGGCGCGCGGCGCTCCCAGCTGGGATTTGGGGTCCGGGCTCAGGGAGCTCCACGGGTTCTTGAGGCAGGCCTGCATGACGGGGCAGGCGGTGGGCCCCACGGCGCAGACGTCGGCCGCCTCCCACAGCTCGCCCACCAGGCCGTCCAGCCAGCGCTCGAGCTCCGAGCCGGTCAGGGCGGCGTTCCTCTTGGCCTGCTCCACGTAGCCCAGGCTGACGGGGATGTTGAGCACCGGGTTGAGGCCGTGGAAACTCTGCTCCATGTAGCTGTTCTTCGCCGGCCCGTTGTGGAGCTTCAAAGTGTCCTCTGGAGAGATGTGGGCAGGAGGGAAGAGAGAACGGAGAAAGACAGTGAGTGGATAATCAGCGGTCAGAGATTGTAGGGCGGGATCACGGAGGGAAGCAATATCAAAGCAGTGAGCGCGCTTTCCCTTCTTATCATCTCACAAGTTTAAATTGGTTGCTAATTTGCTTGGATTGATTTGTGCAAGTGGCCTCGCTCAACCCTCCTCTTTGATGTGGTGTGTCGAGTCACTGCAACACAGACTTTTTGGAAACAGTCAGAAATATTCAAGACGTGTCCTCATTCCTTCTTCCCGTGACGGCCGAGCCTTGAAGGAAGTTGGCAAACAGAGACGACTTCTCCTTGAAGCCCTCTTCTCTTTAAATTCCTCACCGGTCCTCTAACCGGGGGTGCTAGCCATCCCCCTCTAAGCGTGGCCGCGGAACAAACCCCCCCGCCCCCCGTCACCCACATGTCAGGAGACGTCAGCGCTTTTCACAAGCTGGTGGCAGAAAGACACGAGATGCTCCGCCAGAAATGCCGATGTCCAACCGACGGGCGGAGAGTCGTGCTGTTCGCTGTGAAGTCATGCGTCTGTGTCCAGTTTTTGTGTTTGTGTTTAAAAAAAAAAGTTATTGCAGGATGTGTGTGTGTGTGTGTGTGTGTGTGTGTGTGTGTGTGTGTGTGTGTGTGTGTGTGTGTGTGTGTGTGTGTGTGTGTGTGTGTGTTGCTGCCAATCCACGTGGAAGGCTACATCATAAAGTTTTACTGGCGCAGCATGTAGGAGGGAAACCAGGTGCCAGACTTGGCAGTAATTTACGCGAACCAGCAAAATTCGAACTTTTCCTTTTTTTGTTTGGTCCCACAAACTGAAATCGGTGAATGTTCAAGTGCTTTTCACGCCGACTTCCAAACTCATTTTAGAATGTATTATCAGGTATGGCCTTTAAGGGGTTATATTCATTATTCATAAATAAGGCTGTTGTTACTCACAAATATGTGTTGATGTGATTTCTGCCAGTATTTGCTGCTCTTCAACATCCATGTGAGTAAACTGGAACAAAAAGACTCTCATAGAGAAATCCTGAAAACATATTTTGGATTCAACGAGCAAAAATTAATAAAAGAAAGTTAGTTTTTTTTTTGGCACGAGACCGCACATATGAATAATAATACTGAATAATGTCAGTCATACCAAGCCAGAAAGGTTGCTGCAGGCACCAGGACTTTCTACTTCTGTATACTTGTATTTTTCATTCATCTCTTCAAGTTGAGGATCGTTTTTTTCCCCCATCCATCCATTGATAGGACGGCAGAACATAATTGCATAACGCAAACTAACTTAAACAACAAGAAAGCAGTGATTGATATTGAACCGTCGCATCACAACCCCCCCCCCCCTCCCACCGAGACTCAGGTTAAAGATGGGAGCTGCAACTTTACTCGTTTAAACGGCTCAGTGAGATTATCACACGCAGAGACGTGATTACGCCGACGTCTCAGCTATCATGTGACTTTCAGGGCCAGCTGGCCGCTCACGGATTAGAACAATGCCGTCCTGCCCCGTATCCATGGCGACTGATTGATTTAATTGTGTCATTGTTTTTGGAGGGCTAAGTGCGCCGATGTTTAACACTCTGTTTAGTATGTATGAGCAGCTCGCCGGGTTATTAGAGGTGACTTGATGACAAATAACCAGGGTCTGCCGAGGCCCACAGGCTTGATTAGAAAGGGCAACACTGCAAATACAAGGCTGTGTGTGTGTGTGTGTGTGTGTGTGTGTGTGTGTGTGTGTGTGTGTGTGTGTGTGTGTGTGTGTGTCTGCAGACATTTTGGAACACCTGACTCAGCAATCATTACTTCACAGTGAATGCAGCATTAGTCATTAGTCTGGGACACAATGTTGTAAACTCAATGTAGAATTCCTGTCAAACAGCACTAATGTAAGAAAACTGAATGAGTGAAACCGCCGCTCTAAATGTACTTTCCACCACTGGCAACACTTAATGATACAAAACCCATGAAATACAGCCTGAAAACTTCCTGTGACACACTGACAACAAAAACTCAATATTATGAGAATTCATCTGCTGGATTAAACTGCACTTTGAAGGTCCGCAAAGAAAATGCAGTTCGGAGCTCTCGCTCAACCTCGTGCAGAGAAACGTCTGGCAATTAGAAAAACACCGGAGGTACTTTCTTGACGGATGATCATCTGAGTAACAGCACAGCAAGTTTAACAAGGACTATTTGTACAAATAGCACAATCAATAGTAATTTTGTGTTACGCTCAGGATAAAAAAACAACAAAAAAGGGAAGTGCTGATAAATGTGAGGACACATCCGTCTCTTCCTCACCTTGTCGTATGGGCTGGTGCTTGCTGTACGCCAGCGGGGAGATCAGGAAGTGCATCTCGGCCACCGGGCTCCAGTGATGCAGGATGCGGACGCTCCACACGCCGGGCCGCAGGGGCTGGTTGAGCGGCGGGCGGTAGTGGGTGAACTCGGCGCTGGCGTCGATCAGGATGTCGTAGGTGGCAGCGATGACGTTGGTGGGGTCGATCCACACCACGGTGACCGTGACGTTGGGCCCTTTGCTCCACTTCTGCATGCCCACCGTCTCGCTCATGGGACCCATCAGTCCGCCGAAGTTTCTGAACATGCGTTCTTTGGCGTCCCACTCTCTCTCTCTCTCTCTCTCTCTCTCTCTCTCTCTCTCTCTCTCTCTCTCTCTCTCTCTCTCTCTCTCTCTCTCTCTCTCTCTCTCTCTCTCTCTCTCTCTCTCTCTCTCTCTCTCTCTCTCTCTCTCTCTCTCTCTCTCTCTCTCTCTCTCTCTCTCTCTCTCTCTCTCTCTCTCTCTCTCTCTCTCTCTCTCTCTCTCTCTCTCTCTCTCTCTCTCTCTCTCTCTCTCTCTCTCTCTCTCTCTCTCTCTCTCTCTCTCTCTCTCTCTCTCTCTCGGTGCCGATCTGATAAAAAAAATACAAAAAATAAACAAGAGGGAAGAGGAGAGTGAGTGACAGAATGAGGTAAGAACAGAGACGAGGGAGATAAACAACAGAAAAAAAGCACAGGAGATGATGATACATAAATTTACTCCAACTGCATATAGTGCAGCGTGATCATGAATAAATAACACACTCTGCATGCGTTACCATTTAACCATATATAACCAATATCTGCTCTAAATTATCATGGGGACTTATCACCAGCATGCATTTTTCATCAAACGGCACCTCACTCCAGCACAGACGTTATATAATGTTAGAATATGCAGCGGCTGACAGGCCTGACTGTGTCGCTCTGCACTTTTCAGTATATTTGTCCACAGCTGCTGGTGTGTTTCCTCAACAAGGAATGCGAGAGGCAGGCGGAGGAAGGCGTATGACTTCCACCCCGACCATATCCCCAAGCAGCTGGAGATCAAATGCATCCCTGTTTGCTCTCTGAACACACTTCATAGTGATGGGAAGAGAAAGGGAGAGAGGAGGCAAATGAACAGTAGCGTGAACGGTATTTGTCTTCAACAGAAACTACAGAGGAGAAGATTACAACCTGACATCGGTGAGAAAAAAAAAACAGCAACAGAGGACGACGCTGATTATATGCAGACTCAGCGACCGCAGCCTTTTGACAGGAGAAGAAAGTGGGGAGTCTGGGGAGGAGAGCGCCGTGAAAATGAGCTCTCAATGCCTCCACAAAGACGGAAGAAAAGATGCATTCTCTGTGACAATTTTGTGATAAATAAAAATGTAACAGATAGTACCAGGAAGTCAAATATATCTTTGGTGAATTATGATAAATAACAGAGTCTCTGGCTGCACAACATGGAAGGAGCTGCCAGCCTGAAACTCACTGGAAGACCACCGGGGGAACAACGAGCCACTTGAAGATGATCACATCCTGTAAGTTTATATAGCGAACTTCCACAATACACAGATTGTGTCTTTTTCACTTAAGATTTGATAATAATAATCTCTCTACAAAGATTTGTTCATTAGAATGAAGTAAAAAAAAAAGAAAAAGAAAAGAGAGAACAGAAGGAGGGAGAACAAATCCCAACAACAGGAAGAGGACACGAGAGCAGCTAATTGGCTTTAATGTGTTCGTTGTGGTCGAGACTGTAACTGTAGAGAAGAGATCTCAGAACTGCAAGATGAGAGACACGGAGATTGATGAGGGAGACGGGGTGATACAGAGGGAGGCATCACACACACACACACACACACACACACACACACACACACACACACACACACACACACACACACACACACACACACACACACACACTGACAGTAAAAGATGTCTCGGGGTGTTTGCAGAAATGTGAGAGGGACGGCGGCGGCAGGAGGCGCTCAACCTTACAGCGGCGGCTGATTAACACGGCTTCACCCGGCCGGACGATCAATGGCTGCCTGGAACTGACTCTGTGTTGCATCCTCTGAGAACTGAAATTGCGATTGTGCAGTATAAATAGACACCGTACGTACGTAAACGTCTCGGCCCGTCCATTAAAGACACCTCGCATTTCCTCTTAATTATTGGACTGACCTCTGCCGTTCGGCTTCTCGGACCTCGGCTCCTTTCTCTTCAAATTACGAATCAACTCTCGTATCCGGCACCTCTCGAGCTCATTATTTTATTCAAGGCCGGCACACAGTACACCCCGCGATTGATTGGCAGCACTCTCCATCTAAGCCCGAGAACCAAATGAAGGGAGTATCGACAGAGGAATTGCAACGTGTTCCTCACGGAGAGCCAACTTAATATTTGTGAAAGGGAGATTCTGACAGTGAGGGTTGGAGGGAACCCTCTCGGGACGTGCTTCTGGTTCCTTCCCGTAGTTTATTCGGCAACGAGCATCAACTAAGCGCAGCATAAATTATGCCCAGCTGCTGCTGCTGCAGTCCAAGTTCCAAGTTTTTCAAGCAGTTTGAGGCCAGATGAGTTGGCAGCTACTCTTCATCACGCACCAACACACATGTGGTGTGTACACGCAGGTTAATAAGGTGTACAAGCAACTGGTTTGTCTGGCTGCCTGCCAAATGACCAAAACTCAGTCACTACCCTGGTTTCCACAGAAGAAGCCAATTTCTTCCCCAAATAAAAACGTGTTCAGAAACTGCTCCTGTTGCGCACGAACGATGTGCACAGAGCAGGAGGAAGGTTTCACCCTGATGAAGAAGTGCTGCAAATGTCTTTCTTTGATCAAAATCAGCACCCGAGTTACGGACGTTTCTATGGCACATTAGTTACATGTTTTACCTTGGGATTTACATTTTTAAAAAAAATTTTTTTTTATCATATAAACAGAATCCATTTATTCTCTGGTTTATGTTAATATGGTCCAGGAATGGTCTCCATATTTTCATAAATTGGTCCCCTCGTTCTGAGAGTCTGAATATAACTCGTTCATAACCAGTTCAATCCAATGCTCAAATACACAACGATGTGTTCATGGACGTGACCAGAAGGCGCACATCAAACTGAAAATGCTTCAGGAAGCTTGTGGCAATGAAGCAACGAGCCTCCAGTCGTGTTTTGATTGACATTCGCTCCTCCTGAGGGGCGGGACATCACAGTCCAAAACCATGACATTCGGGGGGGCTGAGCCCCATGAATTCTTCCCCCAGGGTCTGACTGTCAACACTGAGTTCTCCTGTGTTGTCCTGATATTCGTAGCACGTTGAAAAAGCACAACTTTCCTGCTCCTCAGCACCGTCGTTGCTCCCGATCGCAGGATTTCGGCTCCTTGTAACTTCTTTCTGTTCTCCGATAATTCGTCACATTCTTTGATGCGCTCTCCGCTCAGGTTTCAGGTGCGTAAAAGATTGCCGATGCATCCGAACCGCTGCTCACAAAAGCGTTTGAGTCTGTTTCTGAGCCTATTGATCCACCCTCGTAGATATTGACATGTTTGCTATTTATGCACAGAGCCAGGTCTCCTTCTGCTTCTACAAATGACGCATATGGAATTGTTTTCACAACAGCTCAAAGTTTTGCCGGCACATTTGAACAACATTCATAAAGTTTATCGCTATAAATATCGCTGTAACTATTTGCCGTGACTAAGCGCTGCTCTCTCGGTGATTTAAATTCAAGGTACACCTGCAGATAACAGATGAAGCCACCAGTAGCGAGGAACTCTTTCTTCCAGTATGGAAGTAGGTCAAACGGGGATTAACTTCTGGCCCGTTTCAGCTTCAGCCTGTAGCTTACGATGACCTCCGCTCTCAACCTGTCCCTTGCTGCTTCTGCCCCTTAAGCTTTGGCTCAAGACCAATACCCAATCAAGCCTTACGGACGCTCACCGAGTCGAAGGCTTCTGACCTTCACTCGCTTATAGCCATCCTTAGAAAGAGCACGGGACTAATGCTGATCTGGCAAAATCATCGAGACTCTATCCACTTTTGTCAATAACTCCATTTGCAGGTTTGGCACTTTAACTTTCCACTAACTCAAACCAATTATTACCAGCAATCACCAACAGCTATTTTCCAGATTTAACCCTCATTTATCGTCTGTTGTTGACCGACGGAAGGAGAATTTCCTGATCCCATAACGACTCGTACATTATACATTTCATTCTCATTACTTTTCTCCACATAGGCCCCATCATTCATATCTATTACCCGTATTACTTGTTTCATCCTCTGCTCACTAGCGCGCCCGACTTAATAGAAAACATAAAACACTCCCATCTCGTAATCCAGCTCGATTCCATTTCTTCTCTGTGACCCGGCGACCCTACACAACTTCTTTCTCTGCGTCACCGGCGTGTCGGCGCCTACAGTCTGACACTTCCATTAAATAAAGCAGGTCGGTCTGATCAGGCAAGGGCACGGACAGTCCTACTCTACATCTGGCCCTGCTTACAGCCGATAGGGCACCGACGTCCCTCGGGGCTCCATTCAGAGGCTTATTAGTGGCACTTATTGGCGGGGTAATCAAACACAGGTGTGTACCAGCGGCACCGGAGGACTCCCCGGGGGCACCGATTACATTACTGAGGCACAACGAGTTGGACGGATGAATGCTAATAAAGATGCACAGTGGATGTTCCTTTATAAAGCCGTGTGACGCTGCAAAACAGACTTAAAAATAAGGTTTGATATTTTAGGAAATTCACTTTCTTGCCCAGAGTTTGAGAAGAAGATTCGTACCACATTCAGGTCTGTGCGTTAGAAAAGCCAGCAGCTGGCTAGCTTAGCTTAGCTTGGCACAAAGAAAGGAAAAAGCCAGTCTGGCTCTGTCAAAGCTAACAGCGTAAAGCTCACAAATTCACAAATTAACACATTGTGGTTTTTGTTGCCAAGACGGACGGGACGTTACTTGTTGAAGCTATTTCTCCAGACAGTTTGAAGCTAAGCTAACTGCTTCATGTATAGTTTACAGACTTGACGGTGGTGTTTCAAGGCAAACTAGGAACTCAGTTACCCAAACGTCTGTTTGTTTAAGGCTTTGCTTGCACCTTTTTTTTTGCAGGTATCTCTGACTCCGGAGGTGCAAGTTTCTACAAGTGCCCCACCAACCGACCGACCGACCGACCGACCGACCGACCGACTGACCGACCGACCAACCAACCCAGTGGTAACCGTTTGTTGCATCTCATTGCTGCTCTTTTCTCTCTCTGCTCTCCCCAACCATCTGAGGCCGCCCTCCTCTGAATCTGGTTCTGTCTACAGTTTTCTTCCATCTGGGAGTTGTTGGATGGTTTTGTTTCTCTCCATAACGTTGTGATTGAGTGTAATTTGGCTCTATATGAATAAAATTGAATTGAATTGAATTAATCTGTTATATTCACACCACAAAGTTTGTTTTTTAGTACGTTTGTGTTTGGTCGTATAACCATGCAGGGCACAAAAGAGAAAATTACTTTTTTTTTCAAAGCAAAGCATAACGACATTTAGTTGTTATGAAAATGTATTTCAACAACTTTCTTCTTGCAGATAAAATAAGAAATCTGTCTACAAAAACAGATTGATGTACCTCTTATCTGGACTCAACCTCCCTGAAAGGTTCATAAGGACATATTTTGGTGTATCATGTTTACAGTATGTTGTTTTATGCTGTTATAGTTGTCAAAATTTATACGAACGGGCTTAAATTTACAAGAAATCCTAAACACTTTGGGGCTTTATGAAAATATCTCATGTTGAATCTGGCTTGAGGGTTTACATACGATATGATTTTTTTTGGTCTATATTATATTGTATAAATACAAAAGACCAATTGTACGGTTTGTATTTAATTCTCTTTAATAATTGTTAATTTAACTATTTTGTAATTTTTGAGGCTATAGTTTGTGGAGTTGTTTTTATTGAATTACATGTTTCTGCTGTTATTTTTTCATCCACCATGATATGAATGTAAATATACACTGTGGTACATTGAGGACTAAAACCATCAGTCATTCTACTGTGTAAGGTTTATCCAGAAGAGCGTGATATACTTCTCAATGTCAAGTTTGACTTGAGGTGAAATACTAATTTTAACTGCGTGGGCTTTAAGTGTTCCTCCACTAAATCATGCTGTAAAAAGGCCTATAAAGGCAGCGACAGGGGAGCGAAAAGAAAGACGTATCTGTCTCTCTTTATGTCTACGAGAGGACAGGGAAGGCATTGTTAAGCCAACCATATGGTTTATCTAGCAAACTCCAGCGTACGGCTTTAGTATAATGGTTCATATCTGCTAAGTTGACAAAAAGCACAGAGCCGCTGCTGCCACGCCGCACCGTCTTATTTAAGCTGTTTCTGCTGGCGTTTTGAATGACAGACGGACACACTGACTGACTGACAGCCACTGCACAGTGCCAGACAGCCAATGCTTTCTCAGGCTGAGCATCCAGATAAAAGCCACAGCTCACATCACTTCTCTGTCACTCACGGTTTCACAGGCTAGACACACAAACAGGGCTTAGTGAGGGGGAGCCGCATGGCGGCCGAGTGTCTGGATCCCTTTGTGTTCGCTCTGGAACCGCTGGAAAAGGTCGAGCGGGGTCAAGGTGCGTCCAGGTGTGGGAGTGTTGTCCACAGGCACAAACAAAGCAAACAAACAAAACCATTTTTTTTGTTGACATTTCTGTGTCCAGCAAAGTGGAGAAAAAAAGGTCAATTTAGATTCAGACAGTTATTTTTGTCCCTTTTAAAAAGACAGTTTGAGGTTGTCACATCGCAGCCGAGCGGCTGTATCATAAACAGGCGATGTGGTAAACAGAAACACAGATTAACATAACAAGACAATCAAGGGAAGCATTCCAGTGTGAAGGTGAGAAGACGTTCTATTAGGAAACAACAAATAAGCAGCACATGGAGCGCTCATCCCTGTAAACTTGGATGAATTCAATCAATTTACATTTTACAAGGCCATTACAGACGCCGGTTTAATTGTGTGGAGACGCGCTGCCATGAGTCCTGCCATCGCAAAAGCAATGAATCTGAGGTCACCATGGCAATGAGCTGTATATCTCACCTCTAATTATACGCCTCTGAACCGTGTTTTTCCTGTGTGGTTTTCTGACTGATTCTTTTGAGACTCGTACAAAACAAATGACTTCGATGCAAATAAAAATTTTTGTTTTTGTTTTTAATACGAATGCCGACTCACCTCTGCGAACTGCAACCTGCTGAATGTGCTGGTGGGAGGGGCGGTGAGCTTGAAGTTCTTCTTGGGTGCCACCCAGGTCTCCATGGTCTCCAGCTTGCTGGTTGCCAGGTTGGTGGCGTGGTGCTTCACCAGGTAGCCCTGGAACTGGTCCGACTGGAAGTAGAGGTGCACTGACACCGGGTGGCCCATGGGGAAGTACCTGGCAGAGCAGTGACAAATCCATTAGCACACCCGATACCCGCCGACCTGCTTTTCAGGGATTGTAAGAGGAGGAGAATATGGAGATGCGCACGGATAACGTCTCGGAGGGAGTCGGCCTTGGACGCGCTAATGCTGCGCTGGCAGTGAAGGTTAGTGCAGAGTCAGTGTGATTGTGTGACACGGTGAACATTAATTCACTGACCTTTAACAGAAATCCAATTGGTCAAAGACATGTGTCGAGTATGCAGATAATTCCCACAAAGTGCTGGGGCCGTGGGTTGCTATGGAAACACGGGCCTCCCCCCCTTCCCACTTTTACTTTTTATGCCTGTCCGCGACAATTACGCGAGATCAAAGATATATACGTTACGGGCTGGCGAGCACGTAATTAAAATGTCAGTTGTCTTTTGAGAACTTCTCAGCAAACAACAAACCTCCTCTGTGGTAATTACTGCTCTACAACATGTGCTGGAGATGACATGTGACAGTCGGTCTGAAAACTGCAGAATGGTCATGGGCTGTATTGGCAGCAGATTCAGATTAGTCAGAGTCCTGAACACACACACACACACACACACACACACACACACACACACACACACACACACACACACACACACACACACACACACACACACACACACACACACACACACACACACACACACACACACACACACACACACACAGCTAAGCACATAATAAGTCTGCAGAACAAAGTTGAACTGGGTCATCCAGTCAGCTGAAGCCGAATGAAGGTCTTGCCCCTCTGATTAGTCCGTTGTTTGTTAGTGTGTCGTGTCGTACGTGGCAGAGGCTCGGCCCCTCGGGGCGGTCAGTCGGAGTGACTCCTGGAAAAACAAAAAGGGGGCCGGGGTGGGCACCGCCGGGGGAAACGCTCCACAGCTGCTCTCTGCACACGTCCCGACTCCTTCTGCTTCCTTAAGACTCCTCTTTCTTCCTCCTCTTTTTACACACAGCTTAACTCACTCTCTCTCTCTCTCTCTCTCTCTCTCTCTCACACACACACACACACACACACACACACACACACACACACACACACACACACACACACACACACACACACACACACACACACACACACACACACACACACACACACACACACACACACACACACACTCCCTGCTCCCCTGTGCCCGTGGCCTCATCAGTATTCCACTGAAGGACCAGGAGTCAACCCGTCCTGGTAAACGCTACCCTGACAAGCAGAACAGCAAATATTTACACCCACCAGGATAACGTTGCACCCTCCCTTCTCCTGCTCTCGTTTCCCGTCTCTCTTTATCCTCTTTTCTCTTCTATCTTTCCCCGTTTTTCTCCTCTCTCCTCTTCTTCGCCTTTCATCCTGCTTTTCTGCCCCTCCCTCCCCCTCTCCCATCCCCCCGTCGTTTCCCAAAAGAGACGTAGCTGCCAGTGTGAGAGGCAGCGGCCGGGGCGTCGCCTGCACAGAAGCTCCATTCAGCCTTTTACACCACAGTCTCTCCGATTGAGTCACAGCGGCCTGCGAAAGGATCCAAATCACTCTCTCTCACACACACACACACACACACACACACACACACACACACACACACACACACACACACACACACACACACACACACACACACACACACACACACACACACACACACACACACACACACACACACACACACACTCCATACATGGGTGGACTTGAGACTTCAGACCAGGACTTGAACAAGAGATATTTCCAAGCTGGAACTTTTGCTGTGACTTCCTTGAAGCAAAAATCTGTTTTGATCAGGAAAAATTCCAGATCAATAAAACATAAATAAGACAGCTCTAGGCAGGCGGGCTCCTTGCACAGTCCCACCACACGCGTTGTGTATTCAATTATTACTCTAATAAACCAGAGTGGCCGAATTACCAAAATCACGAGGCAATTTGGTTTTTATTCCTGCTTCTTGTTCAGCTTCATCTCAGTAATACCTCATTGTGTCGCACATGCTAGTTCCACATTTTTATTCCTCGTAAAGTAGAATCATATAATTATCTAGCAACATCTTAAAGGTTATTAGCGATGCATTTATGTCTGTATATTACATAGAGAATCATGAGATGCGATGAATTATTCATGCTTCCTTCCAGTGATTCTGCTGAGATCAGTTTCTGTCCAAACCCGTCGAGAAGCGAAGCAACACGGCCGTGTGTTAAACTATGACATCATACTATATATAATTATATTACAGCATACGTAACGCGACATAACGTGGATGTTTGATTCGCACCAGTTTGTGTCTCCCACGTGTTGTCGTGACATTAAATTCGGAGACCTTCAGTTATAATAAATGCAAAATATTCGGTCTGTTTCAAGACGTAAAACAGTTTGTAACATTTTCTGTCTTGCAGCAGCACTTTCTAATCCAAGTGGAGATTACACGTGTCACAATCAAAAACTCGACGGTGTTACTTTGCATATAAAATATTATATTATATCATAAAATATTCATATTTACTTCCCTCATTTTACAAATTGAGGAAGGAGAAATGTCATTTTTGGCTGAAAAAGTGGCGCAACTTCGAGGATGGATTAAAATCTTTGTTATTGTGCAGCAGACAGAATATTTCCAGAATCCAGATGGTTAGAAAAGTCCCAGAGGATTGTGGGAAAACCTTCAGAGCAGCAGTAATTGTTGCTAAACAACAAACTGTTTTTTTTTTCAAAGGCTGCCAGGTACAGGTTGTTTTTTTTTATGGGGTAAATCAGGCACTTTCATTTGTAATGTTAAAACATGACAGGCACAAACCAAGACTAATGCTGGGGAAGCTTCCAGGTTTCTATTTCTCTAATCCTGTCATTCACTGTGGAAATACATAGAGGAGGTTACTATAAGTCCTCATGTTGAGCACCAGAAATATCTGCTTTTCACATGTACTGCTGGCCACACACAACCTCAATCACTCTTATTACTGAGAAACGTCCATTTTCCTACTTTCAATTAGAACAAGTTGAACGAAAGCAACAACTCTAAATGTGCACAAACACCATTCAGACTGATTGGAACTGAAATCCTCCTCCAGCATTAAGAAACCTCCTTCTGACGTTCAGTTTGCATACAAGGACTTCAAACTTGACCTGAACTTTACCCAAGACGACTTTTAAATGTTAACACAACTCGCAAATAATTGGTTTGCATGTCCTTAAGATGTGTTTACGCAGACATCCAGATCGGTGGACGAGGTCACGGTCATATTTGTGCAAATATGTAAACAGGACGCGAGACGTCCTCGTAGACATGTGTCGTAAACAGACATATGGACAGCTTCACGTATAAAACATATTTAGAGAAGTTCTTCCTGTTTACTTAGACCGATGACCTCTGACCTCTCAGCTATTTACCATTGCTGCTTGTTTGAGACGCTCCCTTTCTCTGCACGCAGAGCAGAAGCGTTTGCCTCCATGTATGAAGCTGATTTCCTTTTAGTTTCTTTTAATCTGACTCTGATGAACGTAAAGACGTCGTCTCAGTGTATATCGCCTTGTGTTGGATGCATGAGGTTCTCTCCACTTGTGTGTTAATTACCAGTTTACACCTCTGCTCTCTGTTTGGAACCAGCAGAATTCATTTGCCACTGCTTTCTTTTTATTTTAATCAGCGTGCGAACAAAGAAAAGAGCTTGACACTTCCAGACACACCTCCACCCGATGAAAACATATGCTGCTGAAACGCTTCAGGACGCTCAACTGTTCCGCTCGCCCGTTAAATATGAAAAGCACCGTGTGGTTTTCCCCTTTTCATGTCAACAATGTCAACATGTTAAAAAAAATTCCCCTCGGGGATTAATAAAATAATTACCTAACCTAACCTAACCTAACCTAACAGCATCGGGCTTCATACGTTTCCAGCCTGAAGACCAGCTTTCAGGGTCACGACCTACATGGCGTCGTTATCTCGGGGATAAATTGACTGAGTGTCATACTGTGTTACAAAATGAATAGCATTACCCAGAGTTCCCAGCTGCTGATTGGAACCATCCATTGTTCTCCTACTTCCACGACACGTGATCCGTGTGACGCTCCGGGGGAGAAGCAGAGAGGCGTGTTGTGGTGTCTGGTGTTACTACGGGCGTTGTTGGGTTTGGAGATGTTAAAAACAAACCGGTTTGTGCACCTGCGGACGTCGGCGCATGCGTGTGATAATAATACGGATGACCATAATGTGCACGGGACAGAAGAATAGATGCTCGTGTGAATAGATGAGGCGGTCTTTGTGTTTGTTAATCCAACCTGCAGCTGTGATCCGTCGGGTTCCCCTGCAGCGACGCGGCGGCCCTCGCCAGGCCGAGCCGTGAGAAGGAGTGGTAGTACGTGAGCTGCGTGTCCGACAGGCTGGCCACGCCGTCCGGCTCGTCGTACACGTTCTCCCAGTACGAGCCGAGCGCCGTCGTTCCCTGGGGGAACGGACCGAACAGGTAGGCGTCCAGCTGGTTCACGATCTCCTGGTTCACGCTGGCTTCAAACTTCCTGGCGAAGAAGGTGGGACGCACTGTTTGCTGCAGAGGGAGAGAGAGGAGGGAGGGAGGGAGGGAGAGAGAGAGAGAGAGAGGGAGGGAGGGAGGGAGGGAGAGAGAGAGAGGAGAGAGAGAGAGAGAGAGAGAGAGAGAGAGAGAGAGAGAGAGAGAGAGAGAGAGAGAGAGAGGGAGGGAGAGGGAGGGAGAGAGAGAGAGAGAGAGAGAGAGAGAGAGAGAGAGAGAGAGGGAGAGAGAGAGAGAGAGAGAGAGAGAGAGAGAGAGAGAGGGAGGGAGGGAGGGAGAGAGAGAGAGAGGGAGAGAGAGAGAGAGAGAGAGGGAGGGAGAGAGAGAGAGAGAGAGAGAGAGGGAGAGAGAGGAGGGAGGGGAACAGAACAGCAGAGCAGGGACGGGTGAGATAAAGAGAAAAAAAAAGGAGAAGATTAAGAAATGGTGGAGTGCCAGCCGGGATGTCAGGGGAACAAATCCGATGTGTGAGATGTGAGGAAGTAACCGAGGAGAGAAGGAGTGAGCAGAGGAGGTGGTTGGAGGTAGCAGATCAAAAATAAAGGGAAATCTCTCTCTTATAGCCTCGGCAATGAATTATTATGCATTAAATCAAATGTCTTTCTCCTCAGTCTCTCCTCTTTTATTCTTCTGCAACACAAACGGCGTCCTCTACCCAAGTGGTTCCCAACATCCGGGTCGGGACCGGACGAGGGGCTCCAGAATGAATTAAAGGGTTGTGAGGTGATTAAAAGATTTAACCCACAAATTCAGCATTTCACAATCATTGAGAAAAAAAAAATGGAACCAGAAATATCCTCTTTGTTATTTCCCATATAACCTAGTGCCTTCATTACCCACAATGCAACTCAACTGATGGCAGTTCGGTAGGAAATTTGTTTGCTGGAAGCGTCTAATGTTGCCTCATGCATTTCAAAATACAGGAGGTGTTTTATTGGCCGGGTGGAGGCTGAGACGGTGAAAGGTTGGACCAGCACACGTAAAGGAAAACCGGCTTAACTTTACATGTAAGCATGTAAGATTCCTCAGTTTCTGTCATCAGACAACAGGTTGAGTATGAAAGAGCGACTGAAACGCAGCCCATTAAAACGACTTCCAAACAGCTGCTGCCAGACAAACGTACAAAACTTGTGAATCTGTGTGAGATGGTTATTCAAATCAACTTCGAAGGCATTTCAAATTAAGATTTTTCCGGAAGAAACAACAAAACGTGAGCTCGGAAATGGATTTAAAGTATTTGGAGAAACTGGTGAGTGGCGGCGGGTGCGTGAGCGGTCCGGCTGCGGTCCGGTGAACTCACGTCTTTCTAAACTGTCACATCATTTCGTGCAGCTCCTCTTTAAAACAAGAGAAAGCCTTTATATAACTGTTTTTTCACATAATAAGCGCGTTAGTAGCTCCCAAAGACCTGTAAACAGACTTTGATATGCAAAATCAGCTCGGCTCCTTTTCAGAAAAAAAAACAACAACACTTTTGTGGTTTACAAAGTTATGCGGTCCTGTTCTTTAATATTAGCATTTTTATTTTTTCCTGGAAAATAACTGAATAAATATTCTTCGGAGCAAAAAAATAAAAACTAAAATATGCTGTTGGTCCTTTTCACAGCTCACTGAGACGAGGACCTCCGATGTCTCTGTCCGTATCCGACACCGAGACTCCAGCAGATCCTTTAAGTCCTGTAAGGTAGAGACGCCACCGATCGGCCTCGTTACACCCCTCCCCTCCTTCACACCCCCAAGTCCCCAACGAGAGAGGTCTTAAAAAGGTTAATCACATCATGATGCAATTGCTATTGACGAAGGGATTTCGGGTGCATCTCGGGAGTTGCGAGTCACTCAGGGCATCGGTGTCAGACGGCTTCATTACAGGAACTACAGTCAATATCAGCAGCCGAGGGGATTTGACAAAGAGGAGGCAGGAAGGAGGTCCAAGCCGACGCCTCATAAGCATGTAAATAGAAGCAGCCGCACTATAATTTCACAGTCTCGTCCTTTTCTGTATTTATTCATCCATTCATCGTCCTGTCTGGCCACCTCCGCTCCACCCCCCCCCCTTTCGGTCCCTGCCACACTCTGGTTGCTGTGGTTGATGGTGCATCATGAAATCTGCTGCCTCCACAGCTTGGCTTACTCACAAAGACATCTTTTCAGTCCCAGACACCAAACTATTCATCAATAGTGAGCCGGCACCAAACACGTCGGTGTTACCTGCTCGAAAAAAGAAAAAGAAAACCCGGAGACCTAATCAAGCCGTGGGACATTTCTGAGAGTTCAGCTTTTTTCTCACATGCCGGAGCAGCGGCTGTGGGATGCTGGTGAGGCTTCACAGCACCAGATGATGCTTTGACTATCAAATAAAATGCAAAGGAGGGAGTTGTAGTCTTTATCCAGCGGATCCTGTGTGCTCTGACATGCCCTCTGTGCAGCCATCTGAAAGCACCGACCTGTCACGGCCTGTCTTTCCGACAGACTTCCCCAACCTCACCTCATTCTCAAGCACATTACTGAACAATGATGCACTGAGACAAAAGGCCCCCGCAGAAGAACCCCCTCCTCCCAGGGAGTGCAGTTTAAAACCCCTGTGAGGGAATCCAGACAGTTGTACTTTGAATTATTATTCTCATCTACAAACCAAATTCAAGTCTGCTCGTCTGCCGAGGTTCAAAGAGATCGCTCGGTGGGGTATTCAGTTTTATTAATGTCGGGACCCGGCTGGCTCGCGGAAAGCTCGCGGCCTTGTTCTCAAGGGTTGGACGACACCGATACCAGGGTGCCAACCAGACCCGGCGGCGGTGCCAAGGAACCCTGGGTAATGTGTTGGCATCGAACCGTCGGAGACTGAGGTGAGACAGACGGCGGGCCAGTTTGGCAGAGCGAGAAGTGAGGTCAGTGCGACGGCTGGTATGTGAAGAACAGGAGAGACTGAGTGACTCACAGCACTTGAAAGTCATAACTGACTGAGGCAGAAATAACTTTTGCACTTTTACTTTTTGAGGGAACATTAAAAGTCAAACTGCGGTACAGACTTTCTCTTGGGTCCTGAAATCACTGCCACTCATTCACTTTGTAACGCCAGCTAACTTCCTCTCCCTCACAAAGAAGATCTAATTACTGCTACTACTTCTTAGCTTTTTCTTCAGGGTCACGCTGCTCCAGATATACGTTTGCATGTATTGACTGTGAAAGCTGTGCGAACACACTGGATGCCGAATTTGAGACGACAGCCGTTGGGAGCTGCTGATTTCCCACAATGCACTGAGGTGTGTTGTGTGTGCTGCAAACACATCTACTGAAAGTGACGCATGCTTCTCATGTTGACTGAAAGTTTGTCTGATGGGTGTGATTCACCATTTCATCTATTTATTTACTAATTGGGTTGTTTTACTACTTTTATGACTCTTTCCACAGTTTTTCTTTGTTTTAGGAGAAAAATCTCATAAAATACACAAAGAATTACAATAAAGGAAATTTGAATCTGACTTTTGTTGCATTGCAAAAACCTGCAGTCCAGTGGAAAATAATTTCATTTTTTATCATTTATTCTTTATGAATCTGCTGAAAAAAACATGAAAAAAAATGAAAGGACCAGCCCAGAAAACATGCAAAGCATTAACGTCGCCAATAAGAGCCTTTTGTATAAAATGCACCTCTAAACTTTGGAGTTGGTTGAACACAGACAGCGTCCATCAGCGTTGTGTGTTCTTCTTCTTACCTGGAAGCGGTGGAAGTCAGCGGGCTTGAAGTCGTTGGGCGAGCAGCCGCACCAGTCCACGATGTGCTTGTACTGACACTTGCAGCCCAGTTTGCGGTTCCAGTTTGTGATGCGCAGGTTGTTATCCACCATGCTCTCACAGTGGGCGCTGTTCTCCAGCACGGTGTGGAAGAAGGACTGCGATACCAGAAAACAGCCGCGGACAGAAAGACGGAGAAACGAAATGAGATAATTTTATACCTTTTATTTATTTCGTTTTCTTACACAATCCAATTCATGAGAGGAAATAGAGTCGCAGCAGAGATTCAGTTTGCTCATGATAAATATTCAATTTCTCCCACAGAGATCATTCTATTCTCAGAAAGTCAGCCTTCACTTCACTTTATGATTTTATGTTCATCTTTTTGTTCATTGTTTTTTTTTACTTTCCTGCACATCTAACAGAGCAATGAAAAGAGAGCAGTGTATATAGTTTCTATAAATGATGCTACGTGTGTGTGTGTGTGTGTGTGTGTGTGTGTGTGTGTGTGTGTGTGTGTGTGTGTGTGTGTGTGTGTGTGTGTGTGTGTGTGTGTGTGTGTGTGTGTGTGTGTGTTACCTCAGCGGGCAGCAGAGTGTAGGCGTAGAAGCGCTTCATGTTGGTGACCAGGTCGTCCTTGGAGTTGATGACGTATTCCACGAACATGCGGTTCAGGAGGAACCAGTCGGAGCCGCCGTCCACGGAGATGCCCTCCGGGATCTTCCGGTCTCCTAACCTCCACATGTGGGTGTCGCACTCAAAGAACAGGCGGTCGAGACCTTGCTTACGGATGAACCTAACAAACACATGTAAGAGCTGAACGTTGTGAAATCTGTTTCTAAAAATAACAAAATTCAGGTGAAAGAAACACAATTTACATAAAACCAAGCTGTGCAAGTTGCTGCTTGTCGACAGTTTTCTCACAAGTTCTTTCTTCTCATAAAAAAAGATGATTTAGCCGTAACAAGAGGACTGTATTTACTGAATGTTGTCTTCCTGCGGGAGAAAACACAACTTTCAAAGTGTTGGTTGTAATAACTTCTGGGTGAAAATCAGTTTTGCAGTCTGGATCTGCTCGTTATAAATACAAACTTTTATATGTTTTTAATGAATATTTCTGAAAATTACAAGTAAAAATGTGCTCAGGTGAACGAGGGGACGGCTCCACTCGTAAACAGGATTATGTTTTTTAGTTTAGTGCTCTAAAAGTGCATTAAAGCAGAATTCATCCCTCCTTCGTTGGACCCGAAATGACTCGACGGATGTGCTGTTAGCACTTGTAACTTCACACATTAAGAGATTCACAGAGGAGGTTACTCAGGTGGACGTATCGAGTGCAACATGGAGGGAGTCAAATTCAGGGCAGCCAGGTCAGACTGAACATGTGGCTTAGACACACACACACACACACACACACACACACACACACACACACACACACACACACACACACACACACACACACACACACACACACACACACACACACACACACACACACACACACACACACACATATATATAAACATGCCAAGGATGTTTTAGAAATGTAGACATTCAATTTCCAAGCATTTCAATGTCTCATCCATATGCTGGTAGATCACAGATATTTATTGCGGTTGATAAAGAGTTTAAATGAGGAACCGTCTCATCAAACAGTACTGAATAAAACACTCTGACTGCACACAAAAAGGTACTGCTGACTCACGCTGACTCGTGCATTCATGCAGGACTTCTTTTTTTTTTTTTTTGTTGCTCTTTTTCATGTGCTCGGGGGTGTTTTTGCCCACAGTGTGGGGTGATGACTGGGTCGCCACCGGGCGGCGACGGGGGCAAGAAAAGAAAAAAAAAAGGGGGGGGGGGGCAGTGGGAGGGGAGGGGGGTGTCAGCAGAGACGGCCGTCTGGCAGCGACCTCGCCAGCTCTCCCCACCAAGAAGGTTCATTCACGAAGCCACAGATGGGAGCTAATTGTATTATGATTCAGTGACCACGCCGGGCTGGCAGGAGGGCGCTGTGTGTGTGTGTGTGTGTGTGTGTGTGTGTGTGTGTGTGTGTGTGTGTGTGTGTGTGTGTGTGTGTGTGTGTGTGTGTGTGTGTGTGTGGGAGTGAGAGAGAAACACACACAGAGCTCGCCAGAGAGAGTGACAGTGAGGGCGTTGTGTTGTGATGCAGATTAAAGTGAAGTTGGAAAGTTTGTCTCTTACCTGGCGTTGTCCCTGCCGTGGGACTTGATGAAGTTCATGTCTCTGTATTTGGACAGGAAGGCCACCAGCTGGTTATTGGTCCTGAAAAATTGAAGAAAATGACGAGGAACATCCGGTGAGAAGCAGCCAGGAGATACAAACACTGATTTAGCAGCACAAAGTGAAAAGGTGGAGTAGAAGTTTTAACGGGAAAATAATACAAAAGAAATGAACATGTTCAAGCTCTAACTGTGTTTTCTTCTTGTCCATCATGTAATCCTGCACGCGACAGTTTGCTCGTGGCAGACTGATCTCTCACTTCTAATTATTTATGAATTTTCCTCTTCCTGATCAAACAAAGCTGGTTGAGGGAGTTGTGAGTGGACGCTTATATTTCTCAGAAACGTGTCACACTACAGAAGCAAATTCCACTCTAACGTGTTTCGCTGTGACTTTAAAGACCTGGAAAATGTATTTTCCCAAAAGGAAACAGGAGAGATTTAAAACCAAAATGTTGAGGAGCTTTTCAGGGGCTCCGTCCTCCATCCAACACAGTTGTTGTTCTCCCGTCCAGAGTCCTCTTTGTTTTGCCCCCATGGGTGTGTTGGTCTGAAGATAATGTCTGGTCAGGACACGTTGTTGGTTGCGTTGCTATTTACAGGCTGATGAAAGCAACTGAGCAATCAACTAACCAAAAACCTGTTCTTAAGTCAACGGCGCAGTATTTCAGTTATTATCCCGGAGCCTCGATAGGAGGGCGCACAACAGGTGCACAGGTGCACTCTCTGCTGGTTGTAAATAGAAAAATGAAAAAGATTATTAGTATGCACATTAATCTCCTGCAGAGACGAGTTACTTTCTTCTGCTTCGGTAAATCCTCCATTACAGCGGTAATCCACCGAGGTGTAAACACACCCGGCTTTTAAAGGGAATGAAAGAGGACACTTTCGTTGGTCCACATCATGTCACGCCCGAAAATAACCATCGATTCATTAGAAGTACAAACTCCCACAACCCCGAACTTATTCTGCGCTCAGATGATCCATCGTTAAACGAGTCAACGTGGATTTGGACGTGAACTTGGCCGCCGTGTGCTTCAGACCGTTGAACTACAGCCTGAAGTCACAGACCGATCAATTAAAGCCGTCGGCCGCTCTCGGTATCAGTCGCTCCGTCCCTTCAAGCCGCTGAAGCTGTTTACGATCATACAAAAGATTGCGCTATCCGTGATTTTGATGAATGACTTCAAGCTGTTCCTACATTGTGGAGCGGTTTGCTCTCTACAACAGGCCAGACAGGCTAAAAGCTTTGCTCTGCAGGCTGCGCTGCAGTCAATGCTTCTAACATTTCATCTGCAGCGGAGCCTTTCATGACGGCTCGCCTTGCTTTTTTCTAAAAGAGCAGCGAGGCTCAAGGATCAGCAGGGGGAGGGACAAGCGCATATTAATGTCATTTTCTCTTGAAGGAGCAATTTCACAGCCTGAGGGGGTGGGTGGGGGGGGGGGGAGTGGTTATCTTAGGAGGTCCTGAGCTGTGCAGCCGGACTGATGATGTACAGTACAGACGCACGCAGTCCTCTTTGTCTCTGCTTCCCACACACACAAACACACGCTGCGTATCTGCTGCTGTGCACACTGACAATGCCGCATACATGTTGGCACGCAGGCACAGACAGACACACACACACACACACACACACACACACACACACACACACACACACACACACACACACACACACACACACACACACACACACACACACACACACACACAGAGAGAGAGAGAGAGCGAGAGCGAGGGGGGAATCCATGTCGAGCTCCAGATTTGCCACCTGAGTGGTCACCCCGTCCACTGGGTCTAGTTTGCTTACTGGCAGCCCTGTGGCTGCTCTGTCTCACAGCGGTATTCACACACACACACACACACACACACACACACACACACACACACACACACACACACACACACACACACACACACACACACACACACACACACACACACACACACACACACACACACACACTGCTGCAAGTTTCAGCCCTGCCATGCAGCTACAAAAACAAAACAGAAATTAACCTTTTAAATATCAAAGCCAATTTAACTTTGTGATTATTACATTAATGTTTTAATGTCTTAATTCAATTTCATTTAAAATCGTAACACAGCCCATTTCAAGGCCACCTCACAGGAAAGTGAAGACCACATAATACTCTAAAGATTATATTCGTAATGTGCCACTTTAAAGATGGTTTAAAGATTCCATCTTTCCAAGGAGGAGTGGCTGAAGAGCATGAACCCACACCGAAGAGTTCATCATCGCTCTCCTGGAAAATCCTACGAACACTTCTGTAACTTCAGTCAATTAAAAGTCCCACTAGAGTTATTTTTTGGGGTTATAATGGGGTATAAAGGCTTTTTTTTTTTTTTTTTACACCAATCACTTTTGGAACAAAGCTATAATATGAGACCTTTTTTTCAGGCACAGATGACAAAGTGAAAGAGAGATGAGAAGATACGACGCCAGCAGCCAGTCATTGGCTCACAAAGCTCTGACTGATGAAAAAATCTGGAGGATGAAAAAGGGCTTTAACGGAGGTAAAAAAAAAAAATATAAAAAAAATAAATAAAAAAGGTAAAGGAGACCGTGTAGATAAAAGCTGGGAAAAAGGGGACTGCACTCTCTGACAAAGCAAGCGTGTAACTCATCCTCTGGCCTCTTTGGGCAGCGCGCACGCACACACACACACACACACACACACACACACACACACACACACACACACACACACACACACACACACACACACACACACACACACACACACACACACACACACACGGTATATCTCCCCCTGGACACACAGCCCCTCCACTGGTGTGAGGGGCTCTGGGATTGCCTTTGAGAGCCATCCATGCGGCAGGACAGACATTATCAGGGAATTAGAGGGGAAATAATGCTCGTCTCCAGTCCCACTGATAACAACAGCAATAGTTATGGCAGCGCGGGGAGCAGGGGGCAGGGAGCAGGGAGCAGGGGGCGGGGGGCAGGGGGCAGGGAGCAGGGGGCAGGGAGCAGGGAGCAGGGAGCAGGGGGCAGGGAGCAGGGAGCAGCGGGCAGGGAGCAGGGAGCAGGGAGCAGGGGGCAGGGAGCAGGGAGCAGGGGGCAGGGAGCAGGGAGCAGGGGGCAGGGAGCAGGGAGCAGGGGGCAGGGAGCAGCGGGCAGGGAGCAGGGAGCAGGGAGCAGGGAGCAGGGAGCAGGGAGCAGGGGGCAGGGAGCAGGGAGCAGGGAGCAGGGGGCAGGGAGCAGGGAGGGAGCAGGGAGGGGAGCAGGGGGCAGGGAGCAGGGAGCAGGGAGCAGGGGCAGGGGCGGGGGGCAGGGGGAGGGGCAGCAGGGGGCAGGGAGCAGGGGGGAGAGCAGGGAGCGGGGAGCAGGGGGCAGGGGAGCAGGGGAGCAGGGGAGCAGGGAGCAGAGAGCAGGGGGCAGGGGCAGGGAGCAGGGGCAGGGGGCAGGGGGCAGGGAGCAGGGGGCAGGGGGCAGGGAGCAGGGAGCAGGGGGCAGAGAGCAGGGGGCAGGGAGCAGGGAGCAGGGGGCAGGGAGCAGGGGGCAGGGAGCAGGGAGCAGGGAGCAGGGAGCAGGGAGCAGGGGGCAGGGAGCAGGGAGCAGGGGGCAGGGAGCAGGGAGCAGAGAGCAGGGGGCAGGGAGCCCCCCGCATTCCTGCCCACTACAACGCAGTCACAACGGACAGACCAAAAACGACCGCATCTTAAAGAAACACTAGTGCAGGCTTTTAGTGGGAAACATTTAATAGGATTAATGTTTTCTAGCTTGTCGTAAATTGACAAAGGAATTGAAGCTCATGTAGTTTTAGGGGTTTGCAGTCGGGTTTTTTTTCTGTGCAACATAATGATAATGTAACGCTGATGTGTTTATTTCTGAGGAAGAACTTTTCTTCCGACATAGATTTTTTTAATTTTTTTTTTACAAAAAACAGCTGAATAGGTTTCAGTTTGTTGCTTGAGGACTCTTGAGTCACGTTGGTGCTTCCGCTCACAGGGACTCCAACCCGGAGCTGCCACTTTAAAAGTACCACATTTGCAACTCTTAAAAAAATAATATGCACCGCAAAAGACTTGGTCAAATCCAAACTGTGGTGACGAATGCACTTGCTAAGCAAAGATACAAGAGTGCAATTTCCATATTTCCATATTGCATGCATCCAGAAACATGCAGTTCTCTCCCGTCTCCCTTCCCTAACTGCTTATTCTTGCTCCTTCGCCTCTCCCTGTCATCTCTGCCTCTCGGCTCCCTCTTTCGCTCCATCAATCGTTTCGTTTGCGAACATATGGGGCTTAAAACCTCCACTGTCAGCCCTTTTCCCAACAACATCGCGCTCATGCAAATGAGGAGGCGAAAAAAAAGAAAAGAAAAGAAAAGATGGGAAAGCAGACGGCGTCTCGGCGCGCACACGCTGGCAAATACCTTTAATCATACGCTGACAGACACACAGACAGGCAGAGTAAATATGCACGACTGTACGCAGGTGCGGAGACACGCTGAGCTATCCGCACGGCAGCACAGAAACTCAGGCGTGCACACGCGCAACGGCGAGCAGACGGGATGTCAGCGGCGTCCGTCGATACGCTGGAACCCGCCCTCGAACACAAACCCACATTTGCTCCGGCGTCTCTGTTCCAGCTGCAAGAGACGTCAGATCCAGCTTCCTTCCACCCAGTGGCCATTACAGCTCGTCTAAATTCAACTGGTGGACATCTGGCTGCGCACAAGAGATAAGTCTTCCCTTAATAGGAGGCTTTTAATTGGCTGCTGCAGAGCTGCATCAAAAACCCAACAGACCTTCAACTCCCCGAAGGACGATAAACTCAAAAAAAACCAACCTACAAGTCATGAAATTCCTCTTCAAACAGACTATTTCCACGACTTTACGTCCAGTTCACGTAGTTTTTTAATTACATTTTACTGCCTCTTAAAGTGTGTGTGGGGGGAGGGGGAGGTCTTGGAGTGGAGAGATGACTTTGGGACCGTACAGTACACCATGGGAAGTCAATAGGTATTGACCCGGGACAATTAAACTGCAATCAGTTCACCATGTAACCTATTCAATGGAGTGCACACAAAGGAAGAGAAGCAGTGGATGAATAGTGTTGGAGAAAAGCAGCGGTTCTACTTCATTGATTTGTTTGGTTTGGAGAGACTTTTGTATTTAAAGCTCACAGTTAACCGCAGGAGCTCCGACTGCTGTGTATTGAATTTCTTCCGTACGGCCTCGGAGAGCGCCACCGATGTGATGACTGACCTCTTAAAGAGAAAAACATACAGACTTGTGACTTGTGTTGGATTCTTGCTCCTTAAACTTCCCGGGACCTTTTTTTATTTTTTAAAATATTTTTTAAAGATGACCTTCCTCCACTGAGCTCCCCTTCGCTGCGTTACCTGATGGGGTAGTCGGCAGCGCTGAGATTGATGAAGAAGTCCCAGCTCCAGTCCCTCATGGCGAGCAGGTCGGCCATGCTGCGAAGATACATGGTCAGCAAACTGGCCCCGCCCCAGATGGTGGCCATGCGCCACGGTGTCACCCTCACGTTGGGATACTGGGTCGCCAACGTCTGCACCTGCCTGTGCAGGTAGTTGGAGCGCTGCAACAAAGAGATTGATAAGACATGAAAAAAAAAAAAACTAATAATAATAAATAAATAAATAAGAGTGTAATTAGTTGAACCAGTACTTCCTGTTTGGGGCTCACCTGATCCACGTGGATGTAGTAGTAGTGGGAGGAGTGGTAGATGGCTTTGAAGAGGCGGAGAAACTGGCGAGAGGCTCGTCCGTGGACGACCAGCACGAACGCTATTCTCACCGGCTTGGATGGGAAGCTCTCTGCAGAGTCCTCATCCCACTGCACGTTCACGTTGGCTTTACCTGCGCAGGCAGAAGGACCATGAATGTGAATATAGATCTGCATTTAACTCGTAATATATTCAGGGTTTGTTTGTGTTTGATTCAGCAATCAAACACAAACAGTGTTGTTAGTCACCATGTTCCACGTGGAGCATCTGTAAGTGTCTTCGAGGGGACAAAGCAAATGAAACAATAAATTATTATTATAACTATTAAACAATAAATGGAACTAGCTAAACAACGAGGTTGCTTAGCAACGCAGTGAGCACCAATCAGAGCGGTGATTAGCATATTCATAAAAATTAACTCCGATGTCACAAGTGACTGTTCACAGGGTAGAGTGAGCGTCTGAGAGGAGGAAGTGCTTGTTTTATCATTTCAGATTAAAAGGGTCTCGTTAAGAGACACAGCGAGACGGCGATGCAGCGACCGTAACTGCTGGAAGCAGAATAACTTCTCCTGCCATAAGCAACGTGATTTATGGACAAATAAGTGAATGAATAAATGTCAGAGTGCTACGTCAGCCCGGCCAAAAAACAACAAAAAAACTGTACCACGGAGCTGTGAGTCACTCATCCATTTATTATGTAACTGAATTGGGACGATGACAGTTTCAGTCGCACACAACAAACACACAACGTAACAACCATCTTCCCTCCAGACAGGAATCCTGGAGGCGCTTTCACCGGGTCGTTCAGGGTGGATCATTCCTCGCAGGCAGAACTCCCAGAAGACGCCTTGGACTTAGAACAAATGACAACAATGAGCATGGGGGCAAACGGGGGGCTGGTCGGGAGGGTGGGGGGTAAGGGGGGCAGGAGGGCGGGAGGTGGGGGAGGTGGTGGGGGGGGGGGGCTGTCACACCAAACAATTTCAGCAACTCTCCGGAGAGCCGTTGCTTCCTCACATATCTCCGTTGTGTAGTTTCAGAACCGCCCTTAACACTTCAAACTTCAACACAAACCTTCCTCCAGGCATTTCTGCAACGTCAACCCCCCCCCCCAACCCCCCCCCCCAAACCCCCCCTCAAAACCCCTCAACCCCCCCCCCCCCAACATTGTTTGTCTTCGAATCTTTGGTTATTGCAGCGAATGTGCTTATGAGACATGTTTGTCCCCTGAACGTGCCTTAAGGAGATTAATGGCTGTAATTTGGGACTTCATTTCCCAGGACTCCCAGGGACAACCCCCCCCCCCCCGACTCGTCTCTCCGTCTGACCCCTGAGATTCCTGTAATTACTCAAAATTTCAGGGCAACGGTCCAACATGTCTTCTCTTAATGAGCGGGGCGACGAAGGCCCGCCCGTTCAACTAATCTCATTCTGTCAAATTTAAGGTCGGGTGTCCAACACGTCCCGTGTTTAAAGGTTGACCACGAGGGCGGGGCTAATGACACGCTCCCTCGGCTCCGACTGGCCGCGACTCCTGTCATTCACTCCCGCTTGTTTCTCGCTGTCCTCTCTCTCCCTGCCTCCGTGTGACAGCTCAGGGGGAAATCTGGTGGGCCGTATCAGATGAACAGTAATTGGTGGCCAGCTAAGAAGGTTCACTGGTTTGGTTTGCGCAACGGATAATTGGCAAGTCGCTTCACAAAGAGCTTTGAGAGTGTGTGCTATGCTAGCTAGCTGAACTAATGAGCACTGCTGTGTGTGTGTGTGTGTGTGTGTGTGTGTGTGTGTGTGTGTGTGTGTGTGTGTGTGTGTGTGTGTGTGTGTGTGTGTGTGTGTGTGTGTGTGTGTGTGTGTGTGTGTGTGTGTGTGTGTGTGTGAAGAGGAGCATGTGTAGTTTTCCTTCGAGCCGACTGCGCACCTGAAGAAGCCGCGGAGGAAAGAAATCCAAAGCCCTCCTCTTGAACTCATCGCTCTTCATCGTCCTTCTTTCCTCGGCCATCAATCTTTGAAACTGCCTTTCCCTCATCTGCTATCACCGCGCTCTCTTCCTCCATCATCTTGCGTAACTTGGGGCTCTTCCCCACCCTCCATCTTCACGTCTGAGAGGTTAGAACGAGGGCTCGTAGCAGATTGCTTTTGAAAATGTCTCGGTGACGACGTCTGCAGCTTCAAACCGCCCACGAAGCCACGTGTGCACATATAAATCACGGTTAGATGGTTTGAATCAAATAAACACAACAACACATTTTCATTTATTTTCACGTAGAGCTGGGTATTGTTAAAGTGTTCAGTTCCGATACCAACACCCAAATGTATAAATCCGTTTTAAGAAAAAATAAAATTCTGAATTATAGTAAAAAATCTTGAGTTTTCAAGCATTTTAGAGGAGAGTGAAACCCGGGTTGTTTTCAGCAGCTCCAATTAACAGGTGGAAGTTACGACTGGACGCAGTGATGAGATAAAAACAACAACAACAACAACAACAACAACGTAGATTAGATTGCAGACCTGCTGGCAGGTGATGCATTCAAATGTCGTGGTTATTTCCACGATTTCAAAATTCATCTGCTGCACAAGTACGTGTACGAAGTCAGACGGAGACACACAGCGAGCGTTCGCTTTCACATCACAAGTGATTCTATACGTTATAAATGATATATACGTTATATAGATTATAGCAGCTTGAAGTGTGATTCATAGGAGGCGACGGCGTTCGCGTCTCATCATCGTTAGGGAGCTCAGAAAGATCTCAGACAGATCTCAGAAAGATCTAAGATCTCAGACAGATCTCAAAGATCTCAGACAGATCTCAGACAGATCTCAGACAGATCTCAAAGATCTCAGACAGATCTCAGAAAGATCTCAGAAAGATCTCAGACAGATCTCAGACAGATCTCAGACAGATCTCAGAAAGATCTCAAAGATCTCAGACAGATCTCAGAAAGATCTCAGACAGATCTCAAAGATCTCAGAAAGAGAGCAAACGCATTCCTGCTGCATTCAACGATGCTAATACACAGCTAACACAATTGCTAATCTAGCCGAGGCCTCAAGGACAAAATACTGATCAAATCAAATTGGCCAATTTTCAGCGAACAGGGTTTTTTGAATTGGGATGGAGAAGACGGGACGGAGGAGGGGGGGGGATAACACATTGGCAGGCAGCAGGCAGACACAGAGGGACAGAAAAGTGATTTAATTTAGCTGTCGTGTTGTTACAGCCCAGCCACCAGGGGAAGAAAACCCTTTTCAATTCCTTTGTCTCTTTTGATCAAACTGTCAGTCTGAGCGGGACGACGAGTCGCGGGGCGAGATGACGGGGACGGGGACGGGGACGGGAGCTCAGGCGCCGCCGAACGATCCCGCCGCTCTCGGGAAGCGGAACGTACAAAGGTCGCCTCCTGGAGTTATAATAACAGGAGCGAGGGCCGGGAAGGTGTCTGACGGGGGAGCAGGCAGGAGCTGGAAGAGCTTCCTCCTCCTCCCCTGCTGTCACACGCTGCCTGCAGTCCACGCCGCGATGTTCACTTCAACACGGCCGCCGAAGCGCGCCGCTCACCGACCGCTGCGGCGGCGACAGATTTTCTTTACGGGGATCCACAAGCAGACCGCAGATGTCTGAGAACTTCTTCAGAAAAAAAGAAAAAGTGTGCGAGCGGGACGGAGGAGCCTGTGTTCTGCGGCCAGTTTGACAAAACAAATGAAAATTGGAAACCAATTTGGAGAGAATACAAGCAGCATCCCCCAATTTTCTCCAACAATTTCCTTCACCAATTACACATCAGCAAAAAGAAAAAAAAAGACATTTCTTGCCTTTGATGAGAAATTGCAATTACAAGAACAGGAAATATTTTACAATGCACTAAAGCCTGGCGCTGTTTGTTCTCAGCTTGGCAGGCGTTATTTCTTCTTTCTCGAGCAGCGGGACGTGATGGGAGAAAAGTTAAATGCCAAATCATACGAGGAAAAAGACTGACGGCCTGTCAGCACCATTTCTTGGACTTTTTCTCTTTGCGACGTGTGTTTCAGCAAGTGTGCCAGAAAATGTAGCTCAAGCCGATTTGTTGATTTCCTCATTTTTTTATTCATATATTTGTGCAGTTTTTTTTTTTTTTTTAAATAATATGAAATGAAGGAACAAAAGACCAGAGGAGTTACTTTTCTATTTTCACTGCTGTCACACAAATGTTCACTTTAAAAGTTTCGTGTCTCTTAGTGTTCTTCTCGCGAGCTGAGCTACATCAGAATTTTTTGTCGACTCAGCGAAATGTTTTTTTTTTTTTTTTTACATGAGTCTAAAACAATCAAACTTGAATGGCCTGAAAAACCTATTTTCTTTCTTGCTTATTTTCAGCTTACTGTCAGAAATAAAGCCATAAATAAAGTGACGAATGTTCCTGATGTGTCGAGTTGCTTATTTAGACACGATAAGTTGACGTTATCAGGAAATATTTCAGATTTTGATACCAAACCTTTCAGGGAACATTGATTCCTGCTGGGAAGCTATACATACAACTTGCCTCAGGTTTAGGCTCCAAAACGAATAGGTGAGAGTTAGAAAAAGGTCCGGGTTTGATTCAATATGAGTAATTTCACGCAGGTAACATCACGTACGATGCGAAAGTTAAATACGCCGTACGTAACGCAACGTTTTGCCTTCTCGCTCAAACGCAACCCTCGACCTCCTGCACACGCCGACCTTACCTCTCTTCATCACATGACCTCCATCACATGACCTTCTCCTTTGACCCTGGTCATGTATGTGCGGCCTCTAGTGGACCAACAGGTGTATTACACGCTTCGGTGTGATAGTTCACAGACAAAACCGTTCAAACGGACTAAAATCAAACCGCCGCTCAGATGAATTACAATGACGGACTTACCCTCCAGGGGGCAGTAGCGAGTGACCTTCTCCGGCATCAGCTGCCCGTCTTTGTGTCTGCAGTACACCTCTGCGATCTGCTGCCGACACTCCTTGCTCTTGGCTCTCGACAGAGCTGAAATGGCTTCCTTCCCGCTGATCTCGCACTCGGGCGGCTGGTCGTAGGTCACCTCCAGCGTGGCGGCCGTGGCCTGCCTCCGGTGGGGGTGCTGGTGTCGGTGCTGCGACTGGACCTGCTGGGCCGGCGAGGCCCGGTGGTGCTGCTGCTGCGGCCTCCCCGCCGCGCCCGGACCACCCGGGTAGGAGCTGTTGCTCCCGACCGCCGGCGGCTGGTGGCCGACGGGCAGAACTTCGTTGGAGCTGCGGCCCGGACCGGGGGAGTTGTCCCGCCAGGCCTGCTGCTGCGCGTGAGCTTTCTCCTGCAGATGCTCCCGCTGCTGCTGCTTGCTGCCGGCGCCTCCGACAGGCTGCCGGTGAGGCTGCCGGTGAGGCTGCGAGCGAGCACCAAAGTTACTGTTGTCTATATTCTCAAAGTCTTTGGGGACAGAGTTCTCATTGTTGCTGTCGACTCTGCTTTTCTCCTTCGGCCGGTGGGAGTAATATCCATCCTGGATGGAGAGAGAAGGGAGAAGGAGAAGGGAAGCGTTGGGTAAACAGAAGGGAGGAGGAGGGGGAGGAGGAGGAGGAGATAGGGGGGCAAACAAGAAAAACAAGATCAGAATTGAGCGAGCGCGGCGCATATCAAGTGTAGGATTAACAATCAATGTGGCATGTATGAGTGGGCAGCGCTGCGTTGGACCGTGAGGCATGAAATGAAGCAGCGAGGTATTGAGTGAGAAGTACAAGGTGCAACTTGACTGGAGGTGATGCAGGACGGAGCTCCGGCGCTCCGTGCCATCATCAGATTAGCTGCGGTTTCAATTAAATTCTCCCTCAAATGGGCCCAGCACTGCGTAAACAGATTACCAAGAAGGGATAAAGGCCCAGTGTGCTTGTGTGGGTGTTTGTCTTTATGCATGTGTGTGCATGCATGTGGACAATTCCTTCTTTTTTTCACTGGAGCCACAAGAGAATGTGAAGAAATTGTAGTGATGTGACGTCTGACTGGAAAAAGCTGCAACTTGTCAGCAGTGTGTGTCTGCATATACAAGATAGTGAGTGTGTGTGTGTGTGTGTGTGTGTGTGTGTGTGTGTGTGTGTGTGTGTGTGTGTGTGTGTGTGTGTGTGTTTAAAAAGTACAATTTTCCTGTCTTTCTGGTAGAATAGGCTGAAAGCGAAGGAGGGGCAGAGCGGAAAGAAGAAAAAAAGGGCAGTGAGGGATAGTAGGGTGTGCAAGCCGAAGCGGCGCTGACACGAGTTCTGCTCCCAGGAAAGGCCGGCTTGTTCAAGGGAAATGTACCGCGATGCATCAAAAACACACACACACACACACACACACACACACACACACACACACACACACACACACACACACACACACACACACACACACACACACACACAAAGAGAAAGAAAAAACATGAAGAAAGCTGCCTGACTGTCGCACACCTTGCTAGACACACAACAGAAGGAGGCGTTAGGGGGGAACGGAAGGACAACACCAGCAGGAGGAGAGAGATAAAGCTCATAACAACAGGGATCCCACATGTGTTTCTCCATTTACAGGACGGAGGAGGAAGGAGGAGGAGGAAGGAGGAGGAGGAAGTGCAGTATGAGGTATGTGAGAATCAGGATGGAAGCAGGAGCGCTGAGAGACACGTTGGAAATGTCTTCCTCCTACTCCTCTGTTATCAGACCATCAACCTCTTTCTCCCTGCAAACACTTGCACAGGGCAATTACACAAAACGTGGCCGGACGACAAGCTCGCACACTCGGAGAGACGGGAGGAGGAGGAGGAGGAGGAGGAGGAGGAGGAGGAGACGATCCGAGTGAAACAAGAGGCAAATAAAAAAAATAACAGGGAGAACAACATCCTCATCGTCAGCTCCTCCGGAGCTTCCTCTTCCTCTCCTCTCCTCTCCTCTCCTCTCCTCTCCTCTCCTCTCCTCTCCTCTCCTCTCCTCTCCTCTCCTCTCCTCTCCTCTCCTCTCCTCCTTGTCTTTCTCCACTTCCTTCACCCTGCCAGTTTAAACAGGCCGTGTTTGTCTGAATGGCAGAACCTGCTAATCCCGCATGTAACAGCTGCTTAGGCCAGTGATCACCTAAAAAGAAATCCCTACTTGCCGAGTTTCAAAGGGAACGCTTTAGGGAGGCTAATCCATGCAGTGCAAGTCACTGGATGTTTGCAGAGGTAACATGAGTCCGTGTGCGTTCACGATTACGTGCGCACTGTGCATGCTTCTTGTGGATTTTATTTTGCTCAAAGTGTACACATGACTGTTTGTGTTTGAGAGAGAGAGTAAAGTAGAGGTGTTCGCCCCGGAGATATTCCCGCTTTGAGTCCTACTGCGAGACATGAGAAGACGAGGGACACAGTTAAATGAGGAAAAATGCCCAAGTGAGCAAACGCAAAGCAAAAATCAACAACAAGAGCGTGTCTTGGTTTACAGATACGACATGCTAAAGGCATGAAATGTTTGGTCATGTTTTTGTTGTTGTTGTTGATCAGCAATAAATTACAATGCAAGTTGTTTACCAGCCCTGCTTCTTAAAAGGGAATATAGTTTTTGTTTGTTTTGTTTACAGGTTAGTTTGAACCACTAATTGGACACTTTGTGCACCTCAAAGCTGAGCTATGCTAAGCTATGCTAAGCTAATGGTGCGTTCATGAGCATCTGGGAAAGTTCTGAACTCAAAGAGTGAGAAAATAAAAATTAAATATCCCACAAGTGTGATGAAAGTGAGAAAAGCCAGACTTCGTTAGCCTCGCCCCGTGTTTAACGTTAAAAACTAGTAAATCTAAAAAATAAAGAAACCGATCTTTCCCAGTTCTCAACAACCGACATTGGACGAGTTTCAAACTGTCAATCGAGCTGTTGTGCTTGAAGACGGTGGGAAACCTGAGCGGGACAGACGGACCAGCAAGCAGGAAATAAATCTAATTTTTATAGACCAGCCAGAAAAAACAACAACAACAACAACAACAAAAAAAGCAATAACGGCAGTAAAAAAATAAATTAAAAAAATGCTGCCCTCATAAAAAAGCAACAACTAAAAAGCAGACCAACCACAACCTTTTATAACCTGTCACCTGATCTCTGTGGCCAATCAGGGACGACCTTGGGAACGAGTGCCTCTTTGACCCAGGTGGACCCGATCTCCGCTCGTTCAGAGCCGCATGGGCCTCAACTCTACTTCTACAGGAGATCCCAATTAAATGTACCTTCTCAAAAGGCATCATCAAAACAAACATATTGGAATTGAAATCGCTAAATAAAAACAAAACAATTACTAAATAAACAAAAAATGATCCAAATAAGACAATTTAAAGCAATTAAAGCTATCTGAGCAGAAAGACCGACTACAAGTGGACTCCAGTTTTCCAAACATCCTCAGTTGGAATGAGATTAAGAGGAACGGGCCCTTTTCTTTTATTACAGAATGAGAACAGAGAAAGCAAATATTCTTTTTAAGCCTTCATGAAAACAAGCAGCGGACAGAAACTCCAACATTTCTACTGAGTTCAAATTCAGCAACTGAATTAAATAACGCGACGAGAAGCGACAGCGATACTCCGAAACCCGAAGATTTTTGATCATATAGATATAAAGCAGAAAAACGATCTCGTTTAAGAACCTGAATCCAACAAACGTTTTGGCATCGGAGGGATTTTCATTTTGTTTTGCTAATTAACTGACGTGGATAAGATCCAGACAGGGTTAGCCCCATGAGGCCTGCAGTGGGAACGAGTCGTATTTGTAAGATGGCACTGAGGAGATTCCTCCGGATAAACACTCCTCACACTCCCCCCCCCCTCCCTCCTCCTCCATCCTGTGAGCAAAGGCCTCCAGTAGCTGTGCTGCTCTTTAATCTCAGGGACGGGGCTCCGAGCAGGAAGAGGTGGTGGTGGTGGTGGTGGTGGTGGTGGTGGGGGGGGGGGGGGGTATTGATTGTTACAGGCGATATGTTTTCTGCTCCCTGG
Source organism: Brachyistius frenatus (assembly GCF_029030835.1). Classification (NCBI taxonomy): domain Eukaryota; kingdom Metazoa; phylum Chordata; class Actinopteri; family Embiotocidae; genus Brachyistius; species Brachyistius frenatus. The sequence continues at coordinate 1,699,842 of NW_027210652.1, forward strand.
GAATGTCGGACACACACACACACACACACACACACACACACACACACACACACACACACACACACACACACACACACACACACACACACACACACACACAGCGAGCTCCCTGAGCTCAGTTGAGGAGTGAAAACGTAAGAATCATCCATCGCTGGTTGGTACATTTAGAAAGAGGCCTGTGAGTTTCAGCCCCCCTCCCCCCCCCTCCCCCCGGGATGGTTTAGTCCATTTCTCAACGAAGCGCTGGCCCTCATCTGCTCTACCACAGGGGGAAATATTTCACCTGTCCTTTTTCCTTTTCCTCCCTTTCTCTCCAATCTCCTGTGCAGCACAGAAAAAGCACATATCTCTCTCTCAGCACCTGTCCAGCTTCACCCCTCTGCTCCTCCCTACCCCCTCCCTCCCTCTAGGAAGGAAAGCAGTTCATCGGCACTGCTCTGCCTCCCCCCTGCCCCCCCTCTTCCTTAATGTCATCATTTACTGTTGCAGTCCCATGGTAAATGTGAGGTGGAGCAAAAGGTAGCAGCAACCCCCCCACCCCCTCACACCTCCGCCTCCCCAGCTGAGATAAGTGACTGTGTGAGCTGTTTATGGACAAACACACCACAGTGTACATACAGTCAAGTTTTCTTTATTTGAATAAATACAGTGTGTGTGTGGGAGTACAGGAAGGCGCCGTGTCGCCATGGCAGCGCGTCGGCCAGCTTCTGCTACGACCTGCCCGCTAATGGCTAATGAGCTCAGATTAATAACCCCAGGTGGAGTAAGAAGTACTGTGATAAGAACAATGATGTATGAAACAGAAGTGCAGAAGTACAAATATCATTTTTCTGAACGCGCTACATGTTGCTGTCGTTGTTTTCTTTCTTCTACTCGGGAGCTCCTGTGACATTTATTTTTCCCCCTTCGGCCAAATCCTTCAACTCTCTTCTGTTCCACAGGCTGAAACGGGTCACATGTACTGTGACAAGTGTAAGTGTGTGTGTGTGTGTGTGTGTGTGTGTGTGTGTGTGTGTGTGTGTGTGTGTGTGTGTGTGTGTGTGTGTGTGTGTGTGTGTGTGTGTGTGTGTGTGTGTGTGTGTGTGTGTGTGTGTGTGTGTGTGTGTGTGTGTGTGTGTGTGTGTGTGTGTGTGTGTGTGTGTGTGTGTGTGTGTGTGTGTGTGTGTGTGTGTGTGTGTGTGTGTGTGTGTGTGTGTGTGTGTGTTCCACAGAGGAGGCAGACAGTGAGAAGAGCTAAAAATTACAACAGCTTTCAGTCTCGGAAATTAAATTTGGAGGAAGGACGCACTACGTGGAAAGAAAAACAGATTAATGTTTAACAAAATAAAAAATAATAACAAAAACTCTCCTGTGGGAATCTGATAAAAAGACAAATGATTGCGATCTATTACTTTGAAAAGCACTGAGGAAAGATGAAACACTTGCAGAGACAATGATGCGAGGGTTTGTGGATGTTCTCCGAGGTGAACTCATAAACTGCTGTAGTTTCCACTTCTTTCTGATGGACTTTTCTTGTGTCATACATATTTGTTTTTAACTTTACTGACTATATTTGCGTGTGAGGATTTTAACTGGGCAAGTAGACAAAAAGCCCCCAGCCTCCGACCTCATAACCGCAGAAACAAGGAAGAAAGAAGTTCCCTTATTTTTTGTTTCCCGCTCACCACAGAGACATGAAGAAACCTCTTAACTCTCCGCGGTGCTTCTTCCAGGCCACAGTGGAATTAAAGAAATACTTTGCACCGGTTTTTTCTCCAACGTGCTTTGATGGCCTGTTGATATGTGAAACCTGCAAAGGCTCATCCGAAATCCTCCTCAGGCGTTACAGAGACGACATTTAAGGCTGCGGGCGATTATGATCGCTTTGGCCAATTAGACCTCGTTGGCATGTTCAGACTACGAGAGACTGGCATCTGCCTCGCGCTCCTGTTAGCTTTGTTGCAGCTGTCTGGGTGAGAAAAACCGTAATAACCAAACTATTTATAAAGATAACGCATCAAAAGCCGAGTAAAATCAAAAGTAGATAAGGGCTCCGTTTTATGAAAGAGATTTAAAGGGTGATAACGACTCAGCCGCCATATTTATCTGTTCTGCTGTCTGTCTCACATGTGGACTTGGAGCTAACTTTAAATCCAGCTTTATGTGACTCTGTGATCTACTTAGATTGAATGTTTGTCCGATGCTAAACACCAAAGTCCTGCTTTTCACTTGTTGGAAATACCACAGCAGGAAAGCATCAATATAAATAGTACAAAATTATGACAGCTGAATTCAATTTAGTAATCACAGTTATTTTCAGGGTGCTGGCGTCGTGCACGCTCACTCATGACAAACCGGTACACTCGAGCAGAAGAGCGCCGTTGTGTCTTTCTTCAGGAGCCGGAGTCACGAGTGTTTACTTCTGTGACAGAAGTCAAAATGTCTGCAGCTCCTGTTCCACATTATCTAACTTAACGTTTGCTTCTGAAGGAGCTTTTTCTACTGTTAAGTTTGTATATCTTTAAAATGAAACTGAAAAAAAACGGAATCCATTTTTGGTTAAGTTAAATTCAAGGTATGCTGATGGCATGTTGCACGATTTGTAAGCAGATTAAAGATATTGTTGGTTCTCTCTGTTCCCAGACTTTATGCAAAGCTAAGCTAATCGCCTGCAAGCTTTAGTTTTGTGTTTCAGCGTAGCAAAGTTTAAATCTTCTCATTTACTTCTCTGTAAGAAAGTAAACAAAAAGGACCAAATATATATAATCATGCTGTTTTCTGTGTCTGGACTAACAAATTGAATAAAATCAGTTGCTAAATAATGTGAAAACATTGCGTAAGAATTGGAAAAAATTATAAAAAGGGGATGTTATCAAAAAAAATATAGAAGAATTTTATGGGAAATTCCTTTTTAAAAATTTTTTTTTTTTAAAGAATCTGTTCCAAAAGTCAGTTTTTGTCATCAGATTCAGCACCAAATGTTCAATACAGCCGCTTCGGTGTTTTAATTACTGTCTTCCTGCCTTAGAAAAAAAATCTTTATACATCATGTATATTTGTATTCTGGGCTCATCAACATGGACCTTTAAAATCCCGACTCTTGGCTGTTTTGGTTCATCTGAAAAATATGAATTCAGTCAGATCCAACTGTTTCACATACTGTTGAATCTAATTCAAGCTGCCCACGTGTCCTCAGGAGTCTGTACGATGTCAATTTTAGTTATCTGGATAAATATTGGTGTAAAACTTGTGGCGAATCCTCTCCCTGAGTACGTCCAACATTGAGAGGTGATAATGTGCATCACATGCAGCTGCGAGGACGACGGAGGAGGGCTGTTTGTAATTGAAGGAGGCGCTGCCGGACTTCGGAGGTGCTCATTTTGGCCCCAAGTCTGTTTGCATCAGATAAATGCACAAACTGTAAACGAGCTGCACAACAGTCATGATTTAATTTAAAATCTGCTAACCGTTAAATGAACTGAGGCCACTGCAGAGAAACAGAAAAAAAAATACAGTAAAATACTGAGTTCTCTTTGGGAACTTTCCCCCTAAATTGGATTAAGGAGAAATAAGAGTTGAGAGATGACTTTGAATAACTCCACTAAAAATGTATTCTCAGTGTGTAACAAACCCACGGAAACCATGAGAACAATGTGGGAGCTAAAATCCCCAAAGCATGTGGCAAAAATGAAGTCTCACAAGGTTTGGTTTGCCTTCTCTCCTTAAAAAAAAAAATCTTTAGTTGGCTTCCCAGAAGCTTACATAGACGGATTACTACACACACACACACACACACACACACACACACACACACACACACACACACACACACACACACACACACACACACACACACACACAGGTTTAGTACAAGTCACATTTATCCTGGGGCCTGAGTGTATTTCTGTGTGTGTGTGTGTGTGTGTGTGTGTGTGTGTGTGTCCACGTATGTGTGTGACTGCAGTAATATATGGTTTCTCTGCTGTGGAGGCAGCAGAGCATTGAGTTTGACAGTGTGAGTAACTCAGTAGTTATGTAGAGTGAAGAGAACTGTTAAAAAAAAATAAAAATAAAAAAGAATACAAGTACAATTTTCATGTCTGACGTGGTATTTTTACTCCATCACACGTGAACACGCGTTTCAAAATGGTAAATTGTCGGCACTTATACAGCGTTTCATCACCCCACAGTGTCCCATTCACACACACACTCACACACACACATTCACACACTCACACACACATTCACCATCTCACACACACATTCACCACTCACACACACATTCACCATCTCACACACACATTCACCATCTCACACACACATTCACCATCTCACACACACATTCACCATCTCACACACACATTCACACACACACACACACATTCACACACTCACACACACACATTCACCTCTCACACACACACATTCACCATCTCACACACACATTCACACACTCACACACACATTCACACACTCACACACACACACACACCACCATCTCACACACATTCACCATCTCACACACACATTCACCATCTCACACACACATTCACCATCTCACACACACATTCACCATCTCACACACACATTCACCATCTCACACACACATTCACCATCTCACACACACATTCACCATCTCACACACACATTCACCATCTCACACACATTCACACACTCACACACACATTCACCATCTCACACACACATTCACCATCTCACACACACATTCACCATCTCACACACACATTCACCATCTCACACACATTCACACACCAGTTGGCAGAGCTGCACCGCGAGGTGTCGCCTGCCATCAGGAGCAGTCAGCTGTTCCGTGCCTTGCCCGAGGCCACTTCCTGTAGACTGAAGAATTCTATTTTCATCCGCGTTTCTTCCTACAGGCGCCGGGAGTTGAACCGCCAACCGATCTACCCGCTCCACCATCTGAACCACACGGTTGCCCAGCGGCACCAAACAGTATCAAGTCAAAGGAGTTTCCCTCCATCAGGTACCCAGATGTTCTGCAAGCTTTCACAGAACCGGGTCCTTCCTGCGTACACATTTGCATTCTTCCCGTAGAAATCACGCACCACCGGGTTTTCCTGCCGTCTGACTTCCTGTTGGCTCACGACACACATGAATGGACTCAAATATAATAATCGTGTGGCTCTTCTAGACTTTCCATGTCAGAGTGATTTTGCGGAGTGCGTAACAGGTCAGAAAAATGTACTCGCTGTTTTACACCGGCTCGGTTTCCCATGATGCAGTGTGTGTGAATGCGGACGTTGCAGTAACACGGTTGGGCCACTGTGCTGCTCCCGGAGGCGGGTCCTCAGAGGTGTAACCAAGTGGCAACCAGCCGTGAAGTCGCCCGGCGGTCGGTGGGTTCAAGTTCGGATTTTTATCCGTCCTCATCTTGCTAGTTCGGAGCGGTTTGGAGCAGGAAGTGACCATATTTGGACGAGCTGGGGGAGGAGCCAGCGGTGGATATGACATCTGATCTGATACTACGTCCCGCCCACTGATAGCTGTAACCTGACTGCACCAGAGGCCTGTCAATCAAACAGACACGCCCCCAAAAACAGGTCTTCTTGAGGCTTATTTTCTAATGAATGAGGGATTATTTGTGATATAAACTTGTGAATTGACTTCGTATGAGACGAGTTGAATGGGAGTCTATGGAGACTTTTTTAGTGGCACTCGGTGGTATTGCAGTTTCAGGCGCTCCCGCGTCGGCCTCAGTTTTCAGACCCGTGAACTACAAACACTTCTATATCCAGTCTGCAGGTTTCACACAGAGTTGCCACAGCTTCCTGAACTGTCAACAGCTGGTCCAACACAGCAAGTCACAACCTGACATGATGCTACGTGGGGCGATCAACAGCAGGCACCTGATAATTAAAAAACTTTTCTACACTGCAGTCTTTTCACAGTAAAATGGAAACTAAATCTTATCATCAAATAACCACACAGCATGATTCTGCAGATGAAGTTGTGATATGATGTGATCAACGCCGAGATATTTGACCGTAACCATGATGTCGTCCTCCTGTAGGACGCACTGAAATCACTCCACGCTCTCAAAACCACCTCGATTGCTTCTCTTTTTACTCTTAAGACGACTTCCTCTTGTCTTCTGGCCTCCTTTGCCTCCCCACCGGGTGAAACCTGGGAATTTCCACACGACAACAGGAATCTAAATCATACAGCTTACACACAGTATATTAGCTCTATATCTCTAAAGAGCATGAAAGCCCTTTTAACAAGGCAGGAGAAAGATACTGGCAATTCTCCTACTGTGTGTCTTTACCCTCTCCTCTCTCATATACCGGCCCCTTATTGCCCCCCTGAATACCCCCCCCCCCCACAACTTTACATCTCCTGATCTGAATGGAGCCCGTCAGGAGATTTTCTGAGACATATCTCACAAGGGCATGAAAAAGCCCTCCTACCCCCCCTCCTCCCACACCTCCCTATTCAGCCATGAAATGACACCCCTATTTAATCAATTGTGAATCATGAAATTTTGCACAAGAGACCCCTTTTCTTTGCACTTGACAGTGATTGAACTGCACAGCCATGCGATTCCATTCACCACGGCCATGAGGAGAAAGGCGAGCGGGGGAGGGGTGGCGTCTCTATGCACTGTGTGTGTGTGTGTGTGTGTGTGTGTGTGTGTGTGTGTGTGTGTGTGTGTGTGTGAGATGGAGGCAATTTCTCTGTGACATCAAGGGCCCCCGCTGAATGGCATCCCAACACAGGGTCCCCTCTATGCGTTGAGGCCACATGGACATCTGACAGCATGGTGGGATCCTACAGCTGATCTATAGGGGTGCAAAGGAGGTGTGTGTGTGTGTGTGTGTGTGTGTGTGTGTGTGTGTGTGTGTGTGTGTGTGTGTGTGTGTGTGTGTGTGTGTGTGTGTGTGTGTGTGTGTGTGTGTGTGTGTGTGTGTGTGTGTGTGTGTGTCCCAAATGGACCAGGATAAGAGAGATAAAAAAAAAAGAAAGAGAAAGGGGGGAGGCAATGAGAGAGACATTACAAGTAGAAGAGGATGAAGGCGAACATGTAAGATAAAGTAAAACAGCGAGAACAAGGAGGTTTGGGGGCGGGGCTTCTTCTTCCTGCATGAATGGGCTGGTGGGAACGCCTGATGTAAGGTCTGTAACGAGTGTGTCAGGGAACATGGCCGGGATGCCGCGCATCTGTGTGACATGCGGTGACAGCGCACGATCCCGGCGTGACCCCGATGCAGAGGTCACAGCGGGGTTCGGTCCTTCGTGTCGCAGCAAAACAGAACATGCCAGCATCCAGGTTCATGCAATATTCATTCATCACTGTAACTTCACTGGACACGACGGGTAGAAAAAAAGAAGAAGAAAGAAAAGTCAGTCGTGCATATGTCTGGCATGCTAATGATGTGTAAATATGTCACAGCGGTGCAGTATGGTTTCACTTCCACAATACGACTGCAGACTCTGCCGGCAGCACAAGCTTCAACAAGCACGTTACTGCGTCACAAATAATATGGAGAATTGAAAAACATTATTCCCTGATGACCAATTTGTCCGAAAATAGAACCGGTTTCTAAAAGTCTGTCGCTAATTCAGTGAATACAAACAACCATTTAAACGGGAATTTTATTTTCATCAAAATGTGTGAAAGTGAAATAGAAATACGTCTGTTTGAATTGAATAAAATGTGTATTATTGCTTTTTGTAATGGAATATCTAATAATAGGCAGATTTGTATTACAGACAGAAAAATTGCTGATGTCTAAATCTGTTCTGATACAAAAAAAACGTTCCAAAATTACAATATAACATCATATTTGGGTGCAGGAGACCGCTGTTCACTTTCCTCTTTTAAACCACGAGTCGGGGCAGTTGCCATGACGACGAAGTTTGCATAACTTCAAGTAGGCAGTAACTTTAAAACACAACACAGTTCACAAGTCACAATTAAAAAAGAAAAAAAGAAAACGTGATTTTTTTTTTTTCCCGACGGAGGTTTCGGTGCGTAAATCTCACCGACGTGAACGGTTCCTGTTAATTATGTGTTTTTAATTATGTTTTGGTTTCCTGGTTGGTTCTGATGATTCACACGCACAACATACAGCGAGTTCAAATGAGACCGGCGTCTCGTCATTCATCATTTCTGTCTCTCTCATCTGTATTCATTGTGAAGAAGAATCCGGCTCCGGGCAGCGAAGCACCGAACCGGCCAATAACACCAGACATTTTTCTGGGAACGCAGATTGTCACTAACAATACGAGGATTACACGTACCGTGCATACAAGTTAGGACCCTATCTGCTCCGTCTACACCTGCGGAGGAAATTAACTTTTGTGCATTGATAGACTTACAGTGCGGCGAACGAGATTATAAAACGATGGGGAGGAGGCCCAGAATTAATCACCTGAAGCTGGAAGCGTGTAAGCTTGAGCTCCTGTGAGGCCAACTGCCCTGACAGCTGCAGGATATCAGGAAAACCAGAGAGAGAGCTAGAGTTCAAAATATTTAAGAGGAAAAAAACAACAACATTCAGCTGAGATAAGATGATGTAACGATAGCGAGGTCTGAGAAGGTGCAAAAGACATTTAAGTTTCTGCAGGTTTGTGTGCAGAGCTCCTGTGAAGAGCTAACAGCTCAGGGCGAAGACTGAATCATCAAGACGTTTGAGTTCTCTGTATATTCAGGCCTTCGTGCTGAGGAAGCTTTAGGGATTAAATTGGCTCGCTTCAGATGTCAATCTTAAAAATTCTGGATTCAAAATATATCATGAAGCAGACACATGATTAAAGCCACCCACGAGGCTGGTGAGTTCTCAGTCAGGCCTTAAAGCTTGAAACAAACTACTTCACACGGTGTCATCTGTTCACGTCGCAAAGAAAGTGTTTACAGGCGTTTACCACTCAAACACAAGACAGTCACAAAGACACGATAATCACATAAATGGGGATAATGTTTGTGACTGTCTGTTCATGTTAAATTATCACTTTTGAAAGCAAAGATTTGTTGTCCACATCACAAATTCAGACGTTGGCTTGAATGCGAGGAGACGGGTTTTCAGATGCTGTTTGAAAATCAGACAATTTAAATTAATAGATGATTTTTATTAATGTAATTAGGCTGTTCGATGATGAGTGCTAACGGAGGTACAGCAGTCGATGTTACTGTAAAACTCACATTTTAATTAGCAACTCATCTGCATACTATTTTCTCAGTTTATCAATTTCAACACAGAGAAATTATCATGTTTCAGAAGCCTGGGAGACATTTTCCTTTAAAAAAAAAACAAAAAAACAAATCATGACGTGATCATCTAATTGATTGAGTGACTAATCGTTTCAGATTGTCTGCTTTGTGTTTCACGACAGGACTTCATCTGTCAGTGGGTTCATTTACACTCAATCAATGTCAACCTGCTTTATTTATTCATTTACTCCTCAGTGGCTGTTGCCTTGTTTATTATGTGTATTTTGTTCAGTATTGATTGTACGATGCAATTTTTTTTTTTTAAGTTAAAGTCTTGTTGTCGACCTGCTAATGAAGTTGTTAGCTACAATTGATTTGTAAAAAAAAAAAATGAAGCCTCGATTCAGACTATGAATGAATATTTCAGCTTTCACTGAGGACCAAAACGGTTTGTGTCGGCTTCTATCTGCTTTGCACCGCATTACCATGTAAGTGAGGATCCCTCGAGGGCTGCAGTTATTCCCAGAGCAGATATTTAGGGTCTGGACACAATCTTATAATGACTTCTTCTCTGTCAGACAGAAACGATTGAGGCCGTATTGGAGGAATCTGAAGCCTGTTGAGGAAGCCGTTGGTTCGGTGTCTGCTGAGAGAATTGAGGGTTGAAAATCTGTCCGGCTGCATGAACGTGAACCGAAGCAGAGAAACACTCTAAAAAAAAAATGACTTTTTACAAAAGTGTGAACGGTTCAGTTGTTGCATTTACATTCACTTAATGCATTTTGCAGGCTGAGCAGTAAAACATTTGTCTTGAATACAATTTTCCGAATGATTATAATCAATTCATTTGGAAATCACATGGTGTGGTCAGATCTGCATTTTCACAACGGATGTTTTTTCTCCAGCGACAGCTGCGATGCAGCGAGACACACGGCCTCTGTACAACACGGTTCAGCTGCCACCGCCAAATGAAAGAAGCGAACTCTCGTAACAATCTACTATTTCAGAGGAAGGCGGTTGATAACTTTTTAAAGTGACAAAAGACCACGGAGTTATCTGTCTAATGGAATGACAGCACGATAAAGATCAGAGGAAAACAGGAAGGCAGTCGGAGGGAGAGAAAGTGAAGGTGAGGAGTTAAGCACCTAAGCCAGCAATAACGAGAGCACAGACGGCCGATACAATCTTTTGGTCTGACACTCGGATCATTAAAACTTCGAAATGATTGAAGGCCCCACTGTCCAGCACAGATGATCCTGAGGCAGAAAAGAGATTTCAGGCTTTAAGCTGATTTGATAGTTTTAAGAACGTCAAATGGATCCAAGAAAAGAAAATCAACAGTCAAATGATAACCTGTAGAGAGAAAAAAATTATAAACAGGCTTGAAAACAAAAAAGAAAGTCTTAAGTCCCTTTTATTCCAATAACTGCAGTAACAACGGTAAAGCTTTCAGGATTTTGTTGATTTGACTCTCTGGTGCTCTTTAGTGGTGGCAGTGTTAAAAATCTGTAAAGCTGTCTGTCAATCACATTCAGGAGGTAGATTGGCCAAAAGAGTCATTTCGAGATCATTACTAATTCTGGCTGCAGGTACAGCAGCGAATAAATGCTCACACCAAAATGCTAATGCTAATATACTCACGAACATCCTTATGTTTACCATGTTCACAATTTTACCAACATGTGCTCATTAGCACAGCTGAGGCTGGTGGCAATATTATTCATTTTGCATCAACGGAACTTGAAAATTAAAAGTTTTGACTTTGTGACGGTTTCCAGGTAAAAAGTCAGGTGGTCGCCAAAGTAATTACAAATCCTCCTGAAGGGAACATGAATGGCTGTACCAAATTTGAAGTCAGTTCATCTAATAGTTATTCAGACAATTGACTCAAATTTAAATACTGTCTGGAGACGCCAGTACAAGAATTACCAAAAGCTTTATCCCCGCGGGACGTCTGTACAACATTCAGTGGCAATCTGGCAACGGTAATTAACGGTGAACGATGGACCAACCAGCGTTGCCCGCAGAGATTGTTAACGCCTCCATCCTCCCGTTAACTCTTCAGTAACAGAGCGGCTCTCTTCTCTCAGTCAGTCAGGACTCTAAATCTCCTGGCAGTCGAGAAGGGGCTTTTCACTAATGCCAAACCCTGCCTGGACAAAGTGGATTGTCTTTATCAACCCAGTGTGTCACATGCAAATTTTTAACTCTTGCTTGACCAGGTAAGTAGACTACTAGCACCCTTCTTTTCCTTTGTGAATGATTTAAAACACCATTAACAAGCAACACGTGACCTCCGATTCTACAGTACATTGACAGTAACTAGAAAACTGCTGAGTAACTTCTAAGGTGTTTAAGAACAACCACTGTATTCTTGACTTGCCGGTGTTAATCCCACCTCAGAGCAGCATGGAGTCGCACCAAACCTTTTAAACCCAACATCACACCACATTTGTTGCCAGCAGGACCTCCTGACCGGGCCACACCCAAAACAAGTCAGAACACAATCTGGTCAAATTACATTGTTCAACCCCCCCCCTCCTCCCCCGCCTCCCTCCCTCCCTCTCTTCCTCCCTCCATCCACCCTCCACCTCTACCTTGAAAGGGCACCTTAATATCCCCCTCCACCACCTGGCTGGCATCAAAGCCTGGAAACCCTGGTGCTTTGCAGGAAGACCCATCAGCAACATTTCTGGCTCTCATTTCCTTCTCCACAGCGGGGGGGGGGGGGGGGGGGGGGGGGGGGCACGGGGACAAACCAAGGCCCCGGCTCAGTGTGAAAGAGGAAGAGCCTGAGCGGGTAGACGGGGAGTCTCTTTTTGCAGCCAATAATGTGTGTAATTTGTCCACAGATTGAGGAGAGAGGACACAAAAGAAAAAGCCCTCAGACACCACTCGCTCAGCTGAAAGCACGTTTATGAGCCGGTGTGTGTTTGTGTTCCCGTCTGTGTGTAATTAGTGGTGATGTGTTACAACCGTCTTGCTCGGCTGCAGGGTGGCTGGACACCAGGACTCCTTCCATCCCCGAGATCCAGATGTGCGGTTTTGGCCCGACAGAACAAAACAGATGTTTCACACACACACACACACACACACACACACACACACACACACACACACACACACACACACACACACACACACACACACACACACACACACACACACACACACACACACACACACACACACACACTGAGATGCGTAGATGGATATGTGATGAACAACTGCACTGATTGCAATATTTAGCTCACAAAATCACACAGCAGAGATACACATGCTTCCTCCTCCTCCTCCTCCTCCTCCTCCTCCTCCTCCTCTTCCCCCAAGTCTTGCCTGCTGGCCTTGTATGGCCTCTACACACCCACCATATGCTAATTGCTGGAGGAGAGCTGTAATTTGTAAATGATTTAACCTTTTAATAGAGAAAAGATGAGGTTGGCTACGACCGAGTCCCCCTGGATGGAAAGCCAGAGGAGAAAAACAAGGATTGGAGCAGTGATTTAGACATCATTTAATTGTACTGTCCAATTATATGCGCGGCTCTTTGACAGAAGTGATTTGTCTGTTGCGTGTTGGTGGGTTCTTATTCGTGGATAAACGTGTGTGTGTGATTTTCTCAAAACAAGCTGGTGCCAAGGCTTAGCTGATAGGCTAATTAAGCTCACCACGGGGAATAAATGTTTCCTCTCTGCCTGCCATTTGTCACACCTGGCACAGAAATGTCACCAGAAAACGAAAACACACGTGTTACGCTCACACTCGGAGGAGCGGCAGTCACACGGGGCAGAAGTGGAGGCGACGGGCTGCTGAGGGAAAGGAAGTGGAGAAAAAAACAGAAAACAGAAGAGCGGAAAAGAAACAAATGAGATACATATAAAGAACAAAGATGTGGGCAATTGAGAAAATGAGGGGAAATTATTGTTTTTTAAAAACGAGTGATAAAAACTAAAGAGAGAGAGAGAGAGAGAGAGAGAGAAGAACTTGGTGAGCTCTGCCAGACAACAGCAGCCTCGTTGATCAAACAGCATCGAGCCTCTTTGGGATGATTTTTTTCTGCAAAATTAAATGTGAATAGCGAATAAGCGCTTCCTTCAAACGCAGTGGTATAAATATATTCAGCAGGACATCACAAGATTTCGAATTTAATAGAGCACCAGCAACTCATTGTTGTTTCTGAAGGTACTCGGTGATTAACTCCAGAGCTGGGACACCACAGGGGTCTATTGTTGGTCCACTGTTGTTTACTTTATCTTTAAGTAACGCAATTCTACCAATTAAATTCTAAATTTCTTTGCTGATGATACCGTTTTATAAGCTCTCGGCTCCCCCCAGCCTTCATGTTTCATCTGCCTCCTTTAACCACAGACTGGCTTTCGATGCAGAAAAGACCAAGTTCTCCACCTCCACCAGTAACTCTGACAGACGTTCAAACTTTCACACAAACACTTCTGAAGTTGGCTTGACATCCAACTATCATTCAAGCGTCATATTCAAGGTGTGACGTTCAGTAGTAAGTTGCTTGAATAAATAAAACATTTCGATGAATGTTGTGTACTAATCGATTTTGGAGATTAAAACGACTATTCGAATATTCAAAATGTGTGACCCATCCCGACTTCACGTTTGATTAAAATCCTGCCTACTGGCTCATTCTCTCTGTCCATACTGGCTGTGGACAGATAGAGTTGTATACTTGATATATTATGCTTGTATAACATAGTCTAAAGGCTCAGATGAAGCTGATTTGAGTTAAGAGAAATAAAATCACATCTCGAGGGAGATATTCGCTGGTAATCGCGTGTAAATTTGCTGACGAGGCAAAACGCTGGCAAACAGCCAACCGCCAGAGTAAAGATACTAAACGACTCGGCTTCACTTGAACCTTTCTGCCTGATAAGATGATCAACGTGTTAGTTGTGGTTTGTCTATCCTTGAGTCTCTCTTTTGTTTCACCGCGTCCGACGTAGTCAGGCAGACGTCTCCCGTGAGGCGCCATGTTCGCCGTGGCCTTTGGCTTCCCTCCTCTTTCTCTCTTTCAGACTCGTGCACACCAGCAGATGAGCTGCTTCACACTGAAATTTGCTGTTTATTACAGGCGTGACAGCTTAAGTGGAGTGTAGCCCCACAGCCATTGTAACACTATCACCAATAACCAGCAGACCAGACCGGGCGCTGCACAGGAGAGCAGAGAATCACACACCTAACCGTCCGCAGGAGATTTAAGGTCGGGATAAGTAATCATGACAGAAATTATGTAAAGCTTCCCGTCAGCTGACGAGAGGTTTTGGGAGGAATTGAACAAAAAAAAAAACCCAAAAAACTGAGCTTTGTTGCAACCATCTCTTGTTAGATTGAAACAAATGACCTGCTGTTGTCGTTGTTGTGACTCCGAGCAAACACTCCACGCCCGCATTACACGGCGCAGGTCTGAGTGCTGGAGGGCGGCATGCGAGTGTTGGGGGGGAAGTTACTTTCATTTCAGCTCCCTTGAGAAATGTAAACTGAAACTACTGTTCATTTGCAACCGATTATGGCCCAATAGATTAGATCTAACATCCTCTTCAGCGCAGGAGTTTTTCATTGTTAAAACTTTGATGGATTTCAACTTTCAGAATTGATTGCGATTCAGAGTAAAGTGAGTGATTATTGCACAAACGGCACACGCTGGTGAAGCGTCGTCAAAAGGTGGAAACAACCCGCTGCGGCTGTGCGAGTCGATGGAGAGCGTGGAGCCTCGGCATTAGAGATGCTGCACCAGACTCTCCTTTTTTTTTTCCTTCCTCCATCCGGTGCTGAAATTCATGCATGCCACATGGTGTTATTTCCATGAATCACTTCAAAGGGAAGCAGAATCAAAGATCTCGTGCTTTGCGGAAGCACACGGGCATCAGAGCCTCACCGACTTTTTCATCTTTGTTCCACGGAGTCCTCTTATCTGCCTCTTGTCAACATGTCACTTAGTCATCCTTAAATAACACCAATCTTGGTACCAGCTGTCTGTTCCTCCATCTCCTCCCTACCTCCCCCTCTACAACTACCGCTCATTGTCCCCCCCCTCCCCCTCCCTGTTGACAATTGACACATTACCATCGCTGTCATGTGCTCTAATACACGCTACACGCAGTCCGACGGCGCCCGTATGGTCCCATCCTGTCCAGCACAGCAGAAAAGTGTTGGCCCCATATGGAGCTCCCCCCGGGGGAGGGAGGATGGAGGGGGGGGGTATCTGCGATGGCTGGTGGAAGTCTGCGAGGATGCTGGCTAGGTGATGCTAACAGACCAGTGACTTTTTATAGCGCTACAGCACAGCGCCGATGTGGAAACTTAAGCTGCTTAAACTGTAAGGTGGGACTATTATGTGCAGCTCCGTCGCTCCCCGTCTCCTTTCTCTCTATTGTCACATTTCCATTTTCATTTCAGAGTTTCCTCGGGAAGTTTGATCATCCATGTCAGACGAGCTTGCAGCCTATTCAACTTCTATCTCGTGACACTTTCTGAAGTTGGTTACGCACGTTCCTCTGCTTTTTCCTTCACGTCATCACAGACTCTGTCCGTGTACTCGGATGGTTTATATGAAGGGAAAACACCAACTCACTACGTTGTTGTTAAATACCAATGTTCCCATGCAGCGGCGATAAAAGAGAAGAAGAGCAGAAATCAGACAGTATTGGAGCTTGCGCCTCTTAATCTCTCCTCCTCCAGCTCAGCCTAACTGACATTTTCTTAATTTATTCCTCTCAGGATTCCAACATTTTAATTAGGTCACTCCAAATCTCCTCCCACGCAGCGTTATTCCGAAAAAACTTTTATTTCATCATGTTTGTCGTTCGCCTCCTTCGTCTCTCATTCTCTCGCTTGCCTTTTCTTTCTCGCACTTGTCAGTTTTGCTCAGTGGGGTTATCTCGCTAATGATGTGCGGTGTTTTTTTTTTTTTTTTTTTTTTTTGACGACCGAATTCTGCTGCTGCCAAAAGTAAATACAGCGGAGGTAAATACATAATTGAATCGTTGGAAATAAATAAATGAGAGGGGGTTTAAATAAAGAAATCTCTTTTCAGTGTCTCTGTGGTGAAATGAGAAATTCAGAGATTTGTGAGTTGAACTGCTGTTAACTTTGGGATGTTTGTTGTGCCGGTCTTGGTGTACATGTACTGTATGTTTATTTGGTCACTATCGACAGTACTGTGGGTGTAAGAAGTGACTTCTCCAGACCTCGTACGACGTCGCACCGTCTTACAGCCTTCCTCTCACTGTCGTTGAGTGTGAGTTTCTTTGTTCTCCGCTATAAGAGAAAATATGTATAATCTGTTGTTCCTCCGTGCGCCAGGAGTTCTGGCTTATCTCCAGCCCCGATGGAAAACAGGAGGAAATTACTTTTCTGCAAAGCATCTGACACGGCAAAAAAAAATCCTTCCCCTGTTTTCCACCGGCGCAGTAGGACGTACTGCGTACCGGGAGGCGTCCAGCACACGACCGGTCCGCGGGTCCTCAGCGCCTCCTCAGCACCTCCTCAGCGCCTCCTCAGCGCCTCCCTCACAGCGTGCTGTTGAGTCGTGGTTAAACATCACCTGCCGTTTGGGCAGCGTGTTGCAGCTCTGCAGATTCTCCCTGATGATGATGATGATTTTCTGAATGAACCTAATATTACAATATACACCAGCGCAGTGTACTATACTTTGATACTTTTACTTTTTTTACAAATTCCTCCGATACTATCTAATACCAAAAAAAGCCTTCATACCTTATAGGCCAAACCAACATTAATAGGTTTTTGTACATTTACACAGGAGTAAATCTCATTAGCGTCAGTTAGCCTTAGCATACGTAAGCTCTACTTAGGCAGCCGTTAATAAAATTACACGGTTTTAACTAAAATCAGACATTTGAACGACTCATTTCACTTTTCAAAAGCGGATCTTGGGCCACACACCAGCGTGAGCTACGTGTTCTGCAGGATGTGGGTGCATCTGGCGATAACTTGTTTGTGAGGCATTTACGCGGAAATATGTTGTAGCGTCAAAGTTTTTTCTTGTGTTGTTATAAAGTTGATATCGAAAAAAAAGTATCATTCAGGAACCGGTAGTGAATTCAAGTTACAGAAAACGACACGTTTCAACAGCGTTAGCAGGTTATTCCATCACAGAACCATGACATCACTTTTTCAATGGTTTTGACATTTTGGACTTAAAATGATTCTGCTTAGTTCACAGCAGGAGCTGTTCACACTCAAATCAACTGGTCTGCACCAAATCTGGTGACTGATTAAATCTCATGTAATTACTTGATTGATTTCTAGAACTATCTAGTTTTGGTGTTTTGGACTCCTGACTAGCGATGAACAATGTAAACTTCATCTCCGTCAAAGTGTGATAGACAATGTCGGACTACGTTCTCTTTTATAAACCAAGAAAAGTTTTTAGAATGAATCATCGATGAAAATAATTGTTAGTTGAAGCCTTCGATAAAAAGCGTGAACTTTTTACCTTATATATATATATATATATTTATAAAAAAATTAAAAAAATTGCCCTTGTGAGGAAGAGTTAATGAAACAAAAAGAATGAAATAAAGTGAACAATGAAAGAAGTTACAGTTGAGATGTTGGAGCCAGCACCAACAGTATGGTTGCAATTATCCTAATGAGCCGAAGGCTTTATAATGATCCTGCAGATGTTTTATATGTCATCTCCATCAGTATGAGGTCTATATCAACCTGAATGAGAAGGAATAGTATCAGAAACAGGAAGACAACATGTGTTGACCCTGATAGACGCTGAGTGCGAAGACCAAACATTCCCTGACAGCCTCTTGCTGTGATTGCGGGGTTTTGCTGAAGCTGATTCACAGATCAAGCAGAGAAAAAGGCGACAATAACAAATCATTCATTTAGTTGACACACCAATTTGTCTCTTTTAGATCTTCCATTCTTTCCAGTTCCGCTTTTACTCTCTGAAGTACAGCGCAGGAAAACACTGAAAGCCGAGGAAGTCCCCGGGTTCTTTCTTTTTTTTTTTTTTTTTGTGAGACGTTCGATTTAAGCATTTCCTGGCTGAGTTTTGTCTACGTCTTCTTTTTCCTGTGTTGGAGACGGGATGCAGCCACAGGAAATCCATGTCATCCATATCCACTTTCAGATAAGTACACGAATTAGACGTGCAAAAGGCAGAGACACGCACGCTCAGCCACAAATACATACACACCTGACATGTCCACACATTCCCAAAACATATTCACCAGTTGACTCGGTGTGTCTGCTCCTTCTCCGACATAATGAAGAGGAATGCCAGAAAGATCCTGTTCCACCAATCAGACTTTCCTACCACAGCTCAGAGCACTGCGAGCTGGGATTCTGGTGTGTCCGCTCGATGCCGATCCATAAGACACGAGTCGACGCTACGAGACCCAAAGATCACTAATCCTCGACCTTCTGAGAAAGATAAGCCGAGGGAGTCGGCTCCGTCTCCGCCGCGCCGCCGCGAAGGTCAGGAGGGCCTTCGAGCGCCGGCCTCGTCGTCCCGGGCGCTCTGAGAGTTCGGCTAAAAGCCGCTCTCTGCAACTGCACAATCTGGTTTGCATTGAGGAGCGATTCGGCCAGACGAGTGCTGTAATTATGTGGTTAGCTCTGGCAAACGGTGGAGACGAGCTGATCGCTGGTACAGCTGAAGGACCGGGAGCTGAAGCCGGCTACAGCGGCGCACTGTGTGGCAAACCCAAACTAGGCGGGAGCTGTACTCCCTCAGTCTGAGAGGAAACTGTTAAAGAGCCACACAGAGCATCCTGTGTGTGTGTGTGTGTGTGTGTGTGTGTGTGTGTGTGTGTGTGTGTGTGTGTGTGTGTGTGTGTGTGTGTGTGTGTGTGTGTGTGTGTGTGTGTGTGTGTGTGTGTGATGCAGCGAGTACCTTTATTGAAGAGTGTAGGA
The DNA here is from genome assembly GCF_029030835.1 of Brachyistius frenatus. Lineage (NCBI taxonomy): Eukaryota > Metazoa > Chordata > Actinopteri > Embiotocidae > Brachyistius > Brachyistius frenatus. The sequence goes on from NW_027210652.1 coordinate 1,718,935, forward strand.
GAGCTGAGGTTCACTGGGTTCAGTCACTGTGAATGCAAAGACTGCCTTGTGTGTGTGTGCATGTGGTGTGTGTGTGTGTGTGTGTGTGTGTGTGTGTGTGTGTGTGTGTGTGTGTGTGTGTGTGTGTGTGTGTGTGTGTGTGTGTGTGTGTGTGTGTGTGTGTGTGTGTGTGTGTGTAGGGGGGGATTGTGTGAGATTAGGCTCAAGAATACCGCACAGTAACAAAGTCAGAAATCTCTCATTTACTGAATCACTAGTGAAAATCCTCCCAAACACACGAAACATTCTGATGAACTCGGAGACGTTTTACTGTCGTCGGGTTTAAAAGTTAACGTGTCCTGGAGCATCATTTACAACCTCATGTACCTTTAATCAAACACACACACACACACACACACACACACACACACACACACACACACACACACACACACACACACACACACACACACACACACACACACACACACACACACACACACACACACACACACTTCCCCTGTTCTCGCCGTACTGCGGAAAGATTTAATGATTATATTACCACGTAAAACAAATTCTAATACAAAGTGACAGATCAAGCCGAATGCTTACCAGTACATACGGAAACCATATGGGCTCGTCACCGCGGCAACGGCAGCTTCTGCTGCGCTAATCACTCTTGACAGAGCAGATGCACAGACTGAGGCATTATTGGCAAAATTAAAGCTACTTTCCCCCCGTTTTCACAGTGTGAAACAGCTGTCCCCAAAAAAGGGAGAGGATAAGTGAGGAGGGGGGGGGGCAAGGGATAAGAAGGGAGAGCGAGAGGGCAACGAGGAACGGAGCGCCGGCCGATAGCCGCACCCCGGAGCGACTCTGATCACATCCCGAGAGTTGAGGATTAGGTTTGGAATCCAGATTTTAGGCCGGATTTGGAGCTTTTTTTTTCTTAAGCCGGGCCCATCTGAAAGTCGGGGTTTGCTCAGTGATGTCATATTGTGTGTGTGTGTGTGTGTGTGTGTGTGTGTGTGTGTGTGTGTGTGTGTGTGTGTGTGTGTGTGTGTGTGTGTGTGTGTGTGTGTGTGTGTGTGTGTGTGTGTGTGTGTGTGTGTGTGTGCGTGTGTGTGTATTTGTCACAAACAAAGAGAGGGAGAAAAGTGCTCATGGCCATCGTTTGGTATTCAGAGTACGTCGCTGTCGCTGCCAGCCACAGAAGGAGCAGTTAGCCGGTCCGGCAGCATCGATTTGTCAGCAAAAAAAAAAAAAGAAAAAAGAAAGAAAGAAAAATCCTCTGGAGGCCCTTCGGAGCCGAAGCAGGGCGCCGGGTGCCGGCGGGCGACCCAGCAGGCGCTAAATACGCACAGCTGCACGCTGATATGGAAAACACAAACAACACACGCACATCGTTGACGACGAGTGAAAACTAATCGCGACGAGCGTGTGACGAACGTACGCGACACGACGACGTAAACAACACACGGCTGCAGCGTTAGCAGCTGCTGGCACACACACACACACACACACACACACACACACACACACACACACACACACACACACACACACACACACACACACACACACACACACACACACACACACACACACACACACACACGAGACAGAACTACCACCTTCCCTGACCTGTGATGTTCAAATGCCGCACACACACACTCCTGCACACCTTTGTGTACGTCCAAGGCCGTGAATCCCCCGAACTCTTCATCCATTAAACATCCGTCCTGGACCACGGTGATGGGTTCCTCTACCTGACGTCTACACTGAGCTCCGCTACAAACACAGTCGGATCTCAGGAATTTCTGACACTCGACACGCAGCGGTTTGTATAATCCAGCATATACAGAGCTGCAGCTTCTCACACAGGATCATGTTTCTGTTCTTATTGGGTAAATTGAATGTAAAGAACTGGTTAGTGGCGCGAGGTGGAGGAAAGACAGGATCGTTGTACAAAGGGCACGACATGGAGTAATATATGTGACGAAGAAGAGCAGCGGAGCCAAAACTGTACCGACAACATGCTTTAATTCCTCTTTCTGCTCTTGATTGAACCCCTAAAAACTCACATCTGTGCATCAAAATGACATTTTGGACATTATTCCAAAGAGAAAATCCCCCATCGCCTTCGACGTAACTCGACACCGATCTACTGTTGACGAGCAGCTGGGAATGTCCTGACCTCCGAGCCCGAAAACACAACTGGGAACATCCCACGAGGAAGGAGGGACGTTGTTGTTGGTTTGACATCACTTGAAATGGCGTTTTCTTTTTTTAAAGGAAGAAAATGAGGTGAAAATATTCCCGTTTATTCGGACGATGACGAGGCTGTTTGTCACTTTCCTGTTTTCTGGGGTTTGTTCACTTTAAAGTTTGATCATTTCCCAAATACGAATTTTCCTCATTCCCAGCTGAATATTAAAATAGTCCCCGTCCTCAGCCCCCCCACCCCCCGCCCCGCCCCGCCGCTCACCTGCAGCTCCATGGTTTCTAGTTGGCAGGATGGTTTCCTGAGGTATGTGACATATGAAACCCCGGCTGTCTGCGTCTGTTTTTGAGGCCGTCACTGCTCAGGCTCATTTCACTCATTAAATTGTCCCCCAGATATTAAACCTGTCCCCACGTGGACATGTTGACAAGGTTAAAAACATGTTTTTACGGTAGGGGGTTAAAACGAAATGACTCTTCACATTTATGCTAATAACCAGTTGGGATGTTTGCGTGCAGACGATGATCCTGTAATCTCAACTGAAGGTCTCCTCATCCTCTCGTATTCCTTGGAGCGTAAAACACGACTCTCATTAGCAGATGGCGCTCGGTATAATGGAAAGTTTGAACATCTACACTTCCACGACTAAAATGATCCAACTCCATCTGCTCACGACGACCATGCTGGAGGGGATTGTGTGATGTAGTAGTAACTGTCATCTGAAATGGCCACCGTTAAGACGTTGCAGTGTTCAGGCAGCCAGAAACCAAAGTGGAGTTACGCTAACTCACCCAGACGGTGCAGCGTCATAACCTCGGTTCTCTGCTCTTCTGTTTTTACACATGCTGCGTTCAAAACGGAGCTCGTGAGCTCGTGGTCGCGACACGGGAAGTCGCGTGCTCGGCGGTCGAGTGGTAAAAAGTCGTAAAAGCGCCGTTGCTAGGCAACGTCAATGTGGACAGCGTCAAGAAGCCACAGAGGCTAACGACTTAGCAAGCTAACAGGCGGGTAACGTAATGCAGGAAATACAAAGGCGCAGAGGGAAAAGACGAGGCCGTCGGGAAGATGGACATTTCCCTCAGACGTCGGCTGTTATCTAAGTTCATGAAGACAAACTCCACAGATTGAGAATCACAATACAGCAGCTTAACATCCAACTAAGAAAACAACCTTCCATGACCTCTGACCTTTCCGTTGTGTCGTCGTGAATACCCCAAGAGGGTGCCGTTCATACGGACTCTTCTCGTGTGCGCGGTAAATCCGATGACATTTGAACGCAGCGTCAGTTGAACTTTTGCTGTCCTTCCGCTCGGCCACGCCCACCTCACCTGCTCGCTAATCTGCTCACCTGCAGCCTCTCTGCTAATCAGCCCTGTCAGTGTAGCACGTACATCCCGTCTGGCGGTTTGGATCTCCTTCCTCCCTATTTCAGGCTTTGTGTGTTTTCCCTGTGAAGCTTCTGTTTATCCTTTTTTCTTTTTTCTCACTCAGGCTGCTCTTTGTGCTTCATTTGCTTATTACCTGCATTTCAGACGTTCGCCTCAGGCAGGTCTTTGTGTTTTTATTTACCTGCTTCTTTCTTTTTTTTCCGCGTCTACAACTTCCCTTCTCTGTGGTGCATTTGGGTCCTTTTCTTCAAAAACTAACACTAACACAGACAATCAAAGGCTTTGACACAAGGATGCATTCAGGTTCCCCAGAGCTCCATGTAAATGTCACATCCCTCAAATATAATCAAAACACTTCTAAGGGAATACTTTGAATTCTGCTTATTTGCTTTCTTGCCAAGAGTTAGATGAGAGGATCAATAACACTTTAATGTCTGTACATTAAATATCTAGTTGACGTAAGCAGCCAGTTCCAGTTCACCGAGCTCGGCATTTAGACTGGAAAGTGGAGGAAAAAGCCTGGGTGTGTCCATAGGTAGCAAATAAACACGTTTTATATTTGTGTCATCCATTAAAAAAAATAGATGATTTATTGTAAATGTGCAGCTTTTCCTTGAACAGAGCTACTAGTGTGCATGTACTGAGGGGAGCTTCGCATTCGCTGTTCCAGTTGCATAAAGCAGGCACCATTTAAAACCACCAGCCCCCCCCCCCCTCTCCCTCCACCACAAATCAAATGGAATAATTTCTGCAGAAGCAATATAGTATACGGTACAAGCTAAATCCCAAGTCTATTAAACAAAGAAAAGAAAGAAAAACAAGGACAGAGAAAAAAACTGTAGCATAATAATTTTCGAGAAGCTTGTAATCCTCCTGCTCATTAATCTCCATTGCTGCCACTGGCCACAGTGCCGGTGAAAAATATAGTCCCATTCCTTTGATTATTCTTCCCACCTTGCAGCAACATGCTCACATCAAGCAAATAGTTACCAACTCATTACAGTCCTCTTCTATTGCTGTTAAATTGCAGTCATTTGTGTCTTTTAGGCAAATAGACCTGAGTGCTAAGCAAGCAGACGTGCGGCGGATGAATTATAAGTGCCTTGACCGAATCTCTTTTCTCAGCAGTTAAGAAAATGATGTCGTGCGAACTCCATAATGCCTCTGGAGCGCATGCACGCCGTGCACGAGGCTAATAGGAATAAAGGCAGCGAACTCGGTCACACTCCGACAGTTCATGTACACGCCGGCCGCTGTAGTTTTGCGTGTACAGGTACAGTAATGTGGTTGGTGCTCTCGGGTTTCAGCCCCGACAGGAGCAGCCAAACCTCGTCCAGAGACGAGCTCAGAAAACCATTAAGGATGCATGAGAGCTGCTGGAGGAGCGCCGAGAGACTTACTCGGCCCTTCGTGAAGGAACGACGTGTTCGCCACGAAACACCGGATAAAAAACGGGAGTTACATAAAAAGATTGTTGTAGGCCTATTTAAATAAAATGGATTGGTGGGGGGGTTGCAAACTAACACACACACACACACACACACACACACACACACACACACACACACACACACACACACACACACACACACACACACACACACACACACACACCTCTTGCAAAAGTTAGGCTGGCTGTCCGGACTGGAGAGAGAGAGAAAGGAGCAGAATTGTTCTTTGTTTGAGCTCTTTCAAACACACACACACACACACACACACACACACACACACACACACACACACACACACACACACACACACACACACACACACACACACACACACACACACACACACACACACACACACACAAATAGAGTGCTGACACCAATAAGCAGTCAATGATTTTCCTAATGGTTGTCTTCTTTGTGAAGGGAATTTTCATGGGGATGGTTAAAGCACTGAAAGCTGTGTAAACTCCCCTCCTGCTTTCTCTCTCACACACACACACACACACACACACACACACACACACACACACACACACACACACACACACACACACACACACACACACACACACACACACACACACACACCCTCACCTTTAACAAAGTGCCTGCAAATGCCATGGAGGGAAACACAGAGGCCTTTATACCCCGTGAAAGTGTGACGTGCGGGAATGCACGAACATGTGAGCATTTCTGCGGCCGAGAGAGAGCGAGACAAACAGAGGAATTATGGGTTAAATCTTCACAGGGTTTGAAATTCAAATATTTTTCAAACCAGGAAACCAGAGCTGATGCAGAGAAACGACCAAGCTGCCACCCTTCCGACCATAGAAGCATTTAATGGCTTTAAGTATGAAGCAAAAAGGTGTTTGATATTCACAATCACATCCTAATTATCTTCCTCTGCTCACACACACACACACACACACACACACACACACACACACACACACACACACACACACACACACACACACACACACACACACACACACACACACACACACACACACACACACACACACGCTTGTTTCGTATATTGTAATTTCTGTATACCTCTGAGGCACGGCGTCCAATGAAAGGGAACAGAAACTGGAAGGATAGCTGGCGACGGAGGAAATGGGAATAAAATAAGTGGAACGAGAGCAATTGACGAGAGAGAGGGAATCTAGTGAAAGAGCAGGTCAACTCCGGCGGCGGCGGTGTGGAAGCGTCCGCGGAGCGTTGCTGATGTGATGGCAGGATGATGATGGTGTTGATGATTCACCGCTGGTAGGAAATCAGAGAGAAGAACGTATTATTATCACGCAGCTCAATTACACCGCAATTTCTCCCCGGCAGCGACAGCCTCCGCGGGGCTCCTCATTGAAGCTGATTTGGGAGACCCGCGGCGTCTTGGAGGACCGGGCGGCCGGCGCAGCGAGACGTCCCCACTCCAGGTTGGGAGAGGAAGGCAGGAGGGAGGGACAGGGAGGGGGGAGGGAGGGGGCGATCGGGGAGAGGAAGAGGAAGAGGAGGAGGGAGATGAAGAGAGCGTGGTGATGTGCGTGTCGGCGGGGAGAACAGACAGAATCTAAACGCACCGCTGATGGAAAAAACACCTGTTCGGTAATGAGTACGAGCTCTCAGCCCGGTCCTGGTGGGTGAACATGAATACTGAGGAGCGGCTTTTCATGTAGTGCACGGAGGGTTTTATAACTTTATTTACTCTCAAAGAGAGAGAGTCTGTGTGTGTTTGCGAGAGAGAGAGAGAGATTGTGTGGGTGAGTGTTTTATGATTTTTATGCATTCTGTAGGTGTGTGACGTTGAGGAATGTGTGTGTGTGTGTGTGTGTGTGTGTGTGTGTGTGTGTGTGTGTGTGTGTGTGTGTGTGTGTGTGTGACGTTGAGGAGTGTGTGTGTGTGCGTGTGTGTGTGTGTGTGTGTGTTTGCGTCTCGTAGTGCGTCTGCAGTACCTTTCCAATATCCTGTGCAGTCGCTGCCTCCAGCTGAACCGCTTCAGGGACCCGAAGGTGAGGGATTACGCAATGTGACCCTGAACATCCACCTAAACACGCTGGCATGATGGGGTTATATCCTACTGGCAATGGAAGCGTTTTTTTATGTGGCTTATGTTGGGGATTCAGCTTCTAGATATCAGGGAAGCTCGCTCAGTTAATAGTTTTAAAAGAAAGCTCACCACATACCTCTTTACTTCAGCCTTTAACCAGCTGCTCTTGAAGCTCTCTTGCACTTGACCTTTAAAATGCATATTGCTTCATTTTATATTTGAACTCTATTTGTGTTTAATTTCATGCATCTCATTTCTTTTCTACATTTTCAAATGTTCCTTTATATCTATTTTATGTTTGAGCTGCATTTCTTTGTATGAAAGATGCTGAACAACTAAAGTTTATTATTATTTTTCTCATACAGAACTTCTACCTGTATTGTGAAAAATGTCACCTGTAGACGAAGCTGTTCCAGGATGCAGCGGGGAGACGTTGCAGCAGCGTGAACATGCATCCATCTCGGTCTAATCCTGAATCAGAGCTACTGTTTAGTGATGCTTGATAAGACCAGCTTGATCAGTGCCTCGGCACCAGCTTACCTCTAAATCCTTAACTTCACCAACGGAGGGGAAAATGACGGACGTCCTCCGTGTGACTGGACGTCATTTGGACTCAGGTTAGTTTCCAGAAACGGTGTCCGACCTCACCGTCTCTGTCAGCCGCGGCCCGGCGCTACGCTAACAAGCCTTCAAACCAAACCGGGCTCCCCGAAGGATTACGCCAGGATTTGAGTCGACAACGGATTTGTAGAAGGGATGAGACGTTTATCTTTTCTCCCCCCCCAACATTTCTTCCTCCAGCTTTCTTCTGTATCTGTATCTGTCTCTTTCTTTCTCCTCTCACTTTCTCTCTTTATCACACAGACAATTATTTTGGACTGTTGGCATTCAGCTTCAGTAGTGAGAAGGAGAAGAAGAAGGAGAAAGACAAAGAAGGAGAAGAAGAGGAAGAAGAAGAAGAAGAAGAAGAAGAGGAAGAAGAAGAAGAAGAAGAAGAAGAAGAAGAAGAAGAAGAAGAAGAAGAAGAAGAAGAAGAAGAAGAAGAAGAAGAAGAAGAAGAAGAAGAAGAAGAAGAAGAAGAAGAAGAAGAAGAAGAAGGAGAAGAAGAGGAAGAAGAAGAAGGAGAAGAAGAGGAAGAAGAAGAAGGAGAAGAAGAAGGAGAGGAAGGAGAAGGAGAAGGAGAAGAGGAAGAGGAGGAAGAGGAGGAAGAAAAGCACCGCTGTCAGTTCTCCTCTTGCTCCAGGGGACTAGAAGGACAAAAGCTTCCCCTGACAGGCCGGATCGCCCCTATCTCTCCCCGGCCGTCACGTCACTGCCCCGTGTCTTCGCCACACTGCCATGTACTCTTTTCCCTCTCTGTCACCCCCCCCCCTCTCCCGCCCCCCACCCCCCCTCTCCCGCCTGTCTTATTAGAATAACACAATACACAGAGATTAGTGTACGGTGCGTTAGGGATGAAGTAGGAAGGCCGTGGCTCAGTGCAGCGTGTCACGAGTCCATGTGGCTGTGATTCCATGTTCATTTCACATGTGGATCGAGGTGCTGCACGTCGATGTGGCGGCGCTGCAGCGGTTTGAGAGAAGTGGGCCTCGTTCTTCCCCCGATGACAAGGCTGTCAAGTGTCTCTTCAGCGAGATGCCACCATTACGCTTGAAAGGCAAACACACTCCATACGGTCTAATGATCCCCTACACAAGTCTATTCACGGCGAGTGCAGCAGGCGCTACAATACACACTCTTTACATACAGTACGCCACTCTGATCAAGGCTGAAAAAGTCTGCAGCAACAAGGACGTTGGACGAAGTGCCACTAAAGACAAATGTCCCAGCTCGACGGCCGACACCACGTCGAGAAAATTCCCCGACGTTCCACGATAGAAAAACGACCTGATCCTCCTCAAAATAGCACCGTCGAAAACCCATAAATATAACATTACACTTCACCACACTTTTACAATTGATTGCCACTCTACTGGCGATGAATAAAGATTAGATGCAGGATGTTTTAGCTGCAGTAATTTGCATGTTTCATGTAAGAAGTATCTGCTTTAAAAAAAATGCAACTGTTGAATAAATCAGTTTAAAATCTGAATTTGTGACGTCATAGTTAGAAATCAAACTGGACTTTAAAGCCGGACCTTAAAAGCTACTTAAAATTTGGGTTTCAAAAGTACTCCAGTACCGCGGTCGCATAAAGTTGGGCAACTTTTAGGGACTTTTAATATCTACTGTGGGTCGAGATCAAGAGGCATCACCCGTTGGTTTGTGGACGACCGGTTTTAAGTCTTGAATCTGGCATTTTGTCCGTCGCCGAGGAGTCAGAGACATATGCCGGAAACCTGGACGCAAATCCAGGCATGTCAATCAAACCAGACACGCCCCAAAACATACCTCTCTTTGAGGCCTAATATCTAATTAATATTGTGATTATTTTCAGAAAGAGTGTATTTAGTGAATGACTTCATAACAACTCGTGTAAAACATCCATCGACTTGTTATTTCATGAGAAGTTGACGCTTTTTTTCAACGGGAATCTATTGAAGACAGCCCTAGTGGCCCTTAGTGGTATTGCACCCTTCAGACGCAGAGACCATGACCATTTTTATATATATACTAGCCACGGTTCAGATTCAAAAATGCTGGACCTTACATTTCCCATAATGCACCATCTTTCAACTGACCCTCGCTGTGTTGTAAACGTCCACATCTTTCAAACTCCACACCGACGGTGCAAAATACGCTTTCTAAATTTAAAGTGTCTCCATGCTGCTTGAGATGACCCGGATGACATCACTATGATATCCTCAGGGCTTCTCCAGAGCCACAGAAGAGAGCTTACACAACTGTTTTCATCAGTAAGAGTATCCACGACCAATAGGTTTGAAGTATCGCTCTTATAACACTCAATATCCTTGAAGAAAAAAGCAGCTCCGTGCGGTTGATGTTAAATTTCTCCAGCTGAGCTCCATCGGAGAAAAGAGCAAAGGTCAGAAACAAACAATCTCATGAATGAGTTCCATCTTTCTCAGACTGTCTCATGTTCATGTAGAAAACTCATAATAAGAACCAGATTGAGAAAAGAAGCTTGTTTTCTGGGGCTTTAAATTCGGTTTTCTTTGATCAGAAGAAGTTTTTTGAATTTTATTCTTCAGCCCGGACACATGCTGTGAGAGCTTAAGAAATTAAAAAAGCAAATCATGGCTACTGGAACTCTTGAGTCATTTGTACCGAAGGACCCTTTATCATGTGAAATGAACCCCGGTGGCCACTGAAATCTGAACCCCGCTGTGAGACTTCAATCTTGAAACCTTTCTTTAATAAGAAAGAACCAAAGTGATAGGATCAAACTGTACGACTATCAAAACGTGCCAAAATATATTATTACAAAGTTTAATATGAGGTTGATCAATGCAGCGTCGTGTAGTTGGAGTCCAGTGTGCACTAATCTCTTTATTAAATAAAGGAGATCTCTTTAAAGGGATAACCCTGAAACTACTAAACAGCATGGGACTAATAACCCGTCCATATGGCCAGGGTCTGGACCCAACCTGTGTGTGTGTGTGTGTGTGTGTGTGTGTAGCCTTTTAGCTCTCTGCTAAATATCAACATGGATACCCGTCTTCAGATAAAACTAATTCCCCCCCCCTATCTCTCCCTCTGTCTGTCTCTGTCTCTCTCTCAGGGCTGTCTGCTAAGCCTCTTACCTACGGGATTATTGGCAACGCTAGGTATTATATAGCTTCATTCATCTGGATGATGCGTTATTAATGTGTTGGGGAATGAAACCATCTGTGGAGAGGATGAGGGAAAGATTGTGGGGGTGGGGGGGTGTTTGAAACACAGTGCTGCTTCTGTAATTGGTGGTAATGATAAGCTTTGAGTAGTCGTGACAGGAGACAGATGAACAGCGGTTATGATCTTTGATTTTAGCAATTTTTTTTCCAGATGGGGCACACAAAGAGCATCAACACACACACACACACACACACACACACACACACACACACACACACACACACACACACACACACACACACACACACACACACACACACACACACACACACACACACACACACACACACACACACACACACACAGAGTCTAACGTGTTGTTCAGAACTCTCTGTGAATGCACTGTAAAAAAAAAATAGACTCCCCGAGTTGATTTTCTTTCTACTGAATAAATACGGTAATAAATGAACAGATGTAACTTCTTCCACACGGGACACGAAGGGTCAAATCTGCAGTGACCTTCACAGTCACTGAACCTCTTTGAGTTTTCAGTAGCACGTTTTTCAATGTTCCTCCAATGTTATTATTTTTGGGGGTATTTTTGGAAAACGTGCTTTAAAAACATTTTTCGAATGTTTTGTGGTAAAATTCTTAACGTGTTTTTTTACAGAAACTTATCCCACCTTTAAGAATCACATTCAAGGAGAAAAACAGTCAATAAGGAAGGAGCTGCAGTGCAATGATAAGCTGGGATGCAGCTGTTTATTTGTATTTGGTTACACATTCATCTTATCAGTTAGGTTTTACATTCATTGTTTAGTCAGCAAATTCCCAAAGTGATATCTTCAATATCTTCATCGTGCATGTTTTGCAAATCATCATATTAGGACCAAGAGAATATTCAGCTTTTTTAATGACTTAAATAGTTCATGGATTAGTTTTCCCTTAAAGGACTTTATTAATGCAACCCTGATGGACAGAGTTAAAAAAAAAAAAAAAAAAAAAAAAAAAAAAAAAAAAAACATCAAAGAGAAAGAAGAGCATCACACACACTTCATACTTTCACCTTCAGGAAGAAAAATATTTGCCAAAAGTTGCTTGAGGAAGACCTGTACTTGGTCAAAGCATCGCAAATACATGTTTATTCCTCTGCCTCCTCCAGTTATCATGATACAGGCGATAAATGTAGTTTAGAGGAGAGGTTCAGGGAACAGAAGCCCAAGATTCACCATCATCTATAACCTGTCTGGAAATATATGGATAAAGAACCTTGAGAAGTCGACATGCCCGAGTTGACGGGGAACACGGTTCTTTAATCAGAAAGTTAAAAGTATTGATGCCGGCTCTGTTTGCTGCGTTCGCCATTAACTGGATGTTGCGGTTATTCTTTTGCCCTATTAAATATAATATGATCAAGGAACTTTCTCTCCTCTCGTCTCCTAAGCGAGAGTCCACGTAATGTACTGTTGCGAGTCACGTGACTGTTTTCGGTTCCCGAGTGTGTTTCTAACGTTCTAGCAGCAGCTGTGCTGGACGAGTGTTTAGCCGGGAAGTGTCTGTGTTTCAGCTGCTGTGGAGACCCAAACTTTCAGTCCACAAACTGCTCGGCACATAATCTAAAGTTTCTGGGTTCCCCACTGACACTGACATTTTGCATATTAGCAGGATCCGCTTAGTGAAATAACATGACAGGGCTTTAACGTTGTGGTAATGATAAAATGTTTTTCTGTTGCAGGAAGAAGCCCGGTGTCATGTATACAAATTACACTTCAACATCAAAGTGTCTTTTTTTTGCGATGCGTTTCTTTCAAGTCTGAGGTGCACACTTCTTCCCTCAGATCCGAATAGGTTCCCACCTCTCACTGAGACTAACGCTCTTCCAGAAAGAAGCTCTCTCTCTCTCCGGATGCAAAAAAAATACAAAACACCTCAACGGCAGATGGACGGACGGCTGGTCAGACTGTACTTTACTTCTCCCCCCTCATTACAGGTTTTACAGAATAATACTTTATTGATGTAATGACGGGGATGTTTGAAATTTTAAATCACACAGTGGATCTTTTGGGTGTCTCAGGACTGTAATTATGTACGTTCACAGGTCTGTTTAAAGCAGATCAGCTCACACTTCAAGACGATTTACTTTTTGGGAGTGCCAATTTAACTGCCTATAACCACTGCAGAAGCGGCTTTGATACGATACGAAACCCGGCTGACAGTGAGTGAACAGACGACACCGTCGGCGACCGAGATGTGAGACGGGAACTGAGCTGCCGAGGTGAGAAAGGAGGTTAGGTTTTGTTACGAACGACAGACCGAGTGACGGATGAGAACACTGACCCCAAGAAACATGACGTCATTTGCACTATTTATTACTTCTCTGTAATGTGCAGCTCATTTTTTTATCAACTTCAAGTTATTGTTGATGAGAAGAGTGAAATTGTTCGAATGAAACGAAGGCAACAAGCTTTGCTCTAATCCTCAAACGACTTACGTAGAACTGACTTTCCTTTGAGTGATTCACACTGATTCACCTGAGCGGCCTTTAAAGGTCTCAAATGCATTCATTCAGATTTTCATTTCTTTTTTCTTTTTATTATAAATCAGGTGTAAGTGCTTCATAAATACGGTAAAAGCGCGAGATGCACACAGTTCATATTCAGCAACTGTGCTGTTTAGGCTTCTGTAAGTTTTTTTTTTATAAACTGTCTTGGAGAAAGGAAGCTACAAGACAATAAGAATAATTACATTATCATCTGATAACCTCCTGACCTGACAAAATTACAGGTGTCACAATCAGAAAAGAGTCAGCCAATCAGAAGAGAGGCTCATTGATATCAATGCAATTTCAAGACGGACACAACTCAATCTGTTCTTTGTCGGGCTCCAGACAGACGCTGTAGAAAGGAGATGTAAAACTATATTGAAGTTGATTTTAGTATTGAAAATGACAAAAATATCCCATAAAATATGGGACCTTTAAGTTAACATTACCATCGGGCAGTTGCACTGGAAGTCAGCTGGTTAGCCAAACCTTCATATTTCTACTGAAAAAATTAATTTAAAGGTGACATCCTCAATACATAAACACAAACAGACCAGCGGCTACACACACACACACACACACACACACACACACACACACACACACACACACACACACACACACACACACACACACACACACACACACACACACACACACACACGACAGCACGCCCCCATGTCACATCCTATGTCGCAGCACTATGTAACAATTCAAAAATAGAGATTAGAAAAAAAGAAGAAATGACTCATACTTTGTGTGCACGTGAGTGTGTGTGGAGTTATAAACTGCTCAGTGGATATGGGTGAGTTTGTGGGGAGCTGCTTCCGTGCATCTACGTACATGCATCATTTTGTGTGTTTGCGAGAGTTCTGGTGTGTGTGTGTGTGTGTGTGTGTGTGTGTGTGTGTGTGTGTGTGTGTGTGTGTGTGTGTGTGTGTGTGTGTGTGTGTGTGTGTGTGTGTGTGTGTGTGTGTGAGCGTGACTCAGCACTGTGATCATGGACACAGTGGGATGAATCACGTGGTTGTGCTGGTGGTTGGAGACAATGGATTTCAGCAGAGCTCCAAAAACACAACACGCATGTGGAGTGTGTTGTTGCTGGTAACGCTGCATGATTAACAATAACTCCAGCATGATTGGGGGGAAGTTCTCATTTATAAACCCATCGGTGTTCATCCTGATGCTCTGTTCCTGCCGTTCGACTGCTAAAAGCAGCTTCACTTTGATTGGAAAAAAAAAAAGTGGTTTTAAGGACACGAGAGCTTTAATATCAGGGAAGCTCTGCAGAGCTGATTTGAATTCCTTGCACATTTTTCTTCTCTAATTTCTGTGTTTTCCTCCGACTCAATATGAATAAGGTCTTCTGTCAATCACCAGCTATTCTATTAAAATATCAGCTGGCACTCGTCTCTTTGTACAAAGCTCAGCCTGCAGCAAAGCCAAGTGGGGAAAAACTGAGAAGAACATCTTTATATTGCAATATAATTTATAATAATTTGTGGTTCAGCACGTCATCCATCGTCACCACACGGTGAAAGCATGTCGGGAAAGCCAGTAAAACTCAGACCTCCAGATGGTGCGTGATACCATCTATGCCATCGGAAACCATTAGGAAAAGTTAGCGCGATGGAAAACATGTACATCAGGGGTAACGTTACGTGTATTACCATGACTAATGGGGGGAAACTCTTTACAACATGTGTGAGCCGTGTGGACACCCGCCGGGCACATGGGGATCATGATGGTGTACGACTACCGCGGAAGATGGAAAGAAAGCGCAGACGACCAGATGTGAAGCTCGGAGCCAGACGCTTTTTAAAGCTTTAGTCTGAAGGTAGGATGGTTTAACTCCGGCTTAGTGAGCACCTATTCATAATAATAGAACAAAAACATCGGGAAAAACACAGCCAACTAATTAAGGAATATAACTTTTGGGAATCTGCAACAGGTCGCCA
Organism: Brachyistius frenatus; assembly: GCF_029030835.1. NCBI lineage: Eukaryota > Metazoa > Chordata > Actinopteri > Embiotocidae > Brachyistius > Brachyistius frenatus. The sequence continues at coordinate 1,734,262 of NW_027210652.1, forward strand.
CAGTCAGAGAGAAAACACAAAACTCACAGCTGACGAAATGTCTTTAATGTGAGTAAATGTGGAAACGTATACGGCGGTGGAGACGTTTCCCTCGAGAGACACACCAGGAGAACAACCACTAATGACAACTGCCGCTGCCGCCTGCTGCGATGACACATCCTCAGCTATGCATAACGTTCCCACCCAACACCAGTTCTCTCAGATATTCTTCTATTGTCATCCTGGAGCTTCTGGCTCTTTCTATTCTGGATCAAAGTGCTGCCATCGACTCTCTCAGACGTTGGAGCCTCATATAGCATCAGTTGGTGCTTTGTGCGTCACCCCTTAGAGCTGGACAACTCTGCCGTGCCAAGTCACACACACACACACACACACACACACACACACACACACACACACACACACACACACACACACACACACACACACACACACACACACACACACACACACACACACTGCCCACACCGCCCAGAAGAGGGGGAGTAATAAATGCAGTGATTAGGGAATGTGGCTGAGGGGCGACCGGTTGAATTTGAATGGTCCGGGGGCCACTGAGCTGCAGAGAGCCATCTGACAGGCAGCTGACTGGCTGGTGGACTGACTGGCGTTCAGGCAGTGTGAAGCGCCTCGAGAGCCGCAGGGATGAAAAAAGGCTTTCTTTTTAAAAGGTCATGTGTGCAGATCCATTAAGTGTTTTAATGGGGACACATTTGGACAAATCAGTGTTGATGCAGCATGAAAAGGTTCTGACACGACCCATCCTCAGTTCCTGTGATGTGATTAATGTGCAATATAATAATCTCATGCAGCAAATAATAATAATAACACCCTAAAAAAAAAAAGCTGTAATAATCAGTAAGGAGCGCCACGGTCCGCCACAGGAGATATTCTGTTAGAGGATGCTCTCTGTCAAAAAACAGACAATTGACTCGAATAAAAAGCGTCCTTGGCGTGACTTTGCACTGCGGAGACGCCGGCAGGTGGGACACAGTCCACCAGATGAAGTGAGTGATTCAGATGATACAGTGCGCCGGCTCCGAGTGACTGACTGACTGACACACAGTGTATCATACACCATCAGAGCCGGTTATCTACTGGCTGCGTGGTGGCTGAGGAGCCGGGCTACACTCGGATGGCTGGCAGCCTTCATGAAGGGAAACGGCGGCGTCCAACTTCTTCAGGGCAGCCGAACTGCTTCAGAGACCACGCGAGGAAGGAGCTCCGTTTTTCGAGAATTTAATTCCAGACATCAGGTTGTGAAAATTAATCACATGCTGCACGGAAGCACTGTACAAATACAAAACCTGCTCGGCGTGTTAAGCCTCCAGGGTGCAAAGCTCAGTCGGTGGAATCTGCAAATAAATATTTGGATTTCTGGGAGCCAATTTTTTAAATTTTCAATGAGCACAGCCTGGCATTAGATCCTATAAGTCTGAACGGGCGCAGTTCCACAGGCTATCTTTAACCTGATTTGTTCATTCTGTGTGCAAGATGTTCATTATGCAGGTCTGCTTGCTTTCTGTTGCCTCTTGCCACTTCCAACACAACTGTTCATGTTTTTGCAAACATCAGATGACTCCTATCTTTGTGCACTCATCAAAAAACTACTCTGCAAATTAGGTTATGTTTCAATTTGGCCTTGCTCAGACAGCGCTGCTGAGCCATGCAGCTACAGTAGTTGACTTGAAACAGCAAATAGACCGTGACAGGTATAGGCTACAACCCCAGCCAGTGACTCTGCTCTTCAGGCACCTTCACAGCGAGACTACAGTCTTAGCGAAAGGATTTGCTCCTCCATCATATCATTCTGCACTGGACAGATCTGCACGCTGAGTTCACATTTCAGCTTTTGGCATTTATAACTGGAGTCTGGACTCATTCAAACGTCCTCAGCAAGCATTCAGCCCAGGAAGCCCGTCTCCCAGTGCAAGAGAAGAGGAGTAAAAAACAACAACACAAAAAACACAAAAAACAAGGGCTCGCTTAGCATCTGCCTCGCTTCAGACATCCTATCATTTCCCTGCCAGGCAGCCTCCACTCAAGTGTCAACAATCAAACATTCATTTGGAGGCCCCGCCGTGCGCTTCTCCCAAACGCGTAAACCGGAGCTGTTTTGACCCGCCTGCCAACCCCTGCATCCCCGGCAACACGGTCTCTTTTTAGCGGGGATATGATCAGAATGCGTCGGCAGCGCTCGTGTCTTACCGGCTGCTGTATGTGACGAGACGTCCCCCTCCCAGGCGCAGGAAGATGCTGCCGCTGCTGCTGCTGGACCCCGTGCTGGAAATAGTCGCCGCCAGCGGCTTTGTTGCCCGCGACCCGGTCCCTCTTCTCCCGCACGTTGGAGACTCCGTTTTCTCTTTCCTCTCCGGAGTCGAGGGTGCTGAAGTTCCACACAATCAGCGTCTGCACCAGCAGCACCGTGAGGGCTGCTATCAGGGCGGACCGCGACCGGCGGGCCAACCTGCGAGCACACAAGCCGCCGACCATCTTCGCACCGGGGCTGCACGGAGCTGGAGGACCGTCTGGGGCTCTGCGCAGCGCGACGGGAGGAACGAGTGGAAGTAGAGGGAGGACGAGGAGGAGGAGGAGGAGGCTGAGGGAGGGAGGGAGGGAGGGAGGTTGAGCTGTACGGTGGCGGAGACGAGGAGGAGCGTCGGGAAGGAGAGACACAGCGCCACCGTGTGGTGAAACTTCAGGGACAGACACGAAGCTCCAGGCGACGGTACGACTCCCCTCTGCTCTCTGAGAAATTATAGTCTCATTTTTCATTTTTCCAAGAAGGAATTCTGATAATAACCAAACACCTGCAAATGTTCAAATGCCCACTATAATTATTACAAGGCAGAAAATAGCAGTATTACGGGGCCTCTGGGGGTTCTTGACAGACAGTAAACCGATTCGTTGGCACTGCGGTTCCCCAGATATATGATGGCCTCAGGCAGCTTTTAACTAATTCATACATCCCAGTGAAATTTCTGAGGGGCCTCTCTAAGTTCTGGAAAGATTATCTCTACTTTTCACCACAGTCGCAGGAGCCCAGCTGGAATCCAGGAGGGAAATTAACTTTTTCCTCCCTGCTTTGCAGGACGTGTGTTACAGCTGCACCACGGAGCTGGAGATCTGCTCACAGTCCAAAATGGGCGATAATTGTAATTACGGAGGTTGGTCATGTGGTTGACTGTCTTCTGAACCAACGTGCCAACCTGCCGTCCGTCTGGACCCGTGATGGAGGGCGGTTACAGCTCCTCCAAATAAGACCTAAGCCAGAAAATCCAGAATCTGGAAAATAAATAGCAATTGTAATGCTAAATAAAACAATATCAGAATCTCATGAAGTGTAATTAAGCTCAAAAGTCATTTTAAATGTACGTGTGCCACTCTGCGCTGGTCTGTTTGCCTGATTTTCTCTGCTGACAGTAACGACAGTCTGGACATGCGCAGGGTGTGTTCTTATGTATCACGGCTTGTGGGTTTCTCTGTGTTTGTTCTGTGGATTTTGTGATCAGCACTGCCACTTTGGAATGCATTTCCTGACAGCATTGAGTTTGGCAGCCTCTCTCGTCTCTTATCTAACGTCTCTTCTTTCCGTCAGCCACAAAAACAAGATTCTGGAATAGAATAGATGCAGGAAACACCACCCGACAGTCATTTTATCCACCCAGGGAGAGATTAATCATGAAACGAATTCAAAATTAGAAACATCTCAGAAACTCAGGAGTGAGCTACTTCATTTTTTCCACAAATAAAATGCAGTTTCAGGTGAAACCTCTCTGCTGAAGCGGTTCTCAGGTTTTATAATGTCAAAAAAAAAAAAAGGTCATGATATCTCCTCTAACAGGCCTTTTTATACACAGCAGACATTTTGACCTGTCGTGGGAAGGAAAAGTACTGGTGTTACTAAAAACATGAATACAGTTATACTGAAGTGTCACAGCAGCGAGCGAGCATGAAAAATACCAGGAACCTAAAAACTAAAGGGAATTCAATCGTCATGAAATCCTACCGAGACATACAAAAGTGTCTTGTATAAAAAAAAAAAAAAAACACACCTGTGTTTGGAAAGCTGAGCCGTCTGAACATCCAGCAGGTGACACACATTCATGCAGATGTCGATAATTTATTAATTTAATTTGTAATTCAAACAGAAGAAAAACATTGTAAGAGCCAGGTGTGTTTGTTTCTGTTTGTGAAGTCTAAACTTTAATTTTTCTCTCTCTACTTTGTATTTTTTTCTCTGTATTGTGTGTTATTTGTTCTATGCTGGTTTATTTTTATTTTTTATTTTATATGTACTGTATTAATCCCCGAGGGGAAATGTTTTCGCTACAGCAGCATCTCGGGGGGGAGCGGCTGCAACAAGCTGCCACTAGCGCGGCGCCATCTAACCTGAGGTGCATGTTTTTTGGGTGTTGGGAGGAAGCCGGAGAACCCGGAGAGAACCCACGCAAGCACAGGGAGAACATGCAAACTCCGCACAGAAAGGCCCAGGACCGGATTCGAACCCTGAACCTTTTTTGCTGTGAGGCGACAGTGCTAACCACTGCACCCTGTGCCGTTCTTTGTAAAACTTGGTCTCGTACGTACCGCAAATACTTTTGGGAATTATGTTAAAAGCAGACAAAGCATATATTGAAATTGAAACAGTACTTACAGTACACAAACATTAGAAATCTGAAAGAAAACCATTAGCAGTGATCTTTATGATCAATAAGTTCCAGGACTGATGCTGTTGTGTGCGAACGGCCCGCCGCATCACGACGTGCACGCAGCAGGATGAAGCTACAACTCTGATGAGTAAGCGTTGCAAATTTTCTCGCCTGATCATCATCGGTTCCTCAGTTACACAACTTTTTGTGATCCATGCAATTGTCTTTGTGGACGTGACCAGAGGGCAGAAGTTGTTTCAGACTCTCCGGACCACTGGTCACTAAAACACGTGTAACTCGGCCGCTCATTTCGATCAAGCGATGAAAGTCGGCGTGTTTACCCACAAAGGTTAAAGCTTGTCTGCGCTCCGTGCTCGTCACGATGCTGCGCTCCGTTCATGTGCAGCGTGCAGGAGCAGTTTCATAACTTATCAATCCACCCTCATATTATGTTTGGAGTCTTCATAAGGATACAAGATCTTATTTCATTTGTTGGTTGTTTTTCAAAGCAGATTTTTAGGTCTAGTTAAAACATGCCTTGCACCTAAAATCAATATGTTGATTTATTGACGCTATAATGTCCCCACAATTGTCTCTGCCCACAGAAAACAAATGATTTTATTATTTGTCTCCAATAACTGTGATTAGTTTTTTTCTTTTGCCTGTTTGAGTTTCAACAGCAGAATTTAATCCTTTCATAGCATGATTATAAAGAAATCCTGCTCAGACTAATGGTCACCTTGGATTTGGCCCTGAATATCTCACATAAAAGATATCTTTGAATATGCATACCCCACTAAATCCAAAGCACTCTCTGAAGTCTTACTTCACTTAACTGTGTTATTAAATTCCCCATATATGTAGATCAGTCTGTTACTCTTGACTGTTTTTAGTAACCACCAAGAAAAACTTCAAAAAAATCTGAGAAGGATGATGTCATTCACACTCGTCTCCAGTTTACTGAGAGTTTGTGTAGGAAGCTTCTTAAATAGCTCTCAAGTCCGACTCTGAGGTGGGAATATTTTTAGTCCAACCAAACTCGGCCGAATTCTTCGGAGTGATTCAGAGATGCTTGTTAAATATGCCTCCTGAGCTCTCCTCACACGGACACCTCGTGATTAACAGAGACAGGAAGCTTCTCCGGTAGGAACACAGCTCAACACTTCAACTTCCACCTACATCTACATTTTGGTTTGGCTTTGTTTGTGCAGTTGGAGGACATTCACGCCGCCGGGGTTAGGAACAGCGCCGGTTAGAAAAGGAATACTATATGAATAATATGACTTATGAGTCAAGAAATGATTTGCAAAAGTAGGACTGAAGCACTGTGCACAGAGTTAAAATAAAAAAGCTCACAGCTATATCCGATTCGAGTACGATGAGTGTTGAACTTCAAGTGGTGTCTTCTAAATAATGCTCTCCCTTCAACACTGAATCAGCCAATCACAGGCCTGCAAAGGTTATAAGTCAGGGCTGCATCATGCCGTCAAGAGGTAGTGCACACCTCTGAAACTCCACTCATCACTCTTTCTATGCAGTGTTAAATATCCTTCATCAAAGCAAACATTTATTTAATAAATCTTACAGATAGGGCTGGCTCAGGTGACCCTGAACTATCTCTGAGTTATGCTGCTGAGGCTGCTGGGGAGGGACTTCCCATGATGCATTGAGCACCTGTCCTCCATGCATTTTTTTATTGCAATATTTTATGCGTTTTAAATATTTCCCGAACGTTGATGTTGCTATGGGGTTATCTGTTATTTTATTTGCTTGTATTCAGTATAATTGTAAGGCACAGTGAGACCATGTTGCATGGTAATTCTTCACTTGTTGACAATGCACAATTATGTTGTCAACATTAGACTTCAGACTATAGCTATTTTGAATACTAGATCAATAATATATCATAAATAATACAAAGTTAACTGGTTCTAAAGTATGTTGTATAAAATATTTTGGTTTGACAAACAAATTTCGTTTTGTTTACATAAATAAAATAGTTTTATTTTTCATTGTTGAATCATCAAAATTCTCACTTTTACAGTCCTGCAAATAATGAATGTATTTTTGGTCATTTGTATGTTTGTCATTTGACTGCCATGTACTCGGTACCGTATGTGCATAAAAATGATATTAACATAGTAGCAGTAAACAGCGGGACAGCAGATCATGATGAATGGCAGGACATGCACTATGTAACGCTGAATACGGCTTTGGAGATGTATTACGACAGGTGCCTATTCGATATAAAGTGTATTTGATTTGCCAGCTAACCTGGGGGTCCATGGAGGGCACAGGTGAGGGTGACGGGACGCAGCCTCTAATTATAATCAACTGGATGTCATCACACATCCCCATCAGTTTCCATTGGAGAGTCTTTGGGCATTTTTCTAACTGCACTCGGACACATTCTGTGCTGTGCGCTTCAATAATTCAGAAGCTGACAACACGTTTTATCACATTAACAATGTTTTACATGCAGCAGTGTGTTTCTCAATTAGAATAAGGTTCAAATTACATCGTTTTAATGCACTAAAGACTGCGCATGTGCCGGCCCTGGAAATAAACTCTTCCTGAGAGAAGTCCACGCCGGGCAGACTGACACCAGATCTGGTGGCGTTACTTCAGGGTACAAGGAGCTCCTCATGCTCGGGTTACTGCTTCTACACTTCAGCACAGTGGACACAGGAGAACTGGACAATCACTCCAATTCTCTCCAATATTTACAACTTGAATTTCTCTGTGGCTGTCGCACACTCGCCACACATTCAAGATCTCCATTAAGATATTTTATAATTATGTAATATCTCTTGAGTAAATATGACTATAAATATATGATATACTCTCATATATTCTAACCTCCACAATTTCCCTTTGTCCGCTAATGAGCATTTAGAGGCAGTCAACTGATAACACAACACGCTGACTGTATATATGTAGTAGACGTACACCAACATTGGCATTCATTTGGGGTCTTGTTACTCGTGTTCTTTAAATATTTTCCTTCGCATTGATGTTTTAATGAAGTTGTTTATTATTTTCTTATTATCATCTTGTTGTTGTCGGACTAAAATATGCAAATCCGATGCGCATCCAATCCTTTAAGCTCTGGTGTGGTTTAGCTGTTCAATGCTTCACTATGTTTACTGATCAGCCGCCAAGTTGTCAGTCGTGTGCTGGTCAGGTTGTGTACAAGAGGCTTTCAGTTTTGTTGGAGAAGAGCCGCCTCGATGGGCTCAGACCAAAACCAGGACAGAAAACCAAAACGATGGGCTGAAGGACACTAAAATGGTCTGTAGAGCTGACCATTATTTCCTTTGAGCAACAGCTTTTAAACAACATACAGTATATATATATATGTACATATATGCCATGCTTCGATTGCTTCCTGGATGTCCTGTTCTATAAGCGCGTCGAGCACCATCTCCCCTACAGTGTCAGAACGATGAATCTTCAATCCTGAACTTCATTTTGGGGAACAGAGAGAAGTTTGCAGGGAGCCCGAATCGGTTTTAAAACTCATGGTGAGCAGGCGTGTTGTCATGTTGGAGAACCCGATTGCCATCGCATCACAGCTTTGGTCATTTCCAGCGAATGTTTTGCTGCAGATCAACTTGGCACTGACAGTCTGACCCTAAAGGGACAATTTCACGGTGCAAAAACCCTGCAAATGTAAACGGAAACCACTAGAATGCTCTCGGTCGCGCCGCTGACCTGATGCGCCATCTTTGGTCTCGGACTGTAACGTTCGGCCTCTCTTGCATCGCAAATGACGATCAAAACACTTCGCCTGGCTCACTGCTTCACTACTGCAGATCTGGAGAATTTCGAAAGGGCTCCATTGTCGATGTCACGAGTTTGACCCAAACTTTGATGTGTCCTCTCTGCTAAAGTTTCAGGTCCCTGGTGAAGTTGCAAATAAGCACGTAGCTACGGTCACATAAATGTATAAAACACAGGTGCTAAATGTTGATTAAGTGACGTAACATGGAAGACGTACTCACAGAAGTTATCGCTTCCACCTGCTCAACGCAGATTACTGTGCAGCAATAAAGACGCTGCGACACAGTGAGAAAGGCCTCGATCTGACGGGTTGAAGACGGCTGGTTTTAAGGTCCACCAAGTACACCGTTGGGTCGTCTTAATTATACAAAACTGACAACGCTGTTTGATGTCAAGGTTCCAGTCTCTCTCATTCACGCTTCCAATGAAAGCTGCTGTACTGAGCAGGGAGTATACGTTTATGAAATAAACCTCAAAAACATCTTTCTAAAGGCGAATTTAAGGAGATTTGAATTCGCTGAAGGGGAAAACTTTTGGGTCAAAACATTTTGGCCACCAGTGTCGTTGGTTCCTTCAAGAGGCAAAGAGACGAGAACTCTTCAAGATCTCTGAAAAGCACCAAGACGGCACCGGGACGAACCTTTCAGTCATATAAGATGTGAGATGTGGTCTGAGGAGGAATAAAACTGTACCAACCACCACAAGTAAATCCTCAACCTGATTCTCAACACTGACTGATACACGTGACATGCATCTATGATATAAACCATTTTTATTACTAAAATATTAAATAGGATTTCTGAACATCTAAATCTGACTCTTGACAGCTTAATAGTGTATTTTCTAATAATTATTTGATAGTTGAAGTTAAAGCTTTCGGTTGGCCTCATTTATATCAGTCTAAATAGCTCGGCTGTGTTGGACAGCGCTTTCCAGGTGTGTGTGTGTGTGTGTGTGGGGGGGGGGGGATGGGGGGGGGGGCACCACGAAATTAGTGATAGTGAAGCAAGATTTACAGGATTTACAGAACCCGCTCCAAGAAAACGGTCCCAACGTCCCTGTTTAAAAGATGCATCCTGACTAACTCAGCTGATTACAAACCAAAGTTCAGGAAGCTTTGGGACACAGAATACAGTGTTACTTGAAGAATGATAAAATGGCGAAAAAACAAATCGACCCTCTTGTGAAAGATATTCATTTAGTTTGTTTCAGAGCTACGAGGCGTTGAGGTGAATAAATAAGATTAAAGATCTGACAGACAGCAGCTGAAGCTTTCTGACAAATTGATTGCTGGTTCGAAGTTGAATGAAGGTCAAAATAACATAATTGGAGGAGTAAAACAATAAAATTGCTGGATGCAAATTGTACCACCAGTCAATGTTTTGCATATATCATGTTGTCAATTGTGAAGTAAATTATATACTGTTGAAACACAGGGGAGAAGAAGAAAAAAAAGAAGAAGAACTATTCTGAGGTATGCACTGCGGTTTTCATCTTTAGGGACGCTTTGACTGACATGCATACAAAGCACATTCACAGTCCAAAACAACAGCGCAACAGGAGACAAAGGAAGATGTTTCTCTGGGAGCGCGAGCGGCTGACCTTGTGGTTCTTCGACTGACAAAGTAATTAGACATTCCTGCCATTTTCCCAGTTACATCTGAGCTTTTTATAGCTGCTCATTCTCAGCTTGACTGTTGGTTAATCTTGTCCCTGTCGACTTCTCCCGTAGAAAAGAGACGGAACGAGAAGCAACCCAACATGTTTATCCAAACTTAAGGAAAATAAAGATGAAACATTTGTTTGTGTCGGCAATTTTGCCGGCTATTATGCAGCTATGCAGGCGTGAATATAATGTTTCAGCTTGAGCGCAGCCCTTGTGGCAAAGACGGGTTAATAGTAAAAGCTTTCTCCACATTCAGGAGTCTAATCTGTATTCTCATCATACAGTATGTTATCATTTGAATTGCCTCACAAATTATTAACTTGGTGGTATTTCTGCAGGCAAACAGAGCTAACGCTACGGAGATAAGGCTACAGACCACACAGATGCATGTGGCAGGGAATTTCAAAATGTCTTTATGAGCTCACAGACACTGGAAAGATATTTGAGCATCTTATAAATATTAATTATTCATCAAGGAGCGTGAGGGACAGGAGGAGGGGAAGAGAGGCTGCAAACTACACAAATGTTCAGTTGATAATTACGACTGAGATGAGAACCACTGTAGGAGAGTCGAGGCGAAATCAATGAGGGAGGAGATGCACATGGTGCCATAAATGGGAGAAAAATGAAAGAAGAGCGAAATGAAGAATGGTTAAAAGACAAAAATAGATGTAATTGGAAAGTAAGGGGTGAAGTCATGATAATGGGACAGAGGATAGAAAATATAATCAAAGCGTGGCAAGTGTGCCTATAGGTCTACTAAATTAGTAAAAGAGTGAAAGGGAGAGACGGATGAGAGTAGAGTTGGAGGAAGAGAGAGAAGCATTTATATGTTCAATACAAAAGAGAATAAAGACAAAGAAAAAGGAGAAATAAAATGTGATGGAGAGCTGCACATGTTCCTCTGGCAGCAGAGCCATGTCTTCCCCTCTCATTAGCTGGAGCTCTGTTGCTGAGGGGACCGAGTGGGCCGACTGTCGCCACGACGATGGTTCCCATTCCCTGCAGCAGCAAATGCTGATTTTAATTAGAGTCGACCTCTTTGTCACTCCGACAGACCGACACACACACTCACACATACGCTGACCGGAGTAACTTGCCGTCTCTCACAAACACAACGCCGCCCGTCCACCGGCGGAGAGGACGGAAGAGACAGATGAGCAGCCAGCTGGTAGGAGTGAGTCTGGGACGGGAGGGAGGGGAACTCTGCACAACACGACTGGTGAAGCCTTAGGCGTCCTGCTGTAGGGCAGCTCTCATGCACTCGCCGTTTTATGTAATCAGGCAGTGTGCTGACTGGAGCGCGGTACAAACACAGAGAAACGCAGCAGCAGACAGGTGTCCTTGACAGTGATGCCCCGGGGGGATCGGAGGCAGCCCCCCCCCACTGCGATACGACAAGAGACTAAAGTGGCAGACGTGGTTCATGCATGGCTGATGGTTTATGCACAGGAAAGGAGAAGCACCTGTTGACTATTGATGGCAGAGAGCTGCTAAAAAGTTAATGCAGTGTTTCAAGTCTTCTGTAGTGCCTGTCAAAGACAGAAAATGTCAGAATCAGAAATCCACCGGTGTATTATGAGAGCTGGACAGCAGACTGCAGAGATGGCGCCCACGATTTGAAACAAAACGATGTTCAACAGAAAGGTTTTTTTCCAGCTGGACTATAATAACACCTCAATCTGCAGACAAGATCATTTAATAATCTTTTTTTATTATTATGAGCTATTATGATTTATTTTCACAGAACCAATAAAAGTATTTTCATTTGGATGACAACATCTCGATCATCGCCATTACTTTCAAGCTCATGCTAAATGGGTTCACATGATGCTGAATACACCAGCTGATCAATCTCTCTGTATTTCCCTGAGGTTTTACATCTGTTGTTGGTGTCACAATCTCACGCTGGCCAGATAAATGCGAACCGGGCAGAGCGTGAGCAGCAGAGACAAACCGTCGGACTGAGTCAATCAATTTGTGATCGTGTAAAGAGACATTTGTCGGGGGTTGTGTTGCCTTTTTATTCATTTATCCACAATTTATTCACTGTTTTATAGCAGCAACAGTAACCAGGGAGTCGATGACGTTGACATAGTTTTTGTAAGTAGTCACGGTGTATCATCAAAATATTGCATTTGTAATTGGTTGATTTCGTAGCCAGTTTGGTGATCTGCAGTCGGTTCCTGCGTCCCGTACGGTGAAAGTCTGTGTGTCAGTTTCCATTGACACGTGTGCACATGTGCATGAATGTGTTTCCTGAGAAAATGGATGCATTCCAGGTTACTAAGCTTCCCTCACATCAGACAGCTTACCCTGGAGGAACACAACACTTCTTATCAGGCACAGAGCTCAAAGCATCCCCGGGGAAAACAGACCATCCAGGACAATGTGAAGCCACAGCTTCATAAGGGCAACTGGATAAGGAAAAGTCAAGTCAGCCACAAGGAAATTTCTTCAAGACAGTGCATTAACACCACCTGGTCTGGAAAGTCAAAGACCAACAAAAGATGGAGAGGCGTATTTGCACATCTGAGTGGTGGTTTGATGTGATGGAATGGAGACGATGTCCGTGTTTGGTGTATTAAAGAGTTTTATTTGCCTTTTACAGAAATAATCTAAATATCACAGCAACCGTTCTGGTTCCCAGTGTCCTCCTCAAAGACCACTGGAAAGTTACGAAAAGGTTATCCCATCATTGTTACACATCCATAACATGTTTTTGTTGCCTAGCAACGAAGTAGCAGATGCTGTAAATGCTAGACAACGTGAGGAAATGTTGGGTTTTTTTTTAAGATGGGAGAACTGTAGACTTACTTAGATAACAAGATTTATATTTAGCATGCTGCACACAGCTCAAGAAAAACAGTCTGATTTGGGTGTTTTCATGTCTGCAAGTTCATCAGAGCAGTTTGGAGTCATTAAAACCTGTTAAAAATTGAATGGGTTTTGTACTCCATCTCTATTTTCTTTGTTTATGTTTCTGCACACCGGAAGCGGCTTTATTTAAGAGCAAAGCACTGTGTGACATTCAAAATGGCAAATTATTCATGTCTGTATGACCTTTGAGTGTAGAACAGACAGTAACTACTTTTGAGAGAAGAAACAAGGAAGAAGTGGGATCACGGCCTGCAGTAGCTCCAGTTCAGGTCCGATTCACATGATATTATTATATCATTATTTGTGATGCAGAAAAATATTCACAGGTAATCTGTGTTCACCTCAAAGAATTGACTGCATCAGTGGCTTCAGTCTTGATAGGAATCAAATAAAATGACAGTGGTATAACATTTTTGCAAAACATACTCAATAAGAAATTAACAGTTTGTTCTACGGTTTCTACAGTACACCTGTTATACAGTGGAGATGAGTTTACTAGTAAAATAAATACATTTATAAAAACAAGCAAGTGATGAACTGAACACAACCTTTTGACTGTTGAATCTTTGCATGTTTCTCCTGTTTGTACCGTGACATTTAATCTGACATCTTTTTACACGTCAGTTACATGTTGTTGTACATGCTGCTGTTTTTTGGAGGTTAGCAAACAGCTTTTTGGAGCATTACCACCACCTGCTGGCTGTACTAACGCATTGCTACCAGGTGCCGGTAAAAACAAGGGAAAAGGAAAAAGTTTCATTTTCTTAATGGTATTTGAAATTCATGGCCCATCCAGTGTAAAATCAAAGCTCACTTTTTTACTTTAATACCAGCATTCAGATGAAAGATATAAAATATACTGTAAATCTGGAACAAAACTAGTGATCGCAGCAGCCCTGGGTTACTGACTGTGATGTTTTCCGAGGCGACTGAAGGAATCTTCAGCCGTCTTTGTTCTGATAATTGATTTTCTCTCACTTACTGTGAACCATTTTTGGCCATTAAGTGAAAAGAAATGTCTGGTGGAAGAGCGAGCACATAAAGATACTGATGGTGTCTTTACTGTCGACAGCAGGTAATCAGACGAGACAGTCCGAGTGAAGTCCGGCGGTGGTCTCTCAACATGACAATCATCATACATCGTTTTACTATTAGAGTGCCGTCTTACTGGTTTGTTTGAAAGTTGAGGAGATACGAGATTTAACAAGGCTACAGTGAATTTAGTGGCTCAGAGTGGTCGTCTCTACAATTATATGGAAAGGTTTGGCACCCTTCGAGGTAAATTACACATTTCACTGATATAATTACAAGTCCTGCAGCAAACAAACCTTCAAATGTTAATACACCGTTACTTTCTATTTCATGAACTGAAACATAAACAAAAAGAATTAATAAAGAGCAGGAACTGTGACGTGCAAACGTTTGGCTGCACTTCTACTTGTTAAACGCTCCTGTGGCCTTAATTGACTTGACTTTAGGTCAGACTTGTCATTTGGATGACATTTTCAGAGCTTTGTAAATTCTCTGACTTTTCGAACCTTGTGGTAGCACCCAAGAAGTAACTGACTTAGGATCTGAAAATGAAGCTAATTGATGCCTACAAGCAGCAGAAGGCTATAAAAAAAAGATATCAAAGCGCTTCCAGCTTGCAATTTCCACAGTCCAAATTGTCATTAAGAAATGGCACTAGAAGGGAACTGTGGAAACCGAGACCTGAAAAACCAAGAGAACTTCCACCAAAACCAGCCAAACCAGCTAATGAAAAAAAACAAGGTCATCAAAAGGAAAGCTGATCTCATCACAACTGAAGTCTGCAAAGCAACATCTGGATGAGCCAGAGTCATTCTGAAAAGATGTGCGATGGACTCGCCATCAAAGAGGGTATTTTCCATTCAACCTCAGGCAACATGGTCTATACCATGACAGTTCCTCAGCTATAACTATTTTTTTAAAACCCATTTTAACTAAAAGAAAATTACACTACAAATCTTTGGTTTTCATGTAATTTAGAGGGACAGAGTTTAACCCGGGATGTGTACTGTAGCAGAAATGAACAGATGTCTCCTAAACACCTCACATGCGAGTGATCACAGCACGCTGCAATTTACAGATGTTGCCTAAACGCCTCAGAAAGCATTAGTAGATGCTTGTCACGGCAGCATAAACAACTCACAACAGGCATTTGGGCCAAAAAAGTATTATAACCAGAAATAGTCAGGGATTATTAAAGGTTACGTCAAAACACTAATGTCTACCAAACTTCACAGCAATCCATCCAATAAGAGTACTACAGAAAAAGTCAAAGAGTATTGTCACGGTAACCAAGATTCATCATCTCAGAACCATAAATGTCTGTACAAAGGTTTGAACCAATCCATGTAGGACATGTTGACAGTTCACAGGATAAAGAATTGTTTGATAGAAGAAGTCCATCAATATCTGTTGTGATAATCTGGAACAAAGCGGAGAATTAACTGACGCGTGACACCAGCGTGGCCATAAACCTGTTGGTTGCAATTGTTTTGGAAAAATCCATTGAAATCAGGAACGTAATGGTACAAGATTTGAATGACATTTGAACAAAGAACAGCTTTTTTTCTGTCAGTAGTCATGTTGTCCATTTAGGATGTACTGTAATTGGCTGTGCTCTCCCACCCCCACCAACCCCCACCATTGTCACCATAATGGAATAAGGCCACAAAAAAAAGGGCACCTTTGACTACAACCTTCCTCCCTCTCAGCCAGACTGTATAGATGGCGTGGCCTGTAACCTGTCAGTGGCATTAACCTTTAGGGAATAGAAGAGCTCTCTGAAGCTTTACATCTATTAATATTGATATTCTATGACCTTAGAGAGATGCTGTTTGTCCCGAGTCACTCGGTGAACTTCCTCTCTCAGGAACGCATTTTACCGAACAAATCTACCGCTGTGCTGATATTACAGCCCTGAATAATGTATCCCTGCCAGGACCGGCCCCTACTGAGTTTTTCGCTGACTGGACATAATGTAAAGCCCAGTTAAACGGGTTCAAAGAGTCTCCGTGTCTGACAGACAGAAAATGATTTTTGTGCATTGAGACCTGCTCCTCTCTTTTGAGCGTAAGTTATTCATGTGACAACGGGAGCCAGTGGATAATATCGAATGGACTGTGTTTGACTTCTGTGTCAAAGCATGCCTGCACACAGTGATTCTATGAAAAGGAAAACCATCAACCACCTCTGAACAGTAGTGCAAGTTGGAGCCATCACAGATTAGATGTGCTCCAACTGACTAATGTCGATTATCTAACACCAACAATGCATGTTGCGGTCTGGGACATATCAGATGGAAGGAGAAGAGTCGGTTCTCCCGGCCAACATTGTTATAGCCGGACGACGGTTTATTGGATAATCAATGGTCCATGAAGGGACAGACAATGATTGGGTCACAATGTGCTGGCAGTCTGACCTACAACAGTTCACCCTATGAATATATGCGTCTAGCCGGGCTCCAGCGGAGATTCCCTCCAGACGTTCCTGATGGGCGTAAACTGTCAAAGGAACTTTAACATGTTGAAACTCAGCAGGATGCAGGTTGCAGCGCCGTGTCGGTAAATGACCGTCGCAAACTTTGAGAAATTCTGTCTGTATTCTCGCTCTAGCTTCAATTCCTCCACATTTGCTCGTATTGCAATTGTTCGTAGGGCTTCATCCAGCTCTACCGCTGACACCTTTTGTTGGTCGGCGATCGGTCCGGCCTTCACATTGGCCGAGCGAACCTTCGTGCCAGCGGGGTTTCCAGACTGCAATCACAGCGATGACTAAAACTGTGAGTGACAGGCGAGCGGAGAAAGACCAGCTCGAACTTATAGAACTTTAAGGATCTGCTCCTAATGTCTCATGCCAGAGATCACACGGCACCCTGACAGGTCCTGGAGACTCTCCTCCTTGGCAGGTCAAAGCTTTTTTGGCAGCACGCAAAGGACAAGCACCGAGGCAGCGCCGGTCATAATGTTTTGACTCGTGAGTGTATGAACACTGCCGGACAGACTGACATTTCCTGCTGAGAATCAGGAGAGAGATTTGGTGCCACTCTCACGTCTTTCCATCGAAAATGAAGCTGGATCGAGATGCCAATTAATTCACCATAAAGACCAGAAACGAAGGGAAACAGACAGCCTGGCTCTGTCGAACGAGTGAAGTTGACATTGTGAGAGGGTAGGAACACTTCTTACAGCTCGCTGTGGTTCCACTTTCCTACTTAGCTGCATCAAAGTCTAAGACTCTCATTTTTTTGAAAGGTTGAAACTTTTCCACCGCACAACCCTGATTTAAACCCTGATTTCCTTCATACTCACTCAGCTCCAGGCTGATTCTTTTCATCTGCCTTCAAGGTTAAGAGTTTGTCCCGCCGTCGCCTGAACTGTAGCAGCTCTTGCTCCCACTCTGCCTTCTTATTTTTCTACCATCTCTCTCCATCCTGAGGCTGTACAGGCTGTACTGTAAGCCCCCGGGGCCATTTGCTCTGAGGGCCGGCGGAACAGAAGTTCCACATCTTCGATCGCTGAGCATTTCTTTCCCTTGCTTTCCCCACAGTCCTCTGTGACCAGGCAAGCTTGTTAGGTTGGTAAAAATAGCAACGCCAACGAGGATTTGAGAGAAGCAAGAGACGGTGTTGATAAAAAAAATAAAAAAATAAAGAAGAAAAAAAAAAAGGAAAGGAGGCAGGTAATGAGGGAGCGAGCCTGGGAAATATATGTGCCGGCTACAAAAGCCCTCAGAGCAGCCCAACTTTTAGCTGCGTAGGTGAGAGAGATTATAGGCCCCTACTGGTTTGGCTGATTAGCAATGACCTCAACGACACAGGAGGCGACGACACAAATGAATCTCTTTAGCTCACTTAAAGCGCAGCTACACAGTACGTACCTGTATTCAAATGATTAAAGTCAGTCAACTTGAAGATTATAGTTCGTTTTTCTCCCATTGTTCCAGTAAGTACCTATTTTTACCTTCTTTTCTAAGGAAATGTCCGATGAATATATCTACCTTCCAGCATAACATGTTGCATTTATGGATGATTATATGAAATCAAATGCAAAAAGATAAACATGCAACAGATGTCCTGGAAATGCTTCTTGATGTTTACAGTAAGTACCACCTTAGTCACGACATGCTTTTGAACAGAGAAATATCACATGAATTTTCAAAGTCTAATGCTCCAAAGTTTGGAGAGGAACTTTATGAGGAAGTGAGGTCAAACTTTAATGCCATATTTGGCATTTCTGGCAGTGGTCGTGGCGGCACTGCAGGGAACAGCTCTGCTGAATTCAGCATTTAAACACTAATAGTTTCCACCCAACGTGTCCTCAATCAATAAGATGCCAGTGTGAGTGTTTACTCTCAAATAAATTGGGAATTCATTTTGTTTTGTTCCTCCTCCCCCGCACAACTCTCCTCTGCTGCTGCGCTCCCACTGTTGGTGCTGGTGGTTAACTTTTCTGCCCAATAATGGAACAGAGTAGACCGCTTATCGATTTGTTTGTCTAGATACAAGTCAACGCCCGCTCTCAGCGGAGCAGCGCTGGTACGTTTCTTTGCATTGTGTGGGCAGCCTGCAGCGCCGATGCCTCAAATTAGGGAGGTGGGGGGGAGGGAGAGGGAAATAGGCCACATGTCAACTAATGACAAACATTGTACATTTTCAGCCAATTTGTTTTCTGATGAGGTCAGTGATGAATCTAATCTGTGAAGTGCCCCCTCACGCTGACAACAAGCAATAAGTCTTCGGCGGGGAGCACGGCACGCACCAGGTTGGTCCTCCTCCGTGATGAATGAGCACCATTACAGTTGACGCATGTGATTTTGTGAATGCCGACTGCTGATATTGGACTGACCTGACAAATATGTGGATTTTTGTCCTGCTTGAACTCACTCTCTGACTCAGAGCAGAAGAAGTTTAGCTCATCTGATGTCCAGGTGGCTCGATTCCAGCAACGGGGGCAAAGATCTATTATGAGATAATTGGAGTTGCCTTTTTAGCCACAGGAGTGCAGGTGCATGCGCTCAAAGGATGCCATATGGATTTGTGTGTGTGTGTGTGTGTGTGTGTGTGTGTGTGTGTGTGTGTGTGTGTGTGTGTGTGTGTGTGTGTGTGTGTGTGTGTGTGTGTGTGTGTGTGTGTGTGTGTGTGTGTGTGTGTTAGGGTCGGGGTTGTTGGAAGCTTTCATCTCAGCAGTGCTTTAAGGCCAATACAGTGAATAGCACGGACTGACCAGGTGCTTGGCGTACTGTTTTTCAACCGCCTGCAATCCCCGACTCCCCCCAGAGCCACCGCTGGCTGCCTGCCCACATCTCTCTCTCTCCTCTTTATCTGGAGCTCCACTATCTCTATGCTACTCTCAAGCTGCTATCTTGTTCTCTGTCCTGTCACTCAATTAAGCTCGCCCGTGTTTCATTTTATCTCAGGCTTTTTATTTTAATATTAAAAAATAAAAAACTGGACTCGCCTCCTGCCTCTGCGAAGATGGCAAAACATGTTTCTGAACCTGCACATGAGATGGTTGTCCACATTTCAGGCAGTTGTCTTTCTCCTGAGTTTTATTTGTCTAATTCTACACTACAGGCACAATCATAATTGTCTTGACAGTCGCGTGGTGAGAGAGAGGCCAACCAGTTGGTGTGGGTGAGAGGAGATGTGTGTGTGTGTGTGGAGGGGGTGGGGGGCGGTGGTGGTCAGCCTTGACGCTCACACAGACTCAGTGCTGTCAAGGTCCTTCTGTCCTTAGCCCACAGCCGCTGGACACGACTGGTCCTGTTGTCTGAGCGGATTAGCATTCGAAGCACAGCGGAAAAAAAAAAAAAAACACGCTCAAAACAGCAAAAGTTCACAACACACGTATTCACATAAGCACGCTGCAGACGTACGCAAACGCACTCCAATACTGTCGGGAGGAGGAGGGCTAGGTCGCCGTGGCGCCCTGCGGGATGCCCGTCTCAGATGATTGGCAACGAAAGATACAAAGACGAGAAGATGATTCTTGACTTTTTGACAGGTTGAATCGAAGCTGTGTTTCGGGTTGAAATGTGGATATTTGATAAGTGTGTCCAGCTGAGCATCTCCCGCTTTGGCAAATGACTCCCTCATTAATCTGACAAACAGCAGTCTATTTCTGGTCAGCGCTCCGCACATCTTTGGGGTAGAAATTGAGCACATAATTCAATTATCTTTTGCATCTGAAAGTGGGGAACAACTGGCGCTTGTAAGCTTTTATAAACATAAACAAACAGCAGCTGTGTTGATGCAACTGTTGGGAGTCTGCTTGGCTTATAAATTAATTCTATCTTGGACATAGTTATTAAAATTTTATGCTTCACAAAAAGGAAATTATATTTTGACATCAGCGGCATTACTAGCACCGGCTCAGGTTTTTTTTTTTTTTAAATCCCCGTCGTAACAACACGCCAAATGATAACAATTACATGTGACACAACAACTGCAGCTCTCAACTAGAATATATTAAAATCGTTCTTCCATCAGGAACAATATTCAACAGGACCATGTAGCCTATTAAGTAAAAAAACAAACACTGAACCGTGCCTGCTGTAAGACATGCTACGCATTCAGTGTGATCTCTAATTGTGGAATTAAAATATTAAGCCAAAGATGTGACTATCGCATTTTAAAAAAACATCTTCTATTACTACTTGGATTGTACATTTGAACCATAATGGTGAATTGTAGTCTGATAATAAAATTCTTTGATACAATTCACTGGAAATCACTGCATCGCATAAAACGTGTGAAGATGGAAGAGGGATGAGCGTCATCGCCATCGAATGTATAAAATAAAAAGAAGCCAATGCAGAAATGACTTTGGGGTGGCTTCAAAAAAACCTCTGGCTTCAATTGACATCCATTCAAAAAGTGTCAACTTCTCTTATCAATTACGAAGTCAATGAATTTTTTTCTACAGGTCGTTATGGTGTCATTCACTAAATTCACTCCTTGCGATCAGTGTTTTGGTGTTTTTTCTGAAAATAATGACATAATCAATTAGATATTAAGCCTCAAAAAGAGGTATGTATCGGAAAGTGTGTAGCTTGATACTAGTATAGGTGGGCGGGGCTTAGTGTCCCCTCATTCCCCCCCAGCTTGTCCAAATATTGCTTCAATGCTGCTTCCAAGAATAACCTTTTTTATGGTCTTTTAAATGTTGTTTCTTAACAAAGTCCTTTATGAGTACCTTCAAATTCCAACTAAACTTTGATTTGCTCCAAGATGTGTGATGAGTATTAAAAGTTATTGAAACCTACCGTCTATTTTTTGCTCCAAATTGCCAGCTGCGACTTTTCCAGGCGCGCTGAGTGTGTCGCTAAACGGTTGTTGTTTGTCGCTGACTTTGAAGCAAGGTAATGACACAAACATCACTCAAAATGCAATTACACCCTCCCCCTCCCACCTCCCCTCCTCCCCCTTTCTTTTTGAGACCCAATGGAGTGTTAAAGTGAATGAAGGGAAATGTAGTGTGAAAACCAGCGCGGCTGGCTGCATGGGCCGGGCTAATGGAAGCCACAAATGGACAGACGGGAACTAGTCTGTCCACGAGGACCCGACTACTTTTAAGAGTCACGTCACGCCAACGGCGAGGGAGGATGATGCACTGAGGACTCGGTCAAAGTCAGACAGAAAACAGAGAGGAAGTGAGGATACTCTACCAGATGATGAGAGCTGTTTATCCAAGCTGCAGGTTGGGGGTGAAGTGGTTCGGGAGTAGGAACAACTATCCCAGGATGTGCTGTTACATGGAGGCATGACTCCAATGTGGACGTTCGAAATGAGTTGGAGAAGATGTGTGTGTGTGTGTGTGTGTGTGTGTGTGTGTGTGTGTGTGTGTGTGTGTGTGTGTGTGTGTGTGTGTGTGTGTGTGTGTGTGTGTGTGTGTGTGTGTGTGGGCATGTCACTATTCATTTCTTTCACTTTAGGCACTGTTTTAAGTTACAGGCAGAGGCAGCATTCTCTTACATGCTGCAAATCCCTAAGTAAGTAGAGACGGCTTCAGTCGTCTTTCTCCGCAGGGACCGAGAGGAGGAGAAAGCTGTGGAGACGGGGGACATACAACGCAGAGAAAAAGAGAGACGAGGGCACAGAGAGGATGGAAGGAAAAAGGTGAAACAAGGAAGAAGATATTAAGACGAGAGGAGCAGGTCTATGAGAAGCACCGAGGGAGACAAAGGAGAGAATCGCCTGGATTGTCTTCTCTTCCCCTTTGATTTTATGCCCTCAGCAATAACAACACACACACACACACACACACACACACACACACACACACACACACACACACACACACACACACACACACACACACACACACACACACACACACACACACACACACACACACACACATTCTCAAGGTTTGTTCTTCCTGTAACCAAAGATGTTTCCACGTTTCAGTCTGTGATCAGAAGAAAAAATGTCCTTGTTTGCCTTTTAAGGTCTGTAACGTCCTCCAGAGATGAAATAAATACCCCCAGAAGCATAAAATGACAGTTAATATTTGAGACGTGGAGATTTTAATATGTAGCACAGACAAAAAGAACAAAATCCAAGAAAACCATCTAAAAATGTAATTATTGAAATGAATTATTTTGGCTACTTCTGTCCAAAGGGAGTTTGGATGCTGTCCAGTGTTTTTTGCTAACCAGGTTATGTTTCTGTTGTCATGATATTCTTGACGATGGAGCAAAATAAAAAAGTAAAAGTGTTCCACTATAAATTTAAAGAATATACCATTGCAATAAAAGAAGCATTATAGTTTTATACCTTTTCAGAGCTGCTTTTAATGTGATTCATATTGGTTTTATTATCTTATCAGCTGCTTTTATTTTGTGTTTTATTGTGTTGTTTGTGATCATTTAAACATCGTTGAGCATCTTGAAAAGCGCGATATAAATAAAATGCATTATTATTATTATTATTATTATTATTATTATTATTATTATTATTATATGTCAGCATTTAAATGCCTTCAAACATTATTGGAAATGATTGGAAATGTTATCTTTTGTAATCAAACGACTTCCCACACCAGTGATGTCGTTTCACCTTTTTGGAGCTAGCTTTCCGCCATGCTTGTTGTTGCTGTGTGTAAATTAAGCACGCAACATAAATCAGACCGTGAGCGGTTTTAAACTTTTACTATTCAACCACAACTGTCACCAAAACTGGACAAAACTCAAGTGAAGGCAAAGTTTATCGACGCACCGAAGCATTTCTCAACGCTGCTGACTGAGTAGCATCCAACAGAGGAGACCGAGGAAACATGCGAGGAACCGCTGCAGACTCCATCCGGCTTCTCCGCAGCTTGTGAAGGCCGAGTGGAGCTCTAACGGATGCCGGGCACGAGGACTGGAAGATGCGCCTCTGAATGCTAATCAGACTCTCTGGAGACACCCGATCCCCCAAATCCTTCTCTCTCCTCATCTCTCCTTTCTCTGCTGTCAGGTGGAAGTGAAGGCTCAGGGCTACACGTGTTAAGCAGATGTGTTTGAATTGGAGAGAACATCAAGGTTTAGAGGAAAGGTGCGCAGAAAACCCCGGGCAGCTCTGCCACCTGTGTAAGTATTTATGCACGAGAGTCTCCAGAGAGGCGGGATTTATTTGCATATACGTGTGTGTGTGTGTGTGTGTGTGTGTGTGTGTGTGTGTGTGTGTGTGTGTGTGTGTGTGTGTGTGTGTGTGTGTGTGTGTGTGTGTGTGTGTGTCAGAGAAAAAGGCAGGTATATTTATTCATACTATGTGCATGTGTAATTTATTCTGTGTATGCACTGTTTGTTGGTGTTTATGTGTTGTTTGTTCATGTGTGTACGTCCCGGTAGTCATGGGTGTCACTTGTGTTGGTATGTTTGTGTTCATTGGTATGTTACATGGTGGTTGTTTAGTAATTACGACCAACAGTGATTTTTATGTATATTTATGTATCCGTCAGTCCCTCCAGGAAATCGTGATCTTGCGATCTCCACAATATTAGCGGGAGCTTGCGATTTATTTTTAATTCCCGCAAAACTTTTTTATCATCACAAGATGTGCTGAAAGTATTAACAACATAAAGTACGTCTTGTCAGACAAAACTCACTTTTGAACAGAAATAACTCCTCGTTTACTGTCAATACGGCTCTCCTCCGTACACCTCAACAAAATAAACTTTAAGGAAACCGGAACAAACGGAAAAATAGGAAGTGGCGGGGTTTGTGGAAAAAGTGTCCTTCACAATAATATTTTCTAATGAAATGCTTATTATCAATGGAAGTGATTACATATTACTGTCCGCTACAGAAAAGGTTGTTATACCGTCACAGACTGGCTGTTCTGGAAAGATACTTCACTTTTATGTTTTATTTATGTAATGGTTCTCTCCATGGTTCTCTAAAGTTCAATAAATACATAAAAAAAAAGATTAGAACTAAAATATTTCTGTGATGTGCAGCATGATTATTATCAGAGGAAGTGATTACATATATATTCCTTTGTGCTTTAAAAAAAAAAAAAAATCGCATTTTTCTTTCTGAACGTGCAACTTTTTCTAATTTCCGCAATTTTAAGCAAAAAACTCACTTTTGAGAAAATCCCCCGCAAAATCTAAAATTTTGATCGCAATAATCACAAAAAACTTAGTGACATCCTGGAGGGACTGATCTGTGTAGTTTCATGTCGGTATTTCAGTCTAAATCAGTGTAAGAAGGTAAAAATATGAATATATGCATAGTGTAGGTGAATATTTTGTGTATACAGTTTATTGTATGAGTACCTACAGTATCATCAACCCTCCATTATGAAGCTGTTTGATGTGATAAGACATTGAATCGTTGTTCCAACATTATCTGGCAGAAGGATCCATGAGAGCTGTGAAGCCAGCCAGCGTTTCTCTGTATGTTTCATGAGGATGATGATATGATGATACAACAACTGATGCTCAACCGTATAATTTTAACCAGCTTCAAAACTTTCCCTGCTGTGAAGAGAAATTCTTTGATGTCTCCATGAGTACAGGAGGCGGTGTGGCTGCGGGAGGCTGCCATGTGTGCACTTCTTTTGCTTCTTTTTTTTAAATAAATAATTTCAAAGTGTGCATCTTTTAATTTTTGTAAATTTTATTATTCAGCCAAAATTCTGGAAATAATTCAATTAAAAAACAATTTTGTTGACTGAGAAAGAGTTTCAGGAAAAAACCTTGTGTGGATTTAGAGCATTAGATTTATTCCTGGTTGCAAGTAAAAATCAATAAATATTCCTCACATTCATTGAACCACCTTTTTAGGTGTTTTTTTTTTTTTTAGCTGTCTGCTAATGTGTCCATTAGCTGTTTATTAAGGCATGTGTTCATCTGACTGAAAACGGTTACAAAACATACTTCAGTGTAGCCTGCCCACACACACACACACACACACACACACACACACACACACACACACACACACACACACACACACACGCACACACACACACACTCATTAGAAATGGGAGTGAAAACAAAAGTGTTGCATTTATATTTTTGTTGCGTGTATGTTTAAAGACAAGATGAGAGTCGCATCTTGAATTCTTATGATCTCATATTTATTCAAAAAACATCTCTTGACTTGACCCACTAGAGCCATTAATTATAGAGGTCACACTCAGCAAACCCAGCTTCCAGACAGATGGATAGTTGGAGGTTTATACAGTGAAACTCAGTTTAATCAAAATATAAGAGTCCAATAAAACCACATTAGAAGGACGTTGTGTGATTCGTCTGCTGTAAGTTGAACACCGCCGATTCCAACGTGAACGTCTGAAGCTTATCGCCACCTCGTTATTCTCGTTTGTTGTCAAAATGTCGATAACTATCAAAACAAAGTTTCGTGTTACCAGTTGGACGGATATAAAAGTGTGTTTGATCCGAATTAGGCCGACAAAACTGCCTCTGGAAAGAGTTTACACGGGGAAAGTTACTGTGAGATTAGTCGTCGTGCGGTGTTTACAGCGTGGGGGTTTTATCAGGGGAGTTTTGGTTAATTTCCAAAGCACCGTGCCAAGATAAAGGTAATTAGTGGATCAGTGAGACATCCGCAGTTCTGATCAGGAAATGCTTGGATTTCATTTTTCGAGCTTTAAAAGCGGATTTTATTTGCAGATGAACTCAGATGAGACCTCTTCTCATTTCCTGGTTTAGACTTCCAGATCGAAAACATATCTCAGTGTGGGTTTTTTGCTGATTGCTCATTTTTTCATGCTTGTGTGATGCACACACACACACACACACACACACACACACACACACACACACACACACACACACACACACACACACACACACACACACACACACACACACACACACACACACACACAGAACATTGAATTAGCATGTATGTACACTCAGGAAATGATAAAACACAGAGATATAATTGCAAACTCATATCCTCACACACGTTAGACACACATCTCCTGCCTGTCTTTCCTTCCTCAAACAGACGCCATCAGATGGCAAACATCCTAAACACACACACACACACACACACACACACACACACACACACACACACACACACACACACACACACACACACACACACACACACACACACACACACACACACACACACACACACACACACACACACACACAGCTGACATCCTTCTGATTTCCTTTGCTGCACAATCAAGCTCGGACGACATAAATTCTCGCAGCAGCATGTCATATTCTAAATTCCTGAAGTGCCCGGGGTGAATATGGTTTACCAGAGGGTATTCATAGCTGAGCCACACGACACTAAGGAACTCGTCTCTTTCCTTTTTTTTTTTGGAACAAAAGACGAGTTAAACAAAAGGAGCTCAACTTTTCCTGCCAGACAGACTGGAAGCCGTGTACTGGTCCCAGCTGTCATCCTGAAGCCGTGCGTAACAGAGACAAACAAACAGTGGAGGCTGCTCCGTCTCCGAACACAACCCATCGATCATAACATGGCACCGCACATTTCCTGGAAGAGGGCGACAAGACGATGCGGAGAGAGAGAACAGTGGAGCCGCTGTGTGTGTGTGTGTGTGTGTGTGTGTGTACTATATATATATATATATATGTGTGTGTGTGTGTGTGTGTGTGTGTGTGTGTGTGTGTGTGTGTGTGTGTGTGTGTGTGGATACGATAGATGACTGAAAGACATTCTGCAGACGTCCCTTCGGAGGTGCAGCCGAGACATCTGCCACCTCCCAACGCCGGTCTCCTGGTGCTTCCTGTGGCCAGACTTTCTGCACCAGCCACATCCGGGAGCATCGGTGGGGAGCAAAATGTGATAAAGCAGGAAGTTCAAATGAGATAGCGAGTGAAATAAATGAAAATTGAAGCCAATGGGGAAAAAAGAGGAGCTGAGATTAAAGGGAGTAAACAGTTGGAGCAGTTGGTGGAAAAAAAAAAGAAAAAAGAGAGAGAAACAGTGGGATTAAATCCTTTCTTCTTCCCTCATCACATCCAGGGGCTATCTCCACTCCCCCACTCCCCTCAGCCCCTCACCTGCCTCTCTTCCCCCTCACCCACACGCCTCCTGGCTGTCTGTACTCTCATTCACCCCACCCTCGGTCCTGGAGAAAAGTTCAATCTTTGCATTTTCATTGTGGCAGCCCACACCAACCCAGCGCCTCATGAAAGTTTCATCTCCCTCTCCCCCTCCCTCCCTCTTGTTCTTATCCTCTCGTCATGTATGCATCCGTGGCTGGATGCAGCTCCCCAGGTGAGGAATGATGATGAGACAACCAGCAGAGGTTGTGCCATGCCGGGCTGTGCGTGACTCCGCTCGGGGGTGAATGACAACAGTCTGCACGGAGGAAGAGCGGAGCGGCCTTCATATCTTTGCCACATGGCCCAAAGCAAAGGATGCAGCTGCTCGGATTCGAGGCCTTTTTTTTTTTTTTTTTTGCTTCACTGATACCAAGATCTTTTGGGAAAAATGCCTCCAGTGGACAGAGCCGGGTAAAATCTGCCGTGTGCTCCGGAGACACAGCTGTAATCAGCTAATGTGACTTTGCAGACACAAACAGAGACTCTTTGTGCTCCTCCGACGCATGCCAAGTAAACGCATGTATGTGAACCTCAGCTGCACCGTCACACGCACTCGTGCGCAATCGTAACATTTATTCATGCTCACATTATCACAAAACAAACACTGGCATGCCAAGCGCAGGCCTAGTTTGTGGTGCGCCAGCTCAGCTATAAAAAGACCCCTGTAAGCGTTGCAGGCATTCAGACGATGAGAAAAGGTTACAAGTGAATACCTCAGGATGCATAACTGTCAGGAAGCCAGTTACAAAAATATACTGGAGTGGTTCTGCAATGTTGATGCATGATAAAAATGTCAGTGAAACGCTCAACAGTTTTGTCACATTAAAAGTAGTAAACAGTTTCCCCTGTTGCATTTCAAGCATTTCAATTGTTAATGCTAAAGTGGAAATTCTAAAACCCAGTGGCGCACACACACACACACACACACACACACACACACACACACACACACACACACACACACACACACACACACACACACACACACACACACACACACACACACACACACACACACACACACACACACACAGCTGCAGCTCTTAGAGTGTATATGAAAGTGACGTTGTCTTAACTATGAACTCTGGGCTTTTTTTCAGAGTAATTTCACTTTTAAGCTCATAACTTGGTCATTGTTGGATTTAACCATTCATTCTATATCTTGTTTTTTCAGAGCAGTCTAGGCATCATTTAATTTGATGATACTAATGTTTTTTTTTATATTAACCTTTGTATAAAGAAAAAAAAAAACATTCATCTTGTGCGATTGTTATGTTTTTACATGTATCGCATCATAAAATATTGTCCGTTGAGATCTCTAGAATCTGTGAATATCTGACCATGAACACTGCGGTTTCATTGGATATTTGTTGCATCGCTGTAATTAATACTCGCTTTTTGCAATTTGCGTCAATCGGGTTCAAAGGATTAAAATGCAATACCACCGAGGGCCACTAGGAGCTGTCTTCAAAAAGGGCTCTGGTAGACTCCCATTCAAAAAAGCGGCAACTTCTGTCATTAAATACAAAGTCAAAGATGTTGACACTTGGTCGAGACGAAACAACCAGTAAATATGTTAATCATCACATAAATGAGAGTTTGTTCTCAAAGCTCACGAAAGTTTTTTCATGGTCTACTAACTGCCTCAGAAAATATCACGACAGTATCACTATACAGTATATCATTATTATTATTGTTATTATTATTACCATTATCAAAAAGTGTCCAGTTTGCTGCAGGTGTGTGACGGCTCCGAGCTGTCACTCTGATGTCAGCCCCCCTCGGCGCATCTCGAACAGATGGATTTGCGAGCCGTGATGTGGAAAATTATTTTTGTAGCATATTTTATGATTGATGTTTAAACAATAACACCTTTTTTTTGTTCGGCATTAAAGTTATTAAAAAATACTTTGATCTGCGTGGAGTGATTTTTGAGGATGTTTAATTTCCTCCTTTCCACATTTTTTTGCAAACTGGATATCCGTCCCCGACGACAACCCCCATGTTCATTTTGTGATAGCGATATTATAATGTTTTTAATACCGGTATAAGCTCTTGTGCGCGGTATGATAACCGTCGACTGTCATGCCGCTGCAACCCTAAAGCTCACACATATGAAGGAGACGTCCGGCACACGGCGGCTCCCGCCTCATCGATTGTTGAAATCACGCCACCTTATCTGAAGGAGCAGCGCGATTGTCACGTCTAGTCCGAGATGTTCTGGTGAAACCCTGGAAGCCGGCGTCGAACGCAGAAACCTGACGTCGCTTCACATCAAACAACTCGGAGGCAAAAACAAACACATCCAGAGAGACCTGCTTACTTACAGGAACTTCGTAAAGCTAGCCAAAATGTTAATGTGCAGCTACCACGACGAGCGGGGGTGAGAAAGAGAAGGAGGGCGGATAAACATGACTTACTAAATACCAAATTACTGTGGGCCATCCAGACTGAGGGGGAAACATTGCTATCGTATATCAGGGTGACAGCTGAGTTTCTCTCTGTTGACACAGGCGTGGTTGCCCATAATGAATCTTAAATGCCAATGCCTACTGGCGATAGAGCTTTCGCTCTTTCAATATTCCTTCCTTCCTCCCTCCCTCTCCATTTCTTTGTTGGCTCTTGTTCATATGCTTCTCAAGCTTCTCTCGCTCTCTATTTCTATCTGTCTCCCATTTATTCTTCTTCAATTCAGCGTATCAGCGGCCTATCGGCAGACAGCCTGTACGACAGCCAGCTGAAGATCTCAGGATGCTCTTACGCACGTCTTTTTCTCTCTTCTCATACTTTTTCTTCCACCCTACTTGTTGATAGTTTTAATTATATATTTTTCCTGCTCCCATACGAGCATCATTTAAAGGTAACCACCATCACAACCGCTGCATTTCTCCTGTCAGATATTCCCCTCCATCCACACTTTAAGAGACGGATGTGTGTTTTTAAATTCCTCCACAGACAAGTGAGAAAGAGGGTGACTATAATTGGCAAAGCATGAATAATGTGTTTGACACACAAAGAGCACAAAGTTGTTTCTCTACAGCTCACTAACACAGATCCATTCCACCTCACGTATATATACTTTTTGATATTTGCTCCATATCTTCTGTGGATACTTGTCAACATGACAAGTTAAAGAGGCGACCATGCAAGTGAAGATAATAATCAACGTAGAACAAGATCGTCAGAAGAAGATATCAAAGGTAGTTTGTTCACCAAAAATAACAGTCAGAAACATTCTAGATATTCAGGTGTTAAAAGGAAAATTAGCAAACAGCCTGGCAGACCGAGGAGCACGAGCAAAATCATGTGCACGGAGAAGAAAACACATCTTTAGGACGTCGTATGTATGTGAGAGAAAATGTTCTCCGCAAATTACAAACCTCCAAACAAAACTAGAGAAGCTGCAGCTCACAAACACACAGAAAGAAATCGGTGGACTGACGAAGCAAAACGTCTGTATACAACATACCACCACCTCCCGATCAAAAGATGTGAACAGCAACATTCATGGAGAAAAATATAAAAAAAGGAGCAGCTCATGAGCCGAAACATACCTCATCTATCAAACATGGCGCTGCTCCTGTCACGGCCCGACACGTGGCTTCCAACGTTTATTGATGACTTCTGTTGACAGAAGAAACAGGAGAATTCAGTCAATCTAACCGAGCTGCATTTTATTTGCTAAAAAAGCAGAACGAAGGCAGAGAGACTTCACGACAAACAAATCCTGGAGGAAGATAACCAGGGAAGAAAGCTCCTGATGATGTTTGTGGGTCAGCGACTGCAAAAGTATTTCAAATAAAATGTTAATTATTTAGAGTTTGTTTGACTTCATGCCTCCAGTTATTTTTGTACTTGGACCTTTAACTTTTGGGTGTTATACGCGCTGCGTTTCCCACACAGACCCATTTATAATCAAACTCAGACCGGGCTTTTTGATGAAGGATCCATTTAATTTCTAATTAAGAGAGAAAAAATGGGTAACCTTTCAAATATTTATGATCTGGATTACAGGTCCTCGCCAAGTGAGGATTTATTATTATTTATTTTTTTAAAGGTATGGAAGAATGAAGAGGAAAAATCACAATAGGTCGAAAGAGGTTAGCATTTATATTTTGAAGTCACCACCAAGCGACAGCACAGAAAATGAGAGAGTCGTCGTCGTGTCGTGAGCAAGAAGGCACATAAATCATTATGAGCGTTAAGGTGGGCTCGTGGCATTTTGAAAGGACTGACAAGCGGGCTGTTTTCTGTTTTTGCCATTTAAGTGTGTTGTAAAAATTCCTCACAGCTACAAAGTGAGCTTTTAATTCCTGAGCTTTGTTGTCTTGTACAACATGAAGAGGTGTAAGTGTTCACCATAGATGAGATACAAAAGCATTGGGCTGGTAAAAGTGAAGCCGTTGCAGAAGAGTGCCTGAAAGTGTAATACCACTGAGGGCCACTAGGGGCTGGTTCCAAAAAACCTCTGGCTACAGAGTACCCACGTTCAAAAAGTCAATCATTTTCTTTTTTACACAAATCATGATAGTGTCATCCACTCAATTTACTCCTTCTGACAATAATAACGTAATTAATGAGAAATATGGCCTAAAAGAACGGCATGTTTCGAGGCGTGCCCGGTTTGATTGACATGCCCGGGGGGGGGGGGCGTCAGGCTTCTGGTATAGCTGGGCGGGGCTTTGAGTCCAAATATGGTCATTTCTGGCTCCAGAAAACCAAGATGGCGATGCATAAGACCTTGTATGGGCTGTTTTTTTCTCACCATAGAACCAGCGTTTAGTAAAGACGGTGTTTACGTGCTTTGTTTCCACGAGGACGGCACCATAAGTGATTTAAAGGTTCCAACATTCACGGTCTGCTTCTCAATCTGCTACGACACTTGTTCCTCTGCAATAATCCTCGAGGTGTGTGTGTGTGTGTTGTATCACATGACTTCACTTCCATTTGGCCGTTGTGGATACTCAGATATTTCCAGACATTCTTGTACGGCTCAACTGAATCTCTTTGTAATGAAAGCCGGAGCCCGAGGCGGAAGGAGGGAGACGTGAATCAAAACAGCTCAAATTCTCGATCATCTCGGTCCTCGTTCAGAGCAGATATTGATAGGCAATGATGTGTGTGTCAATTTGAACAGAGCTGCGTCTCCCGGCGGCCAGACCGAGAGGCACCGCAGCGGGAGGAAGGGGAGAGGTGTGGGAGACGGGCGGGTGGGGGAGGAGGGGGAGGTGGAGATGGATCGGGATTCACAGAGAGATGTCGAAGCGGGGGGGAAATGGATGAGTCCATAGATAAGGAGGAAACAAAACTGTGCAAGACATGAAGGGAGAGAGTAAAGGAGAGAATGAGAAGAGGCACAAGGTGTTTGAATAAGTGAATGGGTGAGGCTGGAAGACGGGGGAGGAGGGAGGTTGGAGGGCGGAGGATGGGGGGGGGTTGCAGCTGTGGGATGAGATGAGTCTGTCTGGGCTAGGGGAGATGGATTAGTGTGTCTCCTGCTACCTGTGCGGGGGTCGGCGTTAAACTGCCAGGGCCAGATAAGGGCTTGGCAATAGCTTGAGTGTGGGCAAGCATCGACTGGTTACCTCATTGATTTAGCCGGGAGAGAGAGCACAGAGCGATGAGCACAGTTCACACCGGTACAGCTGTTCATCAATGTGTCAGGGCGCGCAGCGCCCGCCGAGGCCCGGCTCTCCGACCGCATCACCGGAGCGAACGCTGCTCACTTCAGCAACACAACCGGAGCGAGCATCGCTTTTTACAGCCCGGCGTGCACAACATGAAACAACAGATCCTTAACATAGTTACGGTCACGTGCACGTCTGCCCTGTATATTTACACAATTACTCAAATCAACATACAGTACAGTACATGCAGAACGTTTGTAGTGGTTTCCTCTGAGAACAGTGAGCCACCGAGTGTCCAAGTTGAAAAAAAAACTACGTGTAAACTTCTAAAAAAAAAAAAAAAAAAGGCCAGAGGCAGCTCTGATGAAAGGTTTTTTTTTTTTTTTTTTTTTTTACAAGGACAAAATATAAAATATGGAGTCAGATGTGTGATTCTAAGTGAAAATACAAAGAAAAATGTGATACCAAGTTTTAAGGGACTCGACAGTGAAGTCAATAAGTCGAGCAGCATCGTGAGGCTGCAACCTTCGTGAGTAAGTACTCCCAGCAAATAAGTTAGAAGTGGTTTTTGTTGAGCAAATCTTTTATGCACCGGAAACGTCAGCAGAGAGCTCATATCAAAGTTTGCGACAAATTATCGGGAAACAGAAAGAAGCAGCAGGGACACAAAATCGTGTCGTTGTTGTGGCCCAGAAAACGTCCCTTTTCAGGTGCCATTGCACAACAGTAAAGAAGTAACTTACTCGGGTTTTACTTTCCTCCTGCTCTATGAATTATTATTATTATTTACAAGATAAATCGTTTTTGTTGGAAAAAACATTTAAGACCCAAATTATTATTCAAAGTACAATATTTTACATCCATTTTGGAGGATTTAAATTACATGAAGCTGAATCAAATCCAAAACAGAAATGCTAAATGGCCGCTAAGAAACAAACACAGACAGTAAACAAACTAAAACACTGCGCTCACCAGGGAGAAGCCTTTTTTTTTTCTTTTTTTTTTTTCTTTTGTTCCTGTTCTGACATTTGTTTTGAGGGTGGTGGTGTCGGCACGGGGCGGGTGGAGGGAGGTGGATGCTGGGAGAGGAACAGCCCAGGGTAGGATGTCTATAATTACATATTGATTTCTCGGGGGCTGCTGTTCAGCTAGCGTTGTGAAAGTGTAGAATAAATCACTCGACCGCTATGATAGCTAAGTATTTATTCTTTTTAATTCTGTTTATGGTGATCTTGATTCATGCCCTCCAACCCCGGTCACGCCTCGGTGCGGCTGCCCCCTTCATGTCAGAGGCAGCTCACAGTACACGGCTGGGAGTGTGTGTATGTGTGTATGTGTACTTGTGTGTAGTTTTATGTGCAAGTGTAAGCAGGTCTTGTAGATTGGTTGCTGGATTCACCAGTGACTGTGCTAACCTGCCTGTAAAAATGAAGGGCCTGAGATTAAAGGACACTTTACAGTCACTGATGTTTATCCCGGTGTGGCAATTGGTTTGAAAGGCTTTTGCTCTTTTACTGTCTTCAGTCAAACAGAGAGGCTTTAAAAATAATGTCCACAAAAACAGAGCTGGAGGGAAATACTTAAGTAGATAGATACACAAACAGCACGGCTAAACTTTCTGGTCTGTCAAACAGAAATAATCGGATTGGTTTTGAACTACTTGAAAATTAATATATTGCATCATAGTTGACCGAAGGCATTTTTATTGCAACCTCATTGTGAAAGAGGCTGAAGGAGGACGATGAGATGAACTCTGTTGATCCCAGAGAGGGAAGTTAGTTACTACCGCAGCTAAAATACAACAGATAAAATGCAGCACATGTATACAACATGTTTATTGATCTTAATAAAGATTATCAATGTCACCTTTGAATGATTTCCAGCACACAGGACGTGTTGTTTCCAGATGTGTGCGTTAAGACAGCTGTGTGTTGTGCATCATGATGCAGGCAATTTCATTTTAGCTCTATGAATTTTATATTTGCTTCTAAAGCAGCACTAATCAATGTTATATTAACAATTGATGAGAGCTCGACTCAAACCAGCCGACCGTGACACCTGAAACTCAGCTTGTCAAGTCACAAATGATTAGTTTTAAAATGTAAAGCACGATATTTAGGGTTGTTTTCTTGGGTGGGAGGTTATTAGAGGAGACACCAACAGCTCTGGAAAAAGATGGGAAGAGCTCCCAGAAGATTAATTTCTGTAAAGCCTCTGGGTGTACCACTGAAGCACCCACGAGTAGCTCCAAATTCTCAACCCTCTTTATTTTTTCCATGATTTTGCCGTTTAATTACTACTAAAAGAAAAATCCAACTGTTTGCAAGTAACTCGTTATCAATATCCCCACTCATGTTTTAAGACTCTACCAATTAGATCCAGCTACGAAACAGCAGGGAAGTAAAACAAAAGTACAGAGAGGTGTTGCTATGGAGACGTTTACACCATCTCACTTACAATTTCACATGCACGAATATACATTTGTAGCTTCTAAGTTGCGCTGATGCTTTTGCTGTTTTATCCGTAGACACATTTTCACATGACGTTCATCATTTATCCTCACTTGTGTCTCATTCTAAAAAGGGTCAAATATATTAATGCCACGTTAAAATGGATTTTTATTATATTTGCCGACAGGATAACAGGAATCTCATGCATTTATTCAGCATTTATTGACAACAGTGAAAGCTCCTGTAAAAAAGCTAATTTGCGAGCTCTCGTCACCAACTGCAGTGACGGGCAGCGTCTGAAGGGAAAGATATGACGGTGTTGACAGAAAACACACATGGAGCTGCCAGCTTGTCACTGAAACTTTCTGTCATTATTCCTTGTTGGCTGACAGTTCAGCTGCTCTCCAGGCTGCGCCCCGTCATTTTTTCAGCACCTGAATTTGATTAAGATGGAGGCACAATGAGAGGCGCCATTAACATGATTTATAGTTGCCATCGCGGTTGTTGTGGCAACCCAACTTTCAATGCTCTCACCTCTGCGAAAGCACTTTGGATCCCTATTCCTCGCCCACTAATGCACATCAGTGTCTGCACACGTACAATACATATAGGGGAAAACAGAGAGACTGTATTCACACAAACACAAACACAAGGGATTGCTGAGTGAAAGCAGTGCGGTTCTCCCCCGGGCCCAGGAGCTTGTATAACACACTTCATTTGACACAAGCTTGAGCTAAAAGCGTTTTGCTCTCAAATATAAACTGAATTCATTTGCACTAAAATAAGAGAACAAAAACATTTCAATAACCCTCTGGAACGACACTTGTTTTCTCCATCTACTGCGGCTCAGTAGCTGCACGGCCTCAATGAGTTATGGCTGGGATAAAAAAAAAAATAAGAAAAAAAAGAAAAGGAGACAAATCCAATCCAGCAGTGCTGTCGTTGTGCCTGATGAGTATAACGCCACCTCGACTCATCCCTCAAACTCTCGCTGGCTGTTTCTGCAGCCGAGCCGCCCTCACGGCTGCTTTTTTGCTGCTGTAGTGACCCGTCAGTGTCAAGGCGAGGTTTCACTCCTTTCTGGCCGCCCGCAGCTCTCAGGTTGAGGGTCAGCGGCCCCCCCGCCGGCGTTTATCAACTGACATCGCCACAACAAAGTGCGGTCAACGGCACAACACTTCACACATGACGGATAGAGAGATCCAAAGTGGATCGAATGCGTAATCTGCGAGGAGAGGGTGGCGGTAGAGGGAGTGATGAGAGGCTTTATGACGGATAACCTGCCAGAGAGACGGCAGAGCGTTACAGCACATGTTCCATCTCAACTGCTGCCAGATTAACGCCACCTGGAGAAAACAAAAGGACTTTCCCCGAGCAAAGCCGCTCCCGCTATCACAAATCCCATTTTTATGATTTCTTTGAAAAACATCCTGATTAAAAAATGTTTTGTTTTTTTTTAAAGTTAGAAAACTGAGTAAAAGTTCATCCCAACATCAGGAGAGTTAACGAGTTCCTTCCCACACAAAAGAATCCAATTAAACCCAATGTATCAAAGACAGTATTATGGTTTATTTGTTTGGTTAAAGCGGCGACCGCTTGAACACGAACCCATCCGTGACCTCCCGCCTCCAACGGCACCGGTCAGATCCGTGCTCAGAGGACCGGATAGCTTTTCTCATTTTATGCAGCGCTGCAGTGATTTTTAATTGTGCCGCAGTGGTGCAAGCGAGCGGTGCTGCTGGAAGTAATGAAACACGGTCCAAAAACAAATGTTAAATTGATTTTGCAAGCCTGTAATACAGTAACTATTTAAACATCATACTCAACAGGGTGGCCTGATAATCATCCTGAATTTGTTTCACTTCATTTATGCAGACTGAGTTAATGGGAGACAATTTCATTGTTGGAAGAAGGGATTCATTTGTTTTGTTTAAAACAATCAGTAGTGAGCGGTGATGGGCACTAAGATAAGATCAAATAAGATAAGATTGACTTTATTAATCCCACAGTGGGGAAATTCGGTCATCACAGCGGCAACAAAAAAAAACAAAAAGTGCACACAATATGAAAACATTTACAAATATGTACAAGATATAAGAAATAAGAATTTATATTGGAATAAATACACACACAGACTATATACACACAAACAAATAAAATGAAATACAAAAATAAATACAGTTTGGGATGAATGGAAAAAAATGTCCGGTGCTATGAAATTAAATGAGTATATGGCTACCTGTAAATATCTATGGTTAACCATGTCTAATTCTATCATTTTATGTATTATGTAAGTGTCAATTGTGGATGTGGAGGCTTTAGAGTTGTTCAAGACACCTGGCGAAGCACTAAAGTAATAAAATGAGCTGCTATGTACTGGAAACAAGTACTTTTGCTCACATTTATTAAACAATGTGTAATGATAGAGTAAAGTTTTATATTAAGGTGCCCAGCACTGCTAGTTAGCAACATCACTGAGGTACATTTCAGTTGACATGGAAACAGTGGCAGCAGTTGCTACGAGAATAGAATAGAATAAATAAGGTACAATTTAAAGAGCTTGAATGGTGGAAAACAAGGAAAGAGAGCTTTGGGACAGATTAAATTGGATTGTGGAGTCCATCATGCTCTTAACTACAAATTCCTGTCTGCACTCCATCTTTTTAGGTGATTTATAATCATTTCTGAAAACTTCATATTCACAGCACTATAATTCTGTCTGTTAAAGTTCAGTGTATTTCATATACACTCTGCTTCGTTTAAACTCAGCTGAGGGTTTAACATTCTCACATCTGCTGAGTGATCCATATTATTTAAATGAGTCAAAACTTATGGGAAGATTATCCACTGACCGAAGCTCCGGGGGCACACCTGACCTGCCGTCCCTCTTCCTCTGCTTTCTGAAGTCCGCTCCATCCTTCTCCATCCTCCTCCATCCTCCTCCACCTCCTTTTTTTTTTTTTTTTCCACTGTTGTTTTTGCCAGCAAAGTAATTTCACCTCAGCCTACAACTTTATTTACATCCACCCCCCAATTCCCTCAGCAATAAAAGGCAACAGCTCAAGGCAACGGCAAGGACACGAGCTTGAGCTGGGCCTCGCTCTGTACGTGTACGCATGTGTTTATGCATACCTGCGCGCAGTGTGTGTGTGTGTGTGTGTGTGTGTGTGTGTGTGTGTGTGTGTGTGTGTGTGTGTGTGTGTGTGTGTGTGTGTGTGTGTGTGTGTGTGTGTGTGTTTTGAATTCCAAAACGTCTACCCGCGCATGTCAGCTGATGTTCAGAGTTCCAGAAATGTCTGAAGGGGGGATTTTAGCGAATGCGGAACATTTGGAAGAAGACGAAATGAACTCCGCTCCTCGCAGACCTTCACGTCTGTCTCGTGTCCCTCAACCGCCGCTCGAGGTCACCGCCTCCCCAAAGCCGTATCACAACTTCACAATTAGTTGATTGAACCTGCCTCCAGTGAGCCATCTGCCCGGGCACACAGTGGAACTGATGTCCTCACCTGCCAGAGGCAATTAACTCTAAATACGACTCTCCCCGCTCGCGCACCGCCGTCTTCCTCCCAGCTGCCTGTAATAAGGTTGAACTACGTTGAAGTTGAAGAGGGGGGTGGGAAGGCCTGCGTGCGGCCCCCCAGAGGATGATGGGTAATTACTTCCACCAGATTTATACTGGCAGTCGTGCGGAAGGGTGGGCGACTGTCTTCGACCCTCGCAGGCGAAGGGGTATTTTTGGCCGCCGCGGGTCACCGCGGATCGGAGGGGTGGGATGGGGGGGTGGAAACAGCAGAGGGGGGAGGGGGTGCAGTTGTTGGTGTGAAGAGCAGGTTAGGTGATTAATTGGGGGAGTCAGACTGCATTGTTGGGGTGATGGGTCAAATGAGTGCGGCATTGAGCGCGTCACCTGATGCATGTCTCGGCCTCGCCGTCCTCTGAGCCGGCTCAGAGATGAAAGATTAAACTCAGCGAAGGTACAAAAGAGAGAAAAGAAGAGAACGAGATGAGATTCTGCAGATTTGGAGTCGCCGTCTCTCAACTGACATTTCAATTAAATTGCTATCACAGGTGCCAAGAGTGCTGTTGACTTCATATCATGCACAAGCTGAAGGATCTGAATTATTTTAAAAAGGGAAATGTGCGGAAGATACAAGTGCCAAGAAACGGTCACAAGTTTCGCTGCGCTTGACAGTAAAATGATGTCTGCTATTAGAAAAAGAAGTCATCTCAATAAAAGAGGAGCGGGAACAGCGAGGACTGTTGTTCCCTCACGGAAAAAACAGCCCCCCCAAAATTAAGACATTTCCCTTTTCAGCGCTCTACTTGTAGAAACTGACATCCTGCCTTTTTTTTTTTGTTATCTCGTTTAAAACCTTCCCTTCGGGTTTCTGTGAATGTCACCGCAGCACCGTTCTCCTGCTCGCCCATTAAAGTCGGCCTGGAACATGACAGATCTTTGAAGCCGCACCTCCCCAACACACACACACACACACACACACACACACACACACACACACACACACACACACACACACACACACACACACACACACACACACACACACACACACTCCTTCCAGCGACGTTCCTCTCCTTCCTGCCCTAAAACAACGAGCTCTGAAAGCTGTGCAACGTTACAACGCTGTATTTCAAACCCTCCGTCGTCGATAGTGGCGTACGTCTCTGGACTCTCCGGAACGTCGTCTCTCGGTTTCTCCCGCTCTTTCCCCAGCGTCTCTCTCTCTATTATTCAGAAACGTCATTTTATATGGTGTTGTATACCCCTGATGTCCTTGAAGGAAAACAATGAAGATCTGGAGAATGCTAAGAGGCACATGGGCGTATCGTTGATAGCAGCAGTGAGCTATCAATCTTTGAAACAGATGGCCTATCAGCTGCATGGCTTTGTCCTCGACATGTCGACTACACTGTATGGAGGTGACCTTTTAAAGATAATGCACGTTAAAGATGATGGTATATGCTTGATTTACTTTCAAGCAAATTGACTTTTTGGAGAAAAGGAAAGGAAAGGCAGCGTATCTGCAGTACTTTCATCATTTCGATAATCACTATTACGGCAGATAATTAACATTATTTCATATACTTTCACACCCCTATTTTCTTGGAAGCTAATGAAAGCTGGGATGAAATGTAAAATAAGTAATTAGGCTATAACCAGCTGCCATTGTTCCAGTGCCACGTCCCGCTTATCACCCGCTCCATGTTGGCTTTCACAGCACAAGAAAGAGCAGCCATGTCAATCCTCATTAATTCTCCCAGTGAATTAGAAGCAAAGTAGATGATAGGAAATTAATGTCTGCAAGGAGATACTTAAATTATTCAACAGTAACAGGATTATGATGAAAGATCCCTACACTGACTTCTTTCTCTTCCATCCCCATCCATTCTTCTTCTTCTTCCTCCTCCTCATTTTAGTGCGTCCTCCTACTTTCCTTTTATTTCCATCACATGGCAGCGATTGCTTGGGATATATTTGTATTAAACCCCGTCTAATACTAGTGTTATCCTAATTGTTAGTTCTGATGTCACGCCTACATAATCTCACCGTGAATTAAGTTGTAATACTTTTGTTTTCACGTTCATCTTTTAATCCTTAAATTAAAAAAAAAAAAATCAACTACATGTGTTCAGAGTGTTTCCTCTGTCAGGAGATTATGTTTTCAGTTCTGTTTGTCTTGTTAGCAGGATATTTAAAAAAAAAAACAGCTTAAGGACATTAGTAGGATATGGTGAAACATGACTTTGCCAAGAAAAATATTCAGTTTTTGGTGCAGATTATGGTTTTGATCATTTCTTTAATTATAAGACATTAGTTTTGTTGTTTTGTTGACTAAATTTAAGAAAAAGATCATAGTTTGGGTTACAGTGAGTTATTCTAAGTTACATACATCACATTAGTTGCTTTACATTAAATGTTACATTATGTAATTTTGTCTATTATGTACAGTGGGTACGGAAAGTATTCAGACCCATTTAAATTTTTCACTCTTTGTTTCATTGCAGCCATTTGCTAAAATCGAAAAAGTTCATTTTATTTCTCATTAATGTACACTCAGCACCCCATCTTGACAGAAAAAAACAGAAATGTAGAAATTTGTGCAAATTTATTAAAAAAGAAAAACTGAACTATCACATGGTCATAAGTATTCAGACCCTTTGCTGTGACACTCATATTTAACTCACATGCTGTCCATTTCTTCTGATCCTCCTTGAGATGGTTCTACTCCTTCATTGGAGTCCAGCTGTGTTTAATTAAACTGATTGGACTTGATTAGGAAAGGCACACACCTGTCCATATAAGACCTTACAGCTCACAGTGCATGTCAGAGCAAATGAGAATCATGAGGTCGAAGGAACTGTCCAAGGAGCTCAGAGACAGAGTTGTGGCAAGGCACAGATCTGGCCAAGGTTACAAAATCATTTCTGCAGCACTCAAGGTTCCTAAGAGCACAGTGGCCTCCATAATCCTTAAATGGAAGAAGTTCGGGACGACCAGAACTCTTCCTAGACCTGGCCGTCCAGCCAAACTGAGCCATTGTGGGAGAAGAGCCTTGGTGAGAGAGGTAAAGAAGAACCCAAAGATCACTGTGGCTGAGCTCCAGAGATGCAGTAGGGAGATGGGAGAAAGTTCCACAAAGTCAACTATCACTGCAGCCCTCCACCAGTCGGGGCTTTATGGCAGAGTGGCCCGACGGAAGCCTCTCCTCAGTGCAAGACATATGAAAGCCCGCATAGAGTTTGCCAAAAAA
This sequence comes from Brachyistius frenatus, assembly GCF_029030835.1. Lineage (NCBI taxonomy): Eukaryota > Metazoa > Chordata > Actinopteri > Embiotocidae > Brachyistius > Brachyistius frenatus. The sequence goes on from NW_027210652.1 coordinate 1,776,663, forward strand.
CACATGAAGGACTCCCAGACTATGAGAAATAAGATTCTCTGGTCTGATGAGACCAAGATTGAACTTTTTGGCGTTAATTCTAAGCGGTATGTGTGGAGAAAACCAGGCACTGCTCATCACCTGCCCAATACAATCCCAACAGTGAAACATGGCGGTGGCAGCATCATGCTATGGGGGTGTTTTTCAGCTGCAGGGACAGGACGACCGGTTGCAATTGAAGGAAAGATGAATGCGGCCAAGTACAGAGATATCCTGGAAGAAAACCTCTTCCAGAGTGCTCTGGACCTCAGACTGGGCCGAAGGTTCACCTTCCAACAAGACAATGACCCGAAGCACACAGCTAAAATAACAAAGGAGTGGCTTCGGAACAACTCTGTGACCATTCTTGACTGGCCCAGCCAGAGCCCTGACCTAAACCCAATGGAGCATCTCTGGAGAGACCTGAAAATGGCTGTCCACCAACGTTCACCATCCAACCTGACGGAACTGGAGAGGATCTGCAAGGAAGAATGGCAGAGGATCCCCAAATCCAGGTGTGAAAAGCTTGTTGCATCATTCCCAAGAAGACTCATGGCTGTACGAGCTCAAAAGGGTGCTTCTACTCAATACTGAGCAAAGGGTCTGAATACTTATGACCATGTGATATTTCAGTTTTTCTTTTTTAATAAATTTGCACAAATTTCTACATTTCTGTTTTTTTCTGTCAACATGGGGTGCTGAGTGTACATTAATGAGAAATAAAATGAACTTTTTTGATTTTAGCAAATGGCTGCAATGAAACAAAGAGTGAAACATTTAAAGGGGTCTGAATACTTTCCGTACCCACTGTATATAAATATATATATTATGTCAATTGTCTTCGGAGGGCCTGAAAGAAATACAAATATGAATGTCCTCATTGAACATCCAGTGACTATATATTTACTGAATCCTTTTGCACCCGTTTCCTCTCTGAGAGTTGCTCATGAATTTTTCTTTCACTGAAAGTCGTGTTAATTTGTCTGTTTCTCTGCTCTGCTGCGTCACTCAGACAGAAGCAGCACAGAAAAAAACTTTACTCAAGTTTAAGACAACTACTCGTTTCGTGACTGAAAAAGAAAGCACAATAAAAGCTTAAAATTAATGGACAAACCTTGTCTGCTAAAAAAAAAAAAAAACAGACCAGGAAAATCTGAATTTTAGCTGAAAATAAATCCAAACTGCTGTTATTTTCTTCGACTGAAACACGTCTGCCTCCAACCAGTCCGTACGTTCTTCCGTTCTCCGACTGTGTCACCAACTCTACGCCATCAAACGACCTCCTTCTTCAACCCAGGTGGTCACGGTGCCGAAGCCAAAAGGCACCTTGTGCACATTTCTCTGAAGCCAACGGCTTTGACAAAACATCAGGAGAGAGAGCGGGCTGGTGGACAATAACAGCTTTCACAAAGAAGCGAAACTGAAAAGAGACACAGCCTCCAAGTTGAGAAAGGGAGAAGAGAATTAAAGGGTTATGGATATTCCATATTTACTACATAATCCCGCACTAAAATTAAAGCACTTCTTCTGTTCCTTCTGTACTTTTAGTACTAATTAGAACAGAGTGTTTTAATGATAGTAGAAACCTGAGCGGAGCCCCAGCACTTGGCATCCCATATTATGATTAGAGAGCAATCCAACCTTGGTTACCAAATGTGGTAATTTAATTGGGCCTGGTGGGCTGTCTTGGCAGAAGTGCACTGTACCTGGGAGTAGATTAATTAATCCTTTTCTTTTCAGACATTTAACTCCTCTTCCACACAAACACTGTTGCTTCTTTGAATTTGGTTTACCGTGCTGCCTTAGCCAAATATTAAAAGATGATAAATGAGAAGCAAACAGAAATCTTTATTGTCAAAAGGTCAAATTAGGGACACGACTGGAAGATTTCTGAGTCGTTCAAACTCAGAGGGGCGAAAGAGCTATAAAGGCAGCTGCACTCACGTCGCACTTTGCCGTTGCATATTCTAGTTGGACGAAAGCCTTAAATGCACCCACAGCTGCCGCGGCACACCGACGCACGAATTTGTCAAATATAGCCACAGAACAGTTTGTCCCGCTCGACCACCGTCGCTTTGTCCTCGGCCGACAAAGCAGGATGACTTCAGAGCAGTAACCGGAGGCCGGGGATGAACAGGGACTGTGCTCTAATTATCAAGCGCTTCAGGTAATGGTCTATTAAATATTCATCTATATGGATTATAGGAACATGACACCAGTATGGGATGAACGCTACCCGAGTTTAACCTCAAGTGATCGGGATAAGTAGGGGCGTCGAATGTTTCATTTTAATGTTAACACCATAATGTTCTCAGGCGAACGCTCGCTGATAGTTCATATTATGTAAGTCATGCCTAGTTTACAGCAGCAAGGTAGATATTTATCCACCTTTATATTTAGACATTATTTGAAGTAATAGCAGGTCCGTAAAGAGTGTAGGTTTGGTGTGAATAACAGGAAAAGGTTCAGCTCATGTCAGGCAGCCTGGGGACGGAGCTAAATGTGACGCCGTTGATGAATTTGCTCGAAAAAATTACACTTAGAAAATGAAGACCAGTGGAACAAAAGGATATGGAGCTGTTGATTCATTGTTTTTCCTGCAGTCAAAGTAAGAAAACCGCAGCAGGAAAGAGGCAAACAGCAGATGTACAGTTGGAGGAGTAATTAGACTTTAAGAGCAAGGGATCCTTTACAGCACAGAGGACATGCCTCGCCTCCAAGATATCCTGTTTTATTCAAGTTCTCCTGCTCGTAGTTCACCGTCACATCACCTGAATGTTAAACAGCAGCACAGCATGATGCGCTAACGGTCGCTTTTTACACAAATCCAACACAGACAGCAACATTAGCATTAGTTTGGAGCTGTGTTTCTGTCCAGTTGGTGAATGAAAGCCTGGTTTTTATGTGTATTTTGCCCTCCGGGTTTCCACTAATATTAAATATCTACCTACTAAAAGCTGCATTATGTTTCCCAGTAAAGTTGACTATGAACTAACTGTGTCTGGCTGATGTTTGCTGCTGAACAGGTGATGTACAGTTCATTTATCAGAGCTGGCCAACGCTAGTAGCGGCTAGCTATGGAACCAAAACAATGAGCTGAAGGACGCTAAAACGCGCAAAGGAAGTGAGTTAACATTTTTAGTTTAAGGTGGAACTTAATGAAACATTAAAACAGAGATTAGTGCTTACGTTGTCCTTTAAAAAATAGGTTAAACAAATTTGTATGTTTTAGATTTTTCCATAATGTTTGATCTTAATGTGAAACACTGGACACATTTAGCTCGGGACATACAACCTTTTAAATGAAACAACCTCTTTGGTTGATGTGGTTGTAACTGGTGACCATCTGAGGGCACGACCTCTGCTGAAGGGCCACGACGACAATTTGTTTCTTTGGGTAACTGAGGTTGGGAAATCACCGGTGTGTTTGCACTGGGACACATGGGGTCACTACATTTTTCATTTGGACTTTTCTCTGAGGAGTTTGACCAGGAGGGCATAAAAACGTGACCCGACCTGCAGCATCAAGGACAAATTCTACACAGTTCCACCAAGATGCTGTTTATTATATCATTTGTTACATCCCTTTCCATTGATTGCATTATTTGTGTTTTTTTTACAAGCCACACTAGAAAACGCCGCCGGGTTTTCACAAATGTAAGAGAGTGATATTTTATTAAGGCAAGAGAAAATCCACATTCATATGTACACATTATCTCCATAGTAACCCAAGTTTAAAACAGCGTTTATACGAGCTGACTTTCAGTGTAAATATCACCATGAGTGTTCCCTTCGTGCCCCTTATAGACCCTGCTGAGGGGGAGGGGGGGGGGGGTGTCCACCACCCTTAAAGAAACGAGCAAATGAATCTTTTACCGAGCCGGTGTTTTATTTAAACCCAGAAGATTGAGTAAGCCAGATGTCAGATGTGTTTTCATATTAGTCACAGCTCACTGGCAAAAGGGATGAAGTTGGCCACATCAACAGGACATGCTGGCAACCAGCCAGCGTTACCCAGGCATGCACAGGCGGCAGCCCCATCAACCGAATGACAAAGCGAGGTGGCTAAGATAATGTGATGTAATTCATCGACAATGCATTTTCCTACCGAGCCATTCAAAACGCTATCTACGTAAAATGGAGCGAACAGATACCAGACAGGAATATGAAGTGCATCAGAAATGAAGATTTTTTTTTTTTTTTTTTTTGACAGTGTGATATTCATATTGATGTTGATATTTGTATCAGGCCTGACTTAACCTTTTCTCTCCTTTTCATCTTTAAACAGGTCTCTGATGTGTCGAGGATAATAGACAGCAGCATCATCATACCTGTTATAAGTGAAACCTCCAGCGGTTGTCTTGATTCCTGCCAACGCTACATCACATGTATTTCTTTTGTTCTCTGACTTGAGGAGCTTTAAAAAAAATCTGACAGCACGTGATGGGAATTCACCAGATGCAGACCATAGGGGTTACATGTTAAGCTGTTTTTCAGGGAGGGTATATGCAGCCTTTTCTTCATGTTGTTGACATGATTGTGTGGCTGAAGCAAGAATAATACTAGAACGCAAACATTTATGGGTTTGATATTAAGCTTATTTATGTTATCTGTGTTTGAACTTATAGGTTCTGCGCAATCCTTATTGTGCTATGAGCCTTTGCACAAGATTAGCAGCTTACTTATAGGACAATGAGCAACACCCAGAGGGATTTTTTTTTTCTCATTTCTTCAGATCTTCTTCTTCAGAGATGCAGAAGAGTGTTTTAAAAAGGCTAGTCAGTTATAATTTGGAATAAACTCCCAAGCCTTTTTGTGAGGCCAGTGAGGAAGCTAAATAACTTAAATGCTCCTTCAGCAGTACAGAATATTTTAATAGCAGACAACTCCATGAGGTGGTTATCAAATTAAAGTTAAAGTAACACCCATTTAGAAATGCAAAGTCTTTAATATTGAGCGGCTTGCTCTAGACATATAAAAAAAAAAGAAAGAAAAAGAAATGATTCAATTCAAAACAGCAGAGATTCAGACTTTTCGTGCCGATGGGTGAATCTCTAAAAAACACTTGATCCTATTTTCCCATAAATCAATGACATAATGTCCAGTGTTATTTTAAACACAGATACTGTATATTCACAGAGGTCCTGTTCACACCTTGGACAGTTCAATCACAAGAAGACAGGTCAAAGTATCAGGTGTGAATGCACACAAAACCCACTCAGGACACACGGAGGTCCCATATTAGCTACAAGTAAATTGACCTTCGTGTGAAGGACGAGCTGAATGAAACAAGCAAACTGCAACGATGTGCTGAAAGGAAACAGGGCCTGGGGGGAAAAAAAAAAAGAAGCTATTCCCTTTTGATAAATGGTCCACCCAGATTTGATCAAGGCTGGTAGAGGATATACAGAATCATTTAAAACCCAACATCTATCTACTGTACATGTTTTGTAAACAAATGCCATCCAACTTCTAAAACTACTGCCTTCGACATATCTGATGAGAAGCAGGTCCACAGCTTCATCTTTTGAGATGAGGGACGCTGTTTGCTTACACGTCCAACATCAAACTCACTTCGTCTGGCCGCTGGTTATTGATCTGTGGATGCAGTCTTGCTCACTCTAATGACGGTGTCGAGCTGCGGTAGACTGATGATCTGCTAGTTTTACTGGCAGAATTTGAACTGCACCGCAATTTCATGTATTTTTTTAAGGAGTTTCACAGACTGGACTTTTTGAGGGCTGCAGTCGTCTGTTCGCGTCTTTCTCCTGGAGAAGCTCGGGTAATGTGGTGGAGGTGGAAATGTGTTATCCTCCTCCTTATGTGGTTTAATGGCGGCTGGCAGAAAAGCTTTTTGACACATTACCGTCACCTCCTGATGGGAGTAACCAGGATTTTCTTTTATACTTTGCCAATTTGAGTATATGAAAATCATAAACCCATCCCTACTAAACATAGTTGTTGTTCACATCGAAGTGGCTTTGCACAACCTCCAGCAATAAGGCACACAACAGGTACTTAGTTTATATTTTCAATTCACAAATTTAAAAAATTAAAAAGAATTGCAAAAGAGATGTATTATGTATGCAAATATAGAAGAAGACAGGACTCTGTTCGGGCGTTAGGGTGATCTCAAGAAACAATACAGTTGAATTACGGCAGTCGGACAGTTTGAGCCGTCAAGCAGACAACAAACAAGTCATTTCGATGGCCAGTAAATATAAACAAAACGATACTGTGGTGATTTCTTTCTTTTGTTGGCGCCAGACTCTGACAGAAAAAAAGCTCCATAACATGAAACAGAAACGCCCGTTGCATAACAGTCAGACTGAAGAAAAAACAAAACAAATTACAAGAGCACAAAAGGTCAAAGGTCTGCATTTCTGCTGGAGAACAAATTTGACTTATAGCAGGAGAAAGAGGGAGGTTAGGACGAAGGTCAGCTCAGCGGTTAACAAGGTTAGAGGACCAGAGCCAACAGTGCTGCTGTTTCAAAACCAGACATGTACTCCACTTTAATATAAGACACCTGTCCAAAGGTTAAAATAACTGGCTGCAGAAATGGTCGGAGCTCCACTTTAAAATGTTCTCTTTTTTTTTGCAAAAAAATATGTACAGAGCAACAGAACAGGCAGATTCTGCACACAGAGGATTTTTTTTTTTCTTCTCAGTGCTTCTCAGATTATTTTATTTATTTATTTTTTCCGGCGGACCTTGAACAGGCCAGACAGGTCAGGCTCGTCTGGATCGAGACACTTGAGTTCTCTAAACGATAACTTGTCTTTTCTACGGTCTAAGTGCTGCTTCGAAGACGGCCGGCTTTCTCTGTGGACGGTCGGTTAAATTGTTGTGTACGAGGGCATGCTTTTAAACCCTTCACAGTACATTTCATAACCCACGGATCAGACTAAAAGGGCTTGTTGCTTCTGGTTTACGCTCTCAACCATTCACGCTTGTGGTCGCATGCGGACGCCAGAAAAACGTCCTTGAAATGCGCCAGTTTTCCATTTGTGGAAATACAAAGAAGGAAAGAGGAGAAGCGGTAACTCCTCTGATGGAGCAGTGAGCGGTATTTCATCACTGCACCTGCCTGTCTTTGACCTGCAGCCAAGAAACATGTTTTTGTGCCCGTAGCTGGAGGATTTATGTTTTCCTATTATCTGTTTCTTAGGAAATTTCTTTGAAATTTGGCACAAATGTTTTGAATTCGAGGATGAATCGATTAAAGTTTTGGTGGTCAAAGATTAATTTCCTCACGTCCGTCCTGCTCTCATGAACACGAAATCTCAGGAACATCTGACGGGAATTTCTTCCAATTTTGGCACAAATGTTTGCTCAAAGATGAACTGATTCAAATTGTGAGGTCAAACAAAACACGTTTAGAATCTCATATATAGTGATGAAACATTTATTTACTATGTTCACACCTTGAAATCCTAATAAAAGTCACCAATCATTTAACACATGAAGAATACAAAACACTTACAGCCATTAGGATGCCACTCAGCCACGACCGTGCTCCCTGCAGTTTACAGCTCTCAACTTCCTACTTCCTGCTTCTCACTTCCTGCTTCATTACAGGTGTCAAAATAAAAGCACCACACCCATTTGTGCATGAAACAATGGAAAAAAACATATTTCAACAATTAACTTAAACACTTCTTCAACATATAAACATATTCAGGGCAGAACAACGTTCATGACTAATTCAATAATTCATGCTCTAATTATGACAACATTTCACACAAAAGTCTACCAGGAAAAAAAATGATGAAGTGATGACATTTCATATCCTAAAAGGTGAAAGGTTAACATCACTGTGACATTATAATGATCTTTTCTGTCCATTATTCAACACCATAACGCAGAAGGAAAGACGGTGACCATATTTCTCATTTGGTCAGATGTGGGATTCGTGGCACTTAGTGATTAGTGTTCACCTTGAAATGTGGGTTCAAACGTGGTTTCAGAATTGGTAGCTTCTTTGCAGCAACATTTATATTTGAAGCATTGTCTACTGTCATGGCTACAACCTTGTGTTCCTTTATTGACCTGCATGCGAACACATAAAAGGAATTTTTCTTCCTCTCAATGTATTTGCACAATAATACAGTTGACAAAAAGCAGTACATGAACCACAAAGCTTAACAAAGTCAAGTCAAATAAAAACAAATGTTGGATATAAACTGCACTTTGACTGGTTTGCAGAGTTTTCCTCACTGAACTGTATTACTGCACTGAAAATAGAGGAGAATATGAGTCACTATATTGGAGGAGGTGAGAGAGCATTTCAGTCTTGTTCAAAGTAAAGTAAACCAAGTGCAAACAAAGATGTAAAGAAATGACTGTGATGTTTGCTCTCGGACAGAGAATGTTTTCCACTAAATAAATAGCTCTCTATGATAGCGAGTCACGGAGATGAAGCCTCTCTTGTCCTTGCAGCCGAAGTGTGAGAGAAAGGCTGAAGAGCACATTCGTCTGTGACGATCTCAGCTTAGTGTTTGGACGGCAGCAGCCTCCAAACTCACACATATTCCTCATGATTTATTACCCAGGTGTTGCCTTATCTCCATATCCATGACACCGGCCCAGCCTGCCGTAAATAACCTTGTGTCCCCCTCATTAGTAGGACAGCCATGTACCCCTCCCCCCACCCACCCCGTGAGACCAGGCCAGCCATCGCATCATAAATCCATGGGACGAACAGTCGAACAGTCTGGCAGCGAGGGCTGGGCAGCTAATTATCCAGACATGAGGAGCCGGCCATGGAGGTGACCCAAACGCACAGATGGGAAAACCCGGAGATGCACATAGAGAGATACAAGCTGATAGCAAAGCGAGGTGGGTCCTCCACTTACAGGGCGTCTACCTGCTCTCCCCTCATCACAGATAACTAATTATCCACTTGTTGCTAATTAAGAGTCCCCGAGGGTCACAATGGAAGACTGGACAGGGTTTCACTCTATTACAAAACCTCATTGGATGAAAACCACAGAAATATGCATAGAAAATATAGAAAGTACTAAATGTAAGATAATGCCAGGCAGGCTTTGCATTTCGGTAACGTGCCTTGGACTGAATGAACCGTAATAAAATACAGTCCATAAATTTGTCTGGCAGACAAATTAGCAACAAGTTGGTGATCATAGTTTAGTATTTAGCAGCTAAAGAGCCAGATATTTCCCTCCTGAATGTGCATGGCAGAGCTGAAAGGAGCGTGGTGGATTTTCATTCATCAAGTGGGCACAAACAAAACTCCAAACGAATGCTAATGTTGCTCCTGCTGTCTGCTAGAAGTATAAAAAAAAAAGCAACTTTTTGCTTATATATCTGCCAAAGGAACTGTTTATGGTTATCATATGTTGGATGATTTTCAAATGCAGGCTACTTTTTCTTTTTTTTTTGATCGTATTGTTTACAACTGTTCTGGCCAGTTATTGATGTCCATTCATTTCCTTCAGGAATAAAAATCAATTATCTTGGAACTTGCTTAAATTGTTTAAAAAAAACAGTCTGCAAAACATTTGTTTTCCCGTTATATGTAAACACTGATTTTTGTTTTGACACAGAAGAACCAGATTCTGTCCCTGAACCGTCCAACCAACCCTTTTTCACTACGGTCACATAAGGTCATAATATACTAAACTTTCTGGCCTCCTAGTAGGTGCAGTTTGCCCAGTTTAGACATCGGATCAGTCAAATAAATGGGTGATAACGGTTTCCTGGAAGGTTTAACAGGCTCCTACGAGCCGATATATTTGGGACAGATGTGTGATTATAACGCCTATTTAATAGTCTGATCACAAATTGATTGGTCAACCTTCGAGGGCAAGATTACAGATCGGTGTCCCACTTCAGTCTACACACCTGACTTGTGTTTAGATTAAAAAGGTTAAATATCCTGCAAACTAAAATAGAGAAATTAAAATCGGGTTAACAATCTTTGGATGTTTTAAGACTGTTAATCCATAAATTGAGCCTTAAAAAACAAGTCAAAACCACTTTATCTTTCAGACCTGTCTCCCACCTGGTGTAGTCACACTCCAGTGGGTCGGTTCGGTGTGTGTGTGTGTGTGTGTGTGTGTGTGTGTGTGTGTGTGTGTGTGTGTGTGTGTGTGTGTGTGTGTGTGTGTGTGTGTGTGTGTGTGTGTGTGTGTGTGTGTGTGTGTGTGTGTGTGTGTGTGTGTGTGTGTGTGTGTGTCTGGGGGGGCAGAGCTGGCCAGGCTTAAACCAGATGTGTTAGATATGTTTATGGGGGAGGCTTTGACAGACAGGCTTTGACGACCTGCTGTGCTGCAAGGTGCCAGAATGGCGAGGTGGGTGGATGTGTGTGTGTGTGGTTGGATGTGTGTGGGTGTTTGTGTGACTGTGTGTGTGTGTGTGTGTGTGTGTGTGTGTGTGTGTGTGTGTGTGTGTGTGTGTGTGTGTGTGTGTGTGTGTGTGTGTGTGTGTGTGTGTGTGTGTGTGTGTGTGTGTGTGTGTGTGTGGACTTGATGAGCAGACGGTGAGTGGGCTGCGTGAAGAGCCAGTAAAGGGTGGGGGTGGTTTAGTATGACAGCTATGACTCGCTGATATATTTGTCACATGACTTGATAGTTTAGTAACTGGGAAAATGTTCAGTATATTTATAGTAACACGTTTTTGCCGTGTATTCAGACTTTGATTTACCACGAAAGGCCCAAATGCAAAATGCATAACAGGGAGAGATGTTTCCATTTATTTGTATTTAGATGATATCATCACTAGTTTTACAGCTATATGAAAATAAGACTCTTTTATTTACATGTTTTTTAAATCTTTTGTGACCTCTTGACCTGTCAGTTTAAATTAGTGACTCAGCAGTGGTATCCAGAAGTTGTCTGGCCTTTATTTATCCAGGTGGAATCCGAGGGTGTGGATGTCGGGGTTGTGGATGGGCGTGTAACCACGACTTGGATGTGGGAGAACAGGGTTCATGTCCCATCACAGATATACAATTAACGTTTGCTTTTTAAAACCGTGATCCTTCCGAGTTTAAATAGGGTTATTTGCCTAACGTTAATTATAACTTCATCAAAGTTACTACAAAAAAATGTGGAGTTGAAGGTTAAAACAACATTGTAATTCACTGTAAGTAGTTGGTTTTGCTGATTTGTCCAATTTTAATATTTCTGCCTGATGACAGGCTTCGTTACAACCAACCCGGTTTAATTGTGACTACAAGTAAATTGCAGTGGTCCTATACAGAAGTTTTCGATTTTCTTCAGTCAACATAAGGTTTTTTTGTATTGTCCATTTCAGGTCAGCGGAACAAGCTATTAACACTATTTTTGGGGCCAGCCCCTAGTGGCTTTCAGTGGTATTACACTTAAATTCCTATGTGTGGATGAACATGTTAGCAAACAGTTGGCTATTTACACACTATGGAGACAACACTACAATGTTTTTTATATGTAATAACTGCCCTTCATTAGTACGGTTTTGGTAGTCACTGACTTTGCCTACCTGGACGGGTCCTGGGCGTCTTCGTTGGTCCTGGGCGGGTCGTGTATGAAGTACTCTTCAGCACATTTTTGCGACAGTAAACACAAACAGCAAAGTTGCTGGTTGTAAAACCAAAAGAAATGAGCTGAAAGATGTTAAAAAGGGGGAACTGCAGTTTCAGTAAACAACTGTCTTAGTTGGTTAGGTGGTCAGTACAAGCAATCACATTTACATTTAAATCCATGTTAAAATATTAACTGGCGCTTCAATAACTATCACACTGAACTCTACTGCCACATCAAAGGTAACCTTCTCCTTCATACAGTATGTTTGTTTTTGATATTAAATTTAATGCCAGTTGTTTGTTTCTATGGACCTGAGCTCAACCTTCTGTTTCAGTGTTTCTCTGTTTATTGCTTTGTTCCCTGACATGTCCCTCAATGGATTATGAAAGTCCCAGACCTGGATTTCATATAAAAACATATGAAATACAATGAACCCAGAGTGAAATCTTTGTTGTCAAAAAGAACCAACGTGTCTCTTTCATCCTGTCGGACCCTCCCCACCTTTTTTCAGAGCCGGTTTCCAGTGCAATCAGGTCTGTATTCTGCATGTCACACAGCAGCTGGTCGCATACTGACAACCCAATCAAGGGCACCAGCGGGGAAACCAGTAGCACCTAAGCACACTCGAAATGGTATTAAAGTCCAGTTATCAGTAAACCTGCAATCACAGCAAGTCTAACAAAGAGCAAATTCCTTCACTATTTCCGTATTGGAAGAAATGTCCACCGTGTTTTTGTGGTTTAGCGCAATATTAGGCCACAAATTATGCTGCTTTAGCAACAGATGCTGAACAAATGGCAGCTATTTTCTTTTAGTTTTAAATTTAAGGCTGCACAGGTGGTTCACATACAGGTACATGAAATTCCTTATGTGGGCTGCGGGAATAAACCTTCACTGACAACATCCCAGAGAAGCTCCGCAAAATAGAGAAGAATCGCACTAAAGCCAGACCTCAAAACCAAAGCTGTATTTTTCTGCGAAGTAACAGGGCAGCAGACTACGAGGGCTTATTCATCACATAGTCTGTATGTCGCATTGGGGGGATGGAAAATGGAGGTTTGACTCCTGCCACCGCAGCAGTCATCTGACAAATCCCTTTTTACGAGACACTGCGCTGTACGCTGTGGATGGATCTGCCAACCTCCCACCTCCAACACCAATCAGGGAGAAGAACCAGGCTCGTTATTCAGGACAATTAGCCAATGGGCTGGGCGTCCTCTGTCGTTACTCCCGGTTCATTTGGTCCCAGTCAGATGACAGTGCCATGTCCACTCAGGCTGCACGTCACTCAGGGGGGCTGACACAGAAAGACGAGAGAGGCGGCCAAGCTCACGGTCTGCTCAGCCGGTCGCAGTTCTTATTTGTACGGTGTGCGCCGTGTGAGCATGCATGCATCTATCCTCTTTGTAATAGATTCTAACAAACAAGACGAGTGCTGTAAACGGTGAAACTAGACGGAGAGGTGGAGAAACATGGACGGAGATAATAAAGCAACCAGATAACGCAGCGTGCGTCTGAGGAGAGACGTGTTTTACAGCTTTTATCCAACATGAAGGTGCTGCCGTGCAGCAGCCTTGAAGCAAGGCGGGCTGTAATAATAGAGTGATGACAACTGATGCTTCAGGCAGCAACCATGTATTTGTATGTATGGACAAAAGACCATATGCACACACAAACACACACACAGAGAGATGAAACGGTGTACGCATGAGTAATCCAACACTTGACTAATCTGACAGTTAACACATCCCCCGGCAGCCCGGCGTCAGTGGGCCGTCCAGTTACTTACCAAATTGCTGTAGTCTGCTTGTATGAGTGGTCTCGGTCATTTACAAAGGATAATGTAACGGCTATATCGTAATGCAAAATTCATGCTGATACACAGTCCTAATCATAAAATATAATCATCTGCAAAAAAAAACAACAAAGCACTACATCTACACCAGGAGGCTCCAACCTTTTTTCCTCTGAGAGCTACTTAGACAAAATGACACTGTGACATTTGTTCACACAGCTGAGATCCACCAAACCAGCTGATTAATTAAGTGCTATTAGACATTCAAATGTTCTCTTTTGAAATGTAGTGATAGTATGTGGAAGAACTTGGGATATCAAATTATTTGATATTTGCAAATTAATTATATTATCCCGATTAATTAGGTCAATACGTCAACAGCGAGATAAGGTATTCCTGTCTCATTACCAGCTTCGATATTTATAGGAGAATTTGATGATTTAATTGATATCTTTATTAACATTTAAACTGGAGAAGGCTCCAGAGAGGAGTGTCCTCGTTCAAAGAGTTGTGTAACAGGTGTTGAGGTTAAATATGAAAATGACTTAGATGTATAGCCTAAAAAAATGAGTGCCTTATGCAGGTTTCTGTAAAACTTCTTTATCATTCTACATGTTAGACAAGTATTGCATAATGGTTCTGGTGGGAGGGTCTAATCTGTAGGATTTATAAGCAGGTAAACATATTAAATGACTCCGGTTTCCATTAGCCATGTTGCACCAAATTGTTTATCGACCCATATCTCCGCACTGACAGTCTCTGATTAATGATGTTATTAAGGAGGGAGGAGCTGTGGGGGTGTTGAGGATGACAAGCCATTTTGTGACTGCCCAAAAACATTGACCACTAATGTATGTGCATTTGTGCATGAAGTTTAGAACATGTCCACTCGGCCACGTGTGTCGGTACACAAAAACATAACAATTTTAAGTGCACCTGATCATGCCTGCGGGACCATTGGTGCATTCATGCATGCTGTTTATGTCTATAATTGCTTCTGGTGCTCTTTGTGTAAGTGGGAATGAGGGAGTGAACGCACACAATTGTACAGTATGAATTGACAAACTCATCAAAAGAGCGTTGCGGTGCGGTGCGGTGCAGTCCGGCGGTGAAGTGCTTCGGTGTTTTTCCACGGCTGCGGGGTAATTTCTCTGATCAACACATATTGTTGTGAATTACTGCAGCAAACACTTATTTTTGAAAAATCATCTCCACTCTGGATTGCACTTCTTGCCAAATGGAGGTGCTTTTCATTCAGCGTGCACAATGGCCCTTTCAGCCTGGTTAAGTGTTCAGCCTGTGTTGTGAACAGCACGCTGATAATATTAACCAAATGCCAAGCTTTTCGCAAATGACAAGTTAGGCTCCAAATTTCAGCTTTTATGCTTCATTCTGCAATGATGCCTGCAACATCATTGCAAAAAAAAAAGAATTTTCCACCGCTGCCGTAATGACGAGGAAGGCGACATGATGTCTCAGAATCATATGTTAGGAGCGATCAGTAGACAAAAACCATTACTGGCAAAGCACCCGACGCCTTTTGCAGAGCCACCAGCATCACAGAGGAAAGTTTTTATCGTGTTTCCTTCCAGGGCTCAAAGCAATCCCCGTCACTGTGCCTGCGTCTTGCAGTATTTTGTCAGCCATCAGTCCCACTGGATGCAGCCTGGACCACTGGCTGTGAGCCGAGCCAGACAGAGATACAGGTCTAGGTGACCTTTGGCCACGAGTCATCTGACACCTGTCTCATTCACATCTGCTCCAGGACTCATGGGCTGCTGATTTCAGTGTGTGTGTGCTCGGACTCATATGGCATGTGTGTTATTGAGACAGAGTGAGAGGGCGAGAGTGAGAGAAGCGGCCGTGCCTCACTACACCTACGACGGATCAGTCGGGGAGGGGGGGGAGAAAAATGAACTAATCAGCCTCTCCAGTGGTGGAATCTCACCCAATTTATTTCCAAGCTAACAGGCGTTGGTTAATGAGCTGAAGCAAAGCATCCTCTCCCTTCCTTCTCCCCTTCTCCCCTCTCCTCCTGTCCTCTGCTGTTCCACTGGTGATTTTGCAGACCAAACCAATTACTTCAGAGCGCATCCATTTATGTGCACACACACACACACACACACACACACACACACACACACACACACACACATTTGCGAGACCAATCACACATGTTCACAATCCAGCTTTGAAAAGAGAGAAACACAGCACACATGCATATAAATGGGAAGAAATGGTGTTGTCTCCCTCTCTCACACACACACACACACACACACACACACACACACACACACACACACACACACACACACACACACACACACACACACACACACACACACACACACACACACAAATAATCAAAGAAAATCTCTCTGTGCACGTACACTGAACTCTTTGTTTGGTCTGCCAATTACTAAAAGTCTGCAGAAGGGTAAAAGGCCTGGTATTTAAGGAAACAGCGAGATCCAGACAGTGCCATTATCTAAAGATTTTACCAGACATATTATCTATGGGAGTCAAATTGAAATAACACCTTGTTGACTTTTTGTTAAGGGCACAGATGCAACGCAGACAGCTTTGTGTCTAAGCTCTCAGGGAAAAAAATTGATGGTTCCTGGCATAAATTATAAATGCAAGCCCGCTGCGCCACTACAATCTTTATGCTCATAAGGCAAAAGAAGAACTCTGAAAACTTTGTTCCCGTCAGTTCTCATGAATAATCTTGAAGAACTGCAGTGAGAAACGGCGCTAATAGGCCTCGTCCCTCTGCGCATTGCCAGCTTGAGAAGTTTTATTATTGTTTTTGCACAAATTCAATAAAAAATTTAAAAAAAACTTAAATCTGCAAGATTATGTTCCAAGATATGAGTTGACTAGGGTGAAACAGAAAATGGGGAAGCTATCCCCTTGATGAGTAAGTATTCAAAACTTCGTCGCTGGATTAACATCAGCATCTGACCGCTGTTCCCACATCAAATTTCAGGGAACAGAAAGAAGTGGCGCTACGATTGTGTTGCTACAGGTGAGACACTTGCAAGTTGTAATGTTGGACAACTCAGGTGCGATTGTGACACAGTTTTTCACACCCAATTTTTGTCCTCAGAACATCAGAGTTTAACTCTGTTTACAGTCTGACGTGTTGCATTTTACGTAAATATCTGACATGCTGTAACAAGTCTTCCAAATTAAACTACAAAATACGTTGCTTGTGCATGTATACATACGATATATGTTGGGTAACGTTGATTGGTTAAAAGCTGCTCCAACAGTTTAAAAAGTAGCCCTAAGATTAAGAGTAAATTTAGATCTGGTAATACGAGGCTACTTATTTATCTGTAATAGTTTTGGAAGGCACATAGAAATAACTTTTATGATGCGAAAGCCCTGTGATCAAGGTTTGGTTAGGTTTAAGGAAGAATCATGGTTTGTTGGTAATAGTTAGTTGAAGTTGGGGAAACACTGTATTTTGGTTGGCTTTGTTGTCATGGTTACAACACTTTAGTCGCAGTCATGCTTTAAATAAAACATTGGCCAATGAGCAGCAGCCTTCAGGTTTAACTTCTGTGTTCAAGGTAATTTCCAAAATCATTCTTGGTAATGTGGAAAAAAAGATTAATTCAATCGCTGCATAATAACCGTACAGTAAAATTTAAATCCCTTTTCTAAGAATATTTCTACTATCTTTGGTTAGTGTAAGAAGTTCAAGCTCAGCGGATTTAAAATGCCACATACTGTACAGATCACATGAAATTTCTCACAAATCAATAACTGTAATACTTAAGGGCTCAGTTCACCTATAAGGTGCCAATATTATCGCACATCAGTGAAAAATCACACTTTTAAAAGTGTAACTAAACGGTGAACAGCTCAGATAACCTTTTGAGGAAATGCCAGGGGAACCTTCGAGCAAAATCCCACATTCCTGGAACAGCAGCTCCGACATTACGGACGGAGGAAAATCTGATTTCCAATGAGAGCAGTTAGCGGACCAAAAGCCATGAAGGAATTATACCCCCTCCAACCATCCTCCGCTCGCTATAAACTTCTTTTATATGGAACTGAGAGGTGAGAGTCGTCAAACACATTAACATATACGAACTGACATATCAGCATAAAACACTTGGCTTCTGTCAAACGTGCGTGCCGTGAGCAGTGAGTCAGGAAGTTCTGGGTAAAAAATGCCCATAGATTATTATTAAGCTTGTTACATATATGTCAACAGCCCTGAGATTGTAGAGCCTTCATAAAATTAAGATGGAATAATTGCGTTAGTGGCAGTCTGAATGGTGATGTACTTTAAATGAATGATAAATTCACTGCTGCTCCACTGAATATTAATTTACAGATAGAAATTATGTATTGTGTTCAATAATAGATAGGGCTATATATATATATATTTTTGTGTGTGTGGTTAATTCAAAGCTCTAAACTGATGAATGGGCGAGTTTGATCAAAAGTGACAACATTATTGTAGTTAAGTTGTCAGAATTTACATCTTTGACTGTTCATAAGAGAATAATCTCGAGCAGAAGCATATACAGTGCAATTTGTGTGCAAAGAAACTCGTGTCAACTCTGATAAATCATTTTGTGATTTCAGGGCCCCTGGAGGGCTGCTGAAAATGAGGTTACATGGACAGTTAATGCTATTTTTACATGTGCAGGGAAGAGTTTGATGTACCCTTGAAACGCTGCAGTCAGGTGAGAATAAGTAGGAAGAAAAGCAGTGGCAGTTTTCAACTTACTCCCTGTGACCTTTGATATCTTTTACCTCTGTGGCACCAAACCCCAGCCGATTAACCCGGTGATTAAAAGCTTTCACTGGCATCTCGCCATTTAATCTGCGCTCATCAGCGTTACCCCGAGATTGCTTGTCAGGTCTGATTGACTCCAGTCTGAGCGTTTGAAGCAGAGTCACGGCGGAAAAGGCCACAAGTTCAAGCCCCTGCAGGCACTGACACCAATCACTCACGAGCCTTGGACACCTGCTAGTCATGTTTCCATGATAAGTGTCTCTTCCTTCGGTGCCGTGGAAACCAGGCGCCCTGCTGGGTGCAGAGAAAGAGAAAGTCAGAGGGAGCACAGGCTCAGGCTGAATGGCTCAATATTCTATCTGAGCAGAGTCTGATGAAGAAATCAATAAAAGACACAACATATCGAAGTACAAATGTTATTCAACGCAATACGAGGAAAATTCCAAGTGATGTCTCTCATTCAGCCCCACACTCTAATAGACTTTTACACAAAAGCAAGGAAATAGCCTAAATTCAAATGTGCCCACACATCTTAGCTTCATTGTAAGATACACGATTTATTTTTATTTTTTTTCTGTCTTTGAATGAGTGGGATTTTCTTTTTTTTTTTTTTAATTCTGCTCTTTTCCAACCACGTTCACGCACAAAAGAAGAAGCTTTTTTTCCCACAAGGGGGAAGAAATGGCAACAATTAAAAGGCAAGTGGCTTTAACAAATTCTGAACGTATCTCTGAGCGCTGCTCGGGTTGTAATTAAGTCCTCCAGAGTGTTGCAGCCATTAGAGCTCCGAGCAAACTAAACGAGGACACACCCAGCCCAGTGTGACCAGATTAAAAGAGGAGAAAACCAGCCCGTCGCTGCTCCCAAACGGCCACCGTTGCTCCGGGCAGTCCATCAGTCTACAATGTAGGGCTTAAAATCGCCCTTCAATCGCTACGAAAGAGACATAAAGTTCCCAGCTGGCTACTTAACAGCCGTCATATGGCTGTATTTACACTGAGCTGTTCAAAAAAAAATATTGTCTCAAAGCTTTTTCGGGAATTGTGTGTACTGATCTTTTGGGTATACTTTGTGGAATGATGAATTGCTTGGAAAAATATGACGACAATAACTTTCATTTAGGTGCCATCAGTTTCTTGGCAGCATCGATGCAGAGGAACAGATGCTGCGAGTTCAGATAGTGTTACCTCTAATATACAGGAGAAATATCATCACCCACAATTCACCCTCCCCGAACAGCAATCGTCCAATACCAAAGGGACTCCTTGGAGAGGGATTGTCCGTATTGAAAAAGTTTGTGTGGTCTCCTTTATCCTTTTTCAAGGCAAAAGTAAAACAAAAGAGGATAAATGTGGAAAAAATAAACCGTGTTTATCTGCTCTGACGTACGGTGCAATCGTTGGCATACTAACATGTTTGTTTTACCCACGGTGGCCGTGAAGCATCACTTCCAAGGCCGAGAGCACATCATTCCCTGACTACATCTTTGGTCTCTTTATAATTTGCCATTTGTGAGGCATTTGTATTTTGTGTTTCAGAAGGGAATTTTGTACTTTTTACCCCAATTTGACTTTTATTTGATAACTTACACTTCCAGTTACTTTACAAAATTGACTTTTTTTTGAATAGAAACATAAAAATAAGGCTTTATTATGAATTTAACTCAACAGCATGTGAGCAGAGCTGTAATGACAAAGCACTGATTCAAAAATTCTCCATATTTGATGGTCCCATTTGTAAACAAACATGAATTTAGTTTGAAGTTTAAAAAAATTCATATAGCTAACACTGGTTTGTTGAAGTTGAATTTTTAACCATAAACTTATCACCGTAAACTGCATATGTGCCATGATGCGATAACAGAAGGACTGATGGTATTTTGGGACGGTTTACAGGTATGAGGTCATTTTTAATCAGCTTACAGTCGTCACACAGAACATCTGGGATCAGCACAATTTACTGCATCAGCGGGAAACAGTCCAGTTCTTTCAATTTTGTCTTTCACTTCCAGACCTTCTGAAGAAATATGACGCAAGGCTACTTCAAGAGGGGGTGGAGGGGGGGGGGGGACCCTTTCATTATCCTGTCTGTGGTGTGGGAGAAATCAATAGAGGTGTCCACGCTAGATTCATCTACATTCCACTGGGTGAACCTAATACCTTCACATGGGGAAAGGAAGATGAGCGGGTGGTTCGAGGGGAAGAGGTGAGGGAGTTTCAGCAGCAGGGAAACGCACTGGAGGGGAAAAGGAAGTTCCAGGGTAGAGAGCGCAAAGAATTATTTATAGTCTTAAAAAAAAGTTGTTGTTTTTTAAGTGCACTCGCACAGGTTGGACTCAGGTTACAGTGACTTTGGTGGAAGTTGAGAGTATTCTAGATTTAGATGCAGATGGCGACGGCATCTGCATAAACACCACATCAGTCGTGAATCGTTTTGGAAACTGCAGAGGAAAAAAACAAACCGCCGCGTTATCTCGCAAGTCTGAGAGATATAAATGGAGACAAAAGCATCTGTGATTTTTCTGAAAAACAAATCAAAGAGGAACACGAGGCTGTTGGAGATGTGCTCAATAGAAAAACAGACATTTCAGCTGTGCGAGTCACGCTAACGAGACACTTGTTCAAACTCTTTGAAAACACACACACACACTACACACACACACACACACACACACACACACACACACACACACACACACACACACACACACACACACACACACACACACACACACACACACACACACACACACACACACACTCTAACAACCACATCACCTGTCACTGGGAGCCTCATTAAGCTGACAGGAGCTGGCCTGTCAGGGCAGGCCAAGACGTCAGAGCCCTCTCCGTCCTGTCATGACATGATGGATCTCTCCACCACTGGCTGCCAAGATGCCACTCAAGTCCACCTTCGTGTGGCCGTCCATCAGGAAACACTCGCAAAGCATCCTGTTGATCAGCTTATTTGTATATTTTCACCATCGCCTTTCACACTCAAGTCTGACTGCATGTCAGCGGGGACGATGGAGATCGCTTCTATTAGCAGGTTCATCTCAGTTTCTCGATGTCGAAATGTGCACAAAACTGTACCAGCAGCTGGCTGACTTTACACCAACCTGTACGCTGGCATGGGCTGTTACAGACCTGCTATCTGTTCATAGGACCGGGGGGCGATTCCATTGCACCGACCGAATAGTTTCATTACAATCTACTGCCTTAAAAAATGCCTTGTCATTCAAATACCAAGTTTTGATTCCTTGGTTACATCCACAATAAAACGTATTTGTTTTATTAAGCATAACTTTTGCGATGTTTACATAGAAGTAAATCTCAATAGCATCCGTGAGCCGCAGCATTTAAGAGATGGAGCCTCTGCCATGGTGGCCCACGAGGAAATAAAATCACTTAGTTCAGTCAATTTCAGATGATGTCTTATTTTACGCCTATCAAACTAACTTTTGGCCAAACAGCTGTCTGAGTTGCCTTTGCTGCTGCAACTGGAGGCTGATCTGTGTGCAGCCAGCATGTGGGGTGTTCAGGAAACACTGGTAAACTGTAGCCTCTAGTGATATGATAGCTTCCATGTGAGACATTTAGGAAACACGGGTTAATTCTAGCGTCTAGTGATGACTTGCATGTGAGGGGTTTAGATGATATCTGTTATTTGTAAAAATGTATTTTATGAATTGGTGTAAAAAAGGTTTTGTTTAGGGACCAGATGCCCAAACACACTACCACCTTTAATTTATTCATTCAATTCTTGTGCAGAACAGAAAGTGCAACACGGATGGATGAGATAGATGCAGCTGCACAGATCGGTGTGAGTTTGCAGAATAAAATCTCCTAAAAGTCGTATGTTCTGATGAGTGTGGAAAAACATGAACTTGTCCTAGAAGAGCTGACATTACCTCTGCTTCCCTTTTTGACTCAAATACAAGATGGATGGATATAAACTGATTAACATAAGGTCAAAACAAAAAACAACATGTCCTCAACCAAGAAAAATTCCACTCACACAAATGAAGATGTGGTCTGATTATCAAATCATGTCACGTTTTATACTTTTGATAAGAAAAATAGATAGAGACTTTAGTCTGATCTCTTATATTAAATCTTCATTAACTGTATTTTTGTTGGTGTATTTTTTGGGACTAAAAACCAAACAGCTGAACACATCTGGCCTTACAAACGGGATAAAGCTTTCATGTACAGCCGACACGGGGAAAGAATTTGCATATATTTGGAATCATGTTCTTGCCCTCATGATTAAATCCAAAACTGGGATCCATTGCGTCTGTCAACAGCATTTCAGGGTAGAATTTTCTTTTAATTTAATCCAAAATGTCAAAACTGTCTATCGGTTTAAGTATTAAAATCCTGAGATGAGTCAAAAGTTTTAGTGCAGATTGAAGAAACGGTCAACGGCATCATCACTTCTGACAGCTCTGACTTTGAAGGATTCCCACATGAGTTTTGGTGTTTTAAGGTCCTTGAGGAGAACCAATGAACTGTCAGCACAAGTGATGATCGAGCTTGATTGGACAGCTGGCAGAAAATGTATGACAGCTGCTCTGTAGTGGAGTCGGGAGGCAAATAATTCAACGGTTTCACCATTAATGTGGTGAAAAAAATCTCTGGTTAAAGATATTCAAATCACAAAGCGATGGAAACAGAGAAAATCAATGAACTGTTGAGGCTTTTTAAGATGTGGTGTGTGTAGCAGTCAGTGTCAGAAAGAATCACACCTAATATCTAGAAAACTGACGGATGTGAGGATTCGGCGCTTTCAACAATTTCATGGGATTGGCAGAAGATTTGATTTTACTTCTATAAAGTTTCGCTGGTTCTAGTTTGACTTTGTGTCTTTATTAGGATGAATGCAATATGTTATGACATCGCGTGGTTGGATGGATGTTTAGCTCTTTTTTTTAAGGACTTTATTGATCGTCTGCGAAGAAAACTAAGACCTATTGATTAAAGTCGTGCTTCACTGACTCCAGCTTAGGTCGATTTCACTGAATTGACTCGTTACTTCTGGATTTAAAAAAAGACAGTTTGCTTTGAAATGATGTGTGATGTAAGAGGTCAGAGATACACTGATCGATAATATCAGTGCACTGGCAAAAAACAGTTCAAGTAAATGCTACGAAAACTGGCGCGTCAAGACAAGTATGTGGCTGAATTTGGAGTTTAGTTACTGTAATTAAAATAGCTAAAAAAAAAAGTTTTATGTTACGTTTTAAGACAGATCGATTATCGTGTTAACTTTAACTTTTCCTCTCTGGTAGTTAAGACAGTTACAGCATTTTAATAAACATTTGGAGGATATAGTGTCGCACTTTAATTGTTCGAAGGCAGAATTTCTGGGTAAATTTCAGATAATGTCATTGAACATGGCGTCCATTTTTTAGACTGAATGATTGATTTGAATTTCAGTAACTTGATGAAGAAGTCAAATTGGCAATAAAGTCTATTTCAAAATCAAGTACACACCTCTTGAATCTTGACTTGTCTCAGACTGACACTCGCTATCTGCGCATTATTTTATAAACAGAACAACAAAAATTAGAAATTGCTCGTGTCGAGCTCGGCAGCTATTTCTCCATAGATATGAATCCATTGGTATCGAGGGCGGTGCAGGAGGTGGGATTTCCCCTCCGTCACTACTGCTCACACACTGGTTGCAAATGACCTCTAACTACCAAAATGGCAATTCCCCTGCAGATTTGTTTGACTTTGCTTGTGGGATGCTGTCTCATTGTCCATCTTTATATACAATCAGCGGTGTTTACCTGCAGGGACGCCTGACACCTGTGAACCTGGCAAACCCCAGAGTGTATTTATTTACTGGAAGCCTTACACAGCGCCCCCTTTAAATCTTTACGTAAACCAATTTCAACCTGGCCAAATATTAACAAAGCTCAGAAGCTGAACACACAAGAGCCTCCGGTCGGACGTTATTGTCCAACATCAGTCGACTACCTGGAGGCACATGGGACGTGAAGTTGTATGAATTATTGAGGCTTGTTCTTCAAACAAGCTCTCCCGAAGCACATCCAGATCTCACAAAGTGGAAGTACAGAGACGTTGTCAGCTTTGGCGATAACAGTCTCGGGCAGCTGACACCTCTATTGCCAGATCCCTCGGCCCGGCGTTGCTGTGTGTCCCTCCCTCTGTTTGTATCATCAAAGAGCAGCTGGTGGCAGGCGGCGTCCCGTTGAGATGTGTGTCCGTCCGGCGGAGCCGTTTGACAGCAGACAGCTTCTGAAGCACACCGAGGCACTGGCCTGCTTGTACCAATTTAATGCTGGCTGCTCTCATATGCGAGTCCCAGTGGCGACCCAGCGACCCGGGCATCACAGAGCGGGGGAGCTGTTAATGGCTTGGAAGACATTGGTAATGAGGTTATCAATTAAAGGGAGGCTCACTCGCATTTGTCCTTGTTATGATGTTGTGTTTTCAAAATGGCTTCTGGGTGAAGGGAATCTAGGTGTGTGAATTTGTAATTGTCACTTCATTCAAGGACCCAGAAGCCGGTGTTTCATTACAGGTTGTTTGATTGTGAGCAGATGTTTCCAATGCAGAGAAGGTTTCAGGATTTGAACAATAAATTATCCAGACAAGTGATGACGGCCCATTATCCAGAGAAAGATATATAACAAAAACATTTTTTAAAGTTGTACATTTTATTTGCTTTCTGGTCTTCTCCTTCATGTGCACGTATGAAGTGTTTCTGGATGCTCTTTGTCGACCTGTCGACACGTGTAGTATCACTTATCAGGGATATCAAACACTCAAGTGTTTGCCAAAGCTCCCTCAAATGGCACGCAGATTTTTGTACTAAATTATCTTCATATCAGTTTCGATCTTATGACTAAATTTCAATCAGTTTATCTCGTTGTGTCCCTCACATCTCCAGTGATACTACACGTGTTGTTGGAGGTCGCTCAGTATTCCTCTCAGCAGCTGGCCAGACGCTGTCAGTGTGAGCACACAGAAAAACATATTCTTCCTCCACATCCGAAGCCTGGGAGGCCATGTATTATTCACAGAGAAAGTGTGAGAGAGAAGAAAGAAAGCGATAAAGGGAGGGACAGTAGCAGGCAGAGATGTGAGGGACACAACGAGATAAACTGATTGAAATTTAGTCATAAGATCGAAACTGATATGAAGATAATTTAGTACAAAAATCTGCGTGCCATTTGAGGGAGCTTTGGCAAACACTTGAGTGTTTGATATCCCTGATTAGCCCTCCTTCAGTAACAGGGTAGGAACTAATCAGTAGAAGTGCCTGCTGTTGTGCGTGGTTCAAACAAAAATCCTACATAAACATGATTTCAGTGAGAACCATGGCGCTGGAGAGAAAATGCTCACTCTGATTGTGGAACAACACACCTTCAGAGTGGCTAAAATCAACATTTTTACAGGAACAATTGGTGATTGCAATACTTGGAGTGGCTGCTTTTAGTAATAAACCCACGGACGGAAGTTCGATACCAGTACGGCACAGAAGGAAATGCTGAACCAAAAGCACGTAAGGCATTTAGGGAACTTTAGTAAATAGTGTCTGGCGACAGCCTGTGAGGGTTTTAGGGTGAGATTTCTTAATTGTAGCTACAGAAAAATAACCTGGATTACACTCTCACCCTCTGAATTGCATGAAAATCGAAGTTTTGGACCATTATGTTTCATGTAATTTATGGATTTAAAAAAAAATTGGTATTAAAAAAAAAAAAAGGATCGTTCAGGAACCGGTATCGAAGTCGAGGTGTTTTGGGAAATAAGCTCCGTATTTGGTTTGATACACTCTCATGTCTGTTGTTAAATGTTAATTATGGCTTAGCCGGCAAAATTGGAAGTAGCAGGAGAAAAAGCTACCTGGCTCTGACAAGCAGAGAAGTCTTTCTCTGGCACTATTTTCTGGCTGCATGCAGGGACTTTTCTAGATTGTCAGCTGGTTGGCAACCTCGGAGTGATGATGCTTCGCTGCCTAACGGATATCGCCAGTTTTAGCATACAGGAAATCGGCATTGACCTTCCCTTACAACTGAAAGTGAATATAAGCTTTCACCGGTCAGGCTATTCCTTTAAAACGGTAATGAGGTATAATTATATACGGTGGCACTGAAAGTTTGTAGTTCACTGCTCGCTGGAGTCACCGTGGGAAATCCTGACCTATTCACGGGCCAATATTTAATGAGGATACTTCATAGTAAGTGGGTGTATTTGCCAGAGTCTTTGTTGCAGTCTTCAACCGATCTCTTCTCACTGAACTTCTGTTGCCGGGGAATTTCCATCGTTTTCCACCATCTGTCATAGTGAGCAGCTCTAGAGGCTTTACCTCTATTCCCACTGGACACACAAGGCCTTTTTTTTTTTTCGTGTGTAGTAAAGCAATCTCTTTCTGTGTTTCAAAGACCCCCTCCAGCTAAAATCAAGTTTTTACCAGCATGTCCATGTGGTGGTTTTAATATGCTTGAAGACACAACGCGAGCGAAATAAGAAGTCGACTCCACGGCTGAGCATTTCTCTGTTTCAGACAGTGTGACAGTCTGAAAAACACAGATTCGGGCAGTCAGGGATTCACATATCACAAACGGAAGGAACCAATTCTGTCGACTTGTGGGGCGGGGCTTTCCGAAGAGGCCGTGATGTCATCAGTTGGTTTGTGAACTGCAGCTCTGAAGACTTGAGTTTGGCATTTCAGCCGTTGCTATCTTGCTATTCTGGAAGTAGTGACCATATTTGGACGAGCTTGGGAGGAGAAAGCGTTGAATCTGACCCGAGGACACTACGCCCCGCCCACCTATAGTGGAAACCTGACTGCACCATAGACCTGTCAATCAAACAGACACTCCTGCCAAATAGGTAGGTAGGTAGGTAGGTATATACTTTATTAATCCCCGAGGGGAAATTTTTTAATATTTTTAAATATACCACTTTTTGAGTCCTAATATCTAATTAATGATGGTATTAGTTTCATCTGGACCACCAGTAGCAAAAACACCATTTAAAAAATGTATTATTTGTATTTCATGAGAGAAGTTGAATTTTTGCATTATTTAGTATTATAGTATTTTGCATCTTTTTGGAGGGAACACCTTGGTATCAAAACTTTACGGCTCTTCTGCAGCGGCCAAACTGATCAGACCCAGAAGCTGCGTCCACTTTTATATCTACAGTCTATGGGCTTTCCACATCATGAAGTTGCCAACAGGAAGTGAACTACGGACAGTGGGGGGGGGGGGGAGAAAGATGTGGGGACAATTTGCATATTCAAAATGTACAAATTTGTATTAAAAAAATACAAAGTTACCTCTAAGCCACTTTCAGGGTATTTTATTAGGGTATTTTTTTCTTTCTTGGAAACAACTTCTAAAAATCTAATCTTGAAGAACAGAGATGGGTATTTAAAGGCGTTAAGAGATTTACTTAAAATGCACCATAGTGGCTCACTGTAAATACCAGCTATTGTCTCACTTGATATATAAATGTCTCCAAAATAAAGTGCTAATGATTTTTTTTGATGGTAAAAGCTGCACACTGCATTTAAATGATATCATTCATCTTCCCTCTTGCACCAAAGACCGCCCACACTAGCTTACCCATTCCCACCGTGTCATCTGTTCATCCTCAGGCTAGCCAGCGGTGGAGGTCAGTGAGGATTTCACTCTCCTCTCGCCTCTCTCACACCCTTTCTACCGCCTCCTTTTCCTCACTCAGATGTTTAACAGCCTCTCTGCTGCACACCCACATCCACACAACTCTCCTGATTGTATGCAGCACACACCTATCAAATTCAATTTGCACACAAAACCCTCTTATGCTATCACTTGGCTGACTATTCACCCACTTAATTAATCTAATTAATCTGAAAAGGTATATCTGGCAGATCAAAACATCTGTGTCGTATCTGGCGCTGTCATCAGTATCCTGCTGCCACTGCTCAGCAAAGTGTGAAGGGTGAGACGAGACGATGAAACTTTAATTCGGGTTTTCATCCTCCTTTCATTATCCTCAATCATCTCGAAACATGACATTTTCCACAGGTTGTCGCTGCAGCTTCTACAGATTCTGTAGCTCCTTTCTGAACGGGCAGATGCTGACAGATGCGTGAATGAGCGATTATGAGTCCACAAATGATGTTTTTGTTTGTTTACTTAATGTGAAGCATAGCTTTGTCTTGAAGATAATTAATAAAAAACCTCATTAGAATTGTGTTTTCCTATTTGTCGGCTGTGTAGAACATAGATAACCAAAGCAGAGCAGACATTTCACAGAACAGACGATATGCAGCGCGATTGAATGTAATGAATAATTTGCATTAAAATAATGTTAGCGCGCCCATCACCGTGCTGCGTTTGAATTAAGTCAAGCCCTCACCTGTCCTGGAAGGGCAGCTCTAATGACCAGTCGGGCAATAATCAATACTGCTAGTGCTGCAAGCCGATGTTACATATTTAACATTCAGAGCTCATCCTGCTGATGTACTCCAGAAAGCTCTTGGTTCTGTGGAAGCTTTTTGGTCGAGGCTTCCTCCGGGGTGTCAGCAGGCACGCCGGCTTCTTTTGTCCTCCTCTGTAACGTGACTTTGCTGAAGGACTTCTACAACTCCAGTCTGATCAACTTCTCTCCGGTACGCACACACCAGACATCCCTCCGTCTCACTGACCCTCCCTCCCCCCACCTCCCTCCCCCACCGTCAGGCTCCAAAGACCAAACACATGACAGTATATAGACTACAGCACCAGTGTGTTGGAACCAAGAGCGACGAGGAGGAGGAGGGGGAGGAGGAGGATGGGGAAGGGGGGGTTATGAGACAAAACGAGATGGATGGAGAGGAGGAGAGAAAGAGAGTCGGTCCTTCCCAGAGCCTGTCAGCCTTTTTATTACCATGATGTCTGTGCTTTTATCACCGTACCCGCCAACAAAAATCTCTTAAAAGCCAATGGGGCGGCAGCTGTACGGAGAGCCGGCTGAACGGCGAGCGGGCCAGGACACTCACTCCATCTGCAGAGCATCGCTGCTGCAGGATGGAGGGACGGGGGAACGGACATGTCCAGGCAGGCGGCGACGGCGGTCCGGGTCACGCACGTGTTGGAGGAGAGACTGGTGGACGGGCAGCGGATCAGAAGACGGCGCAGGTACATGGATCACCTTTTACTGGGAACCGCTGGCAACGAGGAAATCATGTGTCTGAGTAAAAACTCAATCAGACAAGGAAAGAAAGAAAGAAAACTGAGCTAACCTTCCTCCCTAATCTACAAAGCTAAACATAATGGAGTTACAGTGTTACAGAACAGTGCTGTATGTCTTAAATTCAATAGAGCACTTTGTGTTTAAGGTGCGAACCACATCTCTACTTCGAGTCCAACCGGGAACCTTTTGCTCCATGAACCTTCGTCGTCCTCCATCTTTCTCTCTCTCCAGTCACTTCCTGTCATCTCTTTACAGTCGATTCTCTAAGCATTGTGTAAAAACACCCTGAGAAATAAACCTGCACGCGTCCCGTCTCGCTGAAGAGTTGCTAAATACTTCCAAACAAGAGAGTGTGAAGCGCATTGAATTATTGATTTTTGTTATTGATTTTCGAGGAGCTGCTGTAACGTAACTAAATGCTGAAGCACACCAAGGAAGCGATATTCATTCAGGCGTCCTAACCCGAAGCAACATGGACGGTGCTTAATCGGGTGACAGACGAACTGGACCGGAGTGGACCAAAAAACTAAACCCCGGAAAATCTGAATTTCTAGCCACTAACGGGCAGGAGATTCATTCTGTACATGAATAATTAATCGTATCTTTAGCATATGTTTGATGTTGTGTGTCTCATCACCAACATCTGGGGGAACCTTGAATACCATCTACTGGACATTTCAATTCAATTCAACCAAATCACAACATAAATCATTTCAGGATGCTTTTGCATGCCACGTTTAAGACCTTCAAATATTATAGAGAGAAACTCAACAATTCAACAATTCCCACAAGAGCAGACATTTAACAGGAAGAAAGCTCAGACAGAAACAGTCTCAGAGGTCGGAGGTCATCTGCCAGGCTACCGGGCCCCGATTAACTAGCACAGCTAATAGCTTGTTTTCCATAGAGCAGAGCAGCCCGTCCAATTCAGTACGCTTCGCCGCAAATGCCACGAAAAGACCACATTTAAAACAAATACCATCGTCACAAAAGAGACAGAGGAAAACAAAACCTCGGGAGCACTAAGTAGCAGCTGTACAGAGATGTTTATTGTTGCTTAGCTCAAATTTATGAGCCAAGAGGAATCCGTGAACAACAACAACACGACACAGTGTGACGCAATCAGTCGGGACTAACGTGCGGCTTTCAGCAGGCCAAATGCCCAAAAATCGAGCAATAATGATAAAAGTGAAAATTAATTTGTTGGATATTCGGATGTGCTCCAAAATGTACCGGGATCCTCCTCAGACCGTGCGACACCTTTCCACCAACTTTCAGGAAAATTGAGGGCGTCGTTTTTCCGCAATCCTGCCGACAAACAGACGAACAAAACTGCACCACAAACACGACTTCATCGGAGGAGGAGAAGGAGGAGGAGGAGGAAGAGGAGGAGGAGGAGGAGGAGGAAAAGGAGGAGGAGGAGGAGGAGCCATCAGGGAGCACGATGACGACATTCAACTGCAGTTACATGATTGAAGGCTGGTGGCTGCTAAAGCCTTAAGAACAATATTCCTATTCTGGGTCATAATTTGTATGAATGATGTGAGACTTTTAATGCCTTCTGTGCTCTCCTGCTCTCTCTGATTACATTAGCGGGACGCAGACACCTCAGCTGTCATCACATCTGGCACGCAGTAAGTAGGCATTAGGTTTCATAAAAGGGTGACGTGACACACCTCTTGTACTGATAGAAACTGGCACTTAAGAGTTGGTCTGGTTTATGTCGACACACACACACACACACACACACACACACACACACACACACACACACACACACACACACACACACACACACACAGAGACCTCGGCTCCCACAGAAAAGGCAGCCACTAGATACTATTACACATCATCCTCACCGCTGCCCATCTTGTCATCGTGCCCTATGAATATTTAATCCCACCAACCCATGCCCCCTCTCTCTGGCCCTCTCATCAAACGTCTGGTATTAATGTGCTACAGACGGTGTGCCCCCCCCCCCCCTCTCTACGATGACTTGTGTCCTAGCCAATGCATTACGACTGGTAGGGGTGACTCAGGCTGGGCAGCAAGCCACGAGAGTGTGGGGTGACATGAATGGGGAGGGTTATTTTAGGTGACACAGCGATGCAAATGCAGCAGACAGAGAGCAAGTCATGATTCTTTAATAATGAACTTGCCTTTTTTATTTTTGGAAGAGCTTGTCTTTACTCAGAAAGAACACAAATCTTCATTTTGAAAGGGTTTTTTTGTGACAAGAATTTAGCTGTTTTATTTTAGGTGTGGAAACCTCTCACGAGACAGCAAATACAACACAACTGATTTTAAAAGCTTCCACTAAGGGGCTCTTCAGTTCAAGTATTTCACTCTCATACGTGCCTAAAATTAGAAATGTGGGAGTTGGAAAAATAATTAAGGAGCACAGTGTGTGAGTAAAGATTGTAACCCACCATAATCATTTTGTTAAAAATGTAATAAATCCGATAAATGCAAGACAGCTGTGGTTATTAAACCTGAGCGGTTTGTGAAGTGGCTTAAAACACAAAGACCAAAATATGTGGTTATATAAAAGTACCTGTTTTTGCTGAAATGCAAACAAACAGCGTTTCCTGCAGCTGCTTCAAAATAAAAGCCTTTCGCTGTTTTACCAAAGGAAACCTTCTTGGTTTTTTACTGCAACAGCCAGAGCAGCCATTTAATCATAAATGTCTGTCACTAACTGAGGGATCAACGTTACACACCATTGGTCGGCCAAATGTCACGACTTCCTGCATTTTCTTTTTTTAAATTAAAAGACCCCGTTTCAAATTAAAAGCCCCGTAGCCTTTCATACACGCTCCAGCCGTGTTCCAGGTCTTGACCTTGTCTTGCAGTATGAAACAGTGGCCTTTGCATCTAAGTGTGGACCAGTGGACCATTTTGCTGGTAAGTGCTATTGCCCAGACGCGTCTCAGCCGAGCTGCAATCTTTGGAGCTGAAAAATCCTCAAACAGCCACTTGAGTTCGGCTCTAAAAGCGAGTCGGTCTATAGTAGTTTACACTCTCTTCAGCACTGGTTTCAAGCAACCAGGCTTCATCCGGCCGCCTCGGCTGCACCCACACACCCACTGTTGGCCCATTTTTTCGATCAGCCTGGAGTTCGGCACAGCCGGCCACCGCCAAGATGGCCACGATTGGAGGCACCAAGACTGAGCCTCGAAAAACGCTCTTCAGGAAATCTATGTCACGGAGGCTACGGCCATTTAAAAAAATTTTTTTTTTTATATCTATCGATGGTGTCTGCCTATACTAGACAGTCTTGCACTTTTCATATCATTATTGCAAAAAGAAGGAAGCACAAACACACATATGTGATACGTTGTTTGTGAATAAACTGTGTTATTTGTGGTATTGTAAGGTTGTCTTAAAGCCCTGCCACTAATACTACGGTTTGGTAGTGTCATCTTAAAAGACCTCGTGGATCAACGGTGATCCTCGGAGGACAATCAGGTAGCTGCTCCTGCTCATAAGCATATTCATGACCGTGAGTGATATATGCAAATGAAACAGCACATAAAAATCACACTAGATTGTCAGCATATTGTATGATAACGATCCCTGCTGGTGAAAGGAACAGTAGAAGAAAGAAGAAAGCATTTTCCTAATAAATAAACACGTTGAGAATAAAGGAGAACGAAGACCGGTGTCGACAAGCAGCTGCCGAACGCGATGAACTTGAGTGGCGAGGTTATCTGATTAAACTGCTGACCCTGGTGTGTGTTGTTGTTGTTGTTGTTGTTGCTGCTGCTTTCATTCCCCGGGTCGCTCCTGACAGACGCTGAACGGCTCACACTAATTGGCTGCATCTCAATCTCACCGAGTCAAAATGCCAGCGAGGAAACACGGCGAAGCATTTCAAGCTACCGTCAGACAGGCTGCACGCTAAACGACGAAAGCTCCGGCCGACACGCTCCAGCAGTGGACACGAAGGGTCAACCGTCCTCCGCAGGACTCAGTCAAATCTCTGAGAGGGAACACAGACTAACAACGTTGAAACAGATAAGAAATAACGAGGGGCGAAAAAAAAAGTTCACCTCTGAAAGTGAAAACAGACAAATGTCAGACTGATGAGCAGCAGAAAAGAAATCTTTGTGTGTTTTCTTCTTAAAGGAAGTGAGTTCAACAGAAAAAGGCAAATCAACCTTACAGCTCTCGTATTGAGAAAAACTTTCCTTGCTGTTATTGTGCCGCATCAGACGTCAACCACGAACACCTTTGTGCCATCGTGCTCATTTTTCTGGATAGAAAACGTATCAAAGCATGCGTTCGGAATAAAAGATGAGGCCTTATAGAGTCAGTATAGTTTGTAAACTAACTTCACGTTGGATAATTTCGCTTGACACGAACGTGGTTTGACAACATGATGGTTTTTATATAAGAAACAACTTGATAAATCAAACAGTTGAATTTGATCCCTCTTCACTCACATCCTTTTAATTGTATTTCACTGTTTTATCTACTCAAACTACTTCACTTATATTTTAATGCTTCTTATAACTTTCTTATTTTATGTTTTCGTTGATTTTGATTCATCTTCCCTCATCTGACAGTTAAATGGTTAACTGGAAGCTCAACTGTGGGACAATCTCATTTCCGTCAGCTCGTCTTATTGCTGTCACCCTCAATGATTTCTCAAGTATAAATAAAAGTTGAATGAATGAATGAAACAAATCGTAGATTATTATTTTTGGCACAATCAACCAAAAAGCAACTAAAGCCGGTTAGTTTAAAGTATAATTTGGAGACATGACTCAACTTCCTCTGTTCATGTCGCTGTTGTCGACGGCGTATTGGAGGATTGTTTATTCCCAGAAAAGGACACGGTGACGAGAGATGACGTCGTACCAGTTTTGATGTATAGCAAGAAAAGATACAGCAGTAAGTAATGTAAGTGTGTGTGTGTGTGTGTGTGTGTGTGTGTGTGTGTGTGTGTGTGTGTGTGTGTGTGTGTGTGTGTGTGTGTGTGCGAGAGAGTAAGCAAACAAAGTTAATGATTGATTGATTGGACGGGTCTGTGTCTTCCACATAAAGTACCTTTGAATAAATCGTAAACTCACCAAGTCCAGAGGATGTCTGTGAATTCTTTGGACAAAATCCTTAAAAAACCCAAGGGAGGGCTTCCTGTTTATGAGAGCAGAGATGATAAATCAGATGATCAGTGTCTTCCACATGAAACCCAACACACAGATGGCTCCTAAACACCAGTTCCAAGAGAGTTCACACTACAGCTCAATATAAAAATGAACTAAACAAGAAATACAAAATAAATTCAAAATTCATCATATTAATGTTACAGTTGCTATGAAATCAAATACTTTACGATTTAAACGGTGATTATAAAGGGGTTAAAGATAATTATGCTCCTTATGCTCGTATTTTTAAGCCTTTGTTTTTGATTCAGTCATCTTGTTTGAATTCAAACGAGTTCCGTTTGATAGTTCGATCATCACTTGGTTGGAGGTTGAAGGTTGTTTTTTTAACCAACGTCAATTCTGATCTACGTATGCGATTTTTGTTTTTGTTTCAAAAATCAAAACATTTTACTTACTTAACTTATATATTGAAGGAAGTTTGTTTTATTGTTTGTTTGTTCACCTGTCACGCCTTATTTTTTGCTGTTTTATCGAGATCGGATCTTGAGGGATGTTTGTTTACACGTTTGGCAGCATCTGCCCTTGTAATGTTTTTTATAAAAAACTTTTGCCCGCAATTCCATGGCGGCCCCTTCAGCAGATGGCTGTTTCACCAATCAGCAAAAGAGGGAGGGGCTTAAAGAAAAAATATACAGAAAAAACCCCACAAATGCTACGATCCACCTGTTCAATGGTTCTGGCTTTTTATATAGTCTAGGGGTCTTAGTCAGACACAAACAAACAAACATATTGGCATATTGGTAAAATGCCCGGTTTAGCTGTTGGCAGCAGATAGACATACAGAGGGTGGTGGTGGTGGTGGTGGTGAATGAACCATCAAGCACTTGATGTTCAGATCCGGTGAAGACGAAGAGTAACGAGACTCGTACCTATTGATTTTCTGAGGATAGTCAACTTTATGTGATCCACAATTATTGTCATGTACTTCAACACTTAGAAGATGTAGACCACAGTTCTTGGCATCTTTATGCTATTGTTCATGTCTGGAATTACACTGCCCCCTACAGTCCACTTTAATTCCAGTCAAAACTTTATTCATTATCTCCCCAAAAAAATGAACAGATTCTGACCAAATGACAGTCACACCCCACCTCCATCATGCTCCATCCTCCCTCCCCAACCAAACTAATCAACTCCCTCTAAATGTGGACTAATTGGAATATCTTTCAACTCGGTAAATAGTCAGTGGCCTTTTCATCTTCGCCGTGAAAGTCAGCCACAACTGAGAGCTGATGAATTAAATACAGAGAAATAATTGGGGTCCACAGTTTTCACAGTGCATTACACAGCTCCACGGCAAGACAATGAGCTCATGAAATTACAATTCTGCCTTATCGTCCTCACTTTACGTCAAGGTCGCGACACACCCTTTGTACATGTTCTCAGTCATTGTCACTTCTGTGGATGAGAGTCTTCTTAAATTTTTGTCGCTGGTTAAAATATCAAATCAGACACACGTCTGACAGAAAATCTTTTTTTTTTTTTTTAAATCAACCACACTTCTGACATTTCTTAGCATAGAAACTAGGTTATCGTTCACATTTGATGAAACACATGTTAATAAATTAATCAACTATTAGTTAGCCCTGTAGATCTCTAACCCCCCTCCTGCCCCGCCCTCAAAGAAAACTAAAATTTCTCCTCAAACACTCATCCAGCATCTTATTCGCCACCACTTTCCTGAGCTAATGGGAAAAAAAACAGACACTTATCAGCTTATAAAACACCATCAGAAGTGGGGTGCATTACAGTATCTCGTTGGTGATTTTTGCATTCAAGTTGACTGATGACGATATGAAGCGGTTACGAGCTCGTCTTTGGCTGTCTTTCAGTCAGTTACAGAATCTCCTGTTTGCGATGGTTCGGTTTAATATCAAACACACGGGGTCACGTAAGGGTCAAAAGGCTTTTAAGCTTGAGAAACAATGTTTAGTAGTTGACCTCTGCCAAGCCCATAGTTTTAGAAATGTTAAATCTCTAAGGTCTGATCAGATCTTATCAAATTCAAGACACATTCTGATGTAGAATCCACTTTGTGTATTTGTCTGGATTTGACCGCACTGCTCGTAGTACTAAACAATATTTAGGGCTGATATCACAAGTGCTTTCAAACACACAAGCAAAAGATTTTAGCTGACCTAAATAAATTACAAATGTATAAAAATGGCTCATATTCTATTACAAATAACAATTTTCTCAGACAATGACAGTTGTGGGGAAAAAAAAAAAAAAAAAAAAAAAAAATCAGCCTGTAAAATGGCAGCAATCAGTTCGGTGAATCCGATTGGCTGATGAGGTGGTGGTAATGCTTGTGGAGTGGTTCGTGTCGGGCTTCACCTCAGCCCCGTTTTCAAATCACACCTTAGCAAGCTGAATAGCTCACTAGCGCACGTAAGACACGGGTGTTAACACTGAAGAAGTGTTGCCCTGGTAACCCAGTGCTCTCAGAGGCTGGGATGCTACTGTACAATTTAAGAGTGCTAAGATGTGGTTTGAGGTGCCCCTTCATGTGCGCCTGGCTTTCTGTCTCTTGGCCTGACGTTTGGCTTCATCCAGAGCGGCGCTGTCGCCGCCGGCCTGGGCCATGCTCCTCACGCCCTGGATGCGGTTCGCCAACTGTAACAGGAGGGGAATCACCTGCGAAACAGGGCGGCAGAAAAAGGTATTAAACAAATGCATGGATGGGAAAGTTGAACTATTAAAACCATTCATGCAAAAAAAAAAAAAATACACGAGGAAGAATATAAAACACGAAAACTAGAAGACGTACCCTCTCGTGGTTGTAGGCTGCCAGCAGGAGGAGAAGCGTGAGGGGCAGAGCGATGTAGGAGCCCTGGGCAACATCCTGGTCAGGCACTTTACGCTGCAACAAACAGAAACACAACCTGAGACGAGGTCGCTTCAAGAGAAACCGTATTCATAATCTGTATTTAAATAATTGTGACTCCTAAAAGATTTAAAGTCCGGCGCGTCTTACGGCGGGGTTGAAGGTGAGCGTGATGTGTTTGTGGTATCCGGAGGAGGTGAAGGAGACCTGAGGCAGAGTGAAGTCGTACTGGGAGCGCGACAGCGTGGAGTACAGCATCAGCACGTAGCTCTGGAGAGGACGGAGGAGGATAGAGGAGGTCAGAGGAGGACGGAGGAAGATAGAGGAGGACGGAGGAGTTCAGAGGAGGAGGGAGGAGGTCAGAGGAGGACGGAGGAAGATAGAGGAGGACGGAGGAGGTCAGAGGAGGACACAGGAGGACGGAGGAGTTCAGAGGAGGACAGAGGAGGATGGAGGAGTTCAGAGGAGGACGGAGGAGATCAAGGGGGACACAGGAGGTCAAGTGGGACACAGGAGGACAGAGGAGTACACAGGAGGACAGAAGCGACTTCATACACTCCTGCACTGATTAAACGACGTGTTGTTGTTTGATGTTCGGCCTTAAAATGAAGTAAATTAGATGCAAAGTAATTGTAGATCTGAAGGCGTCACTCTGAGGTAACAAAACGATTCTTAAGTTTCAGGATGATTACACACTAATCAAAACATAATTATGGATATTTATATTATTTCTGCCAGGAGATTCCCTCTAAATCCCACAACACTGGAGCTACGAGCCGATACCTCTCCGTCTCTGTCCAGAGGAGGGAAGTGGAAGAAAAGGGACTGTCCCAGAGACACGCTGTTGATCGGGTTGTCCAGGTTGTCGCTCTTGTATAGTTTCACCTGCATAAATACAAGGAGAGAAAGTAGTAATATCAACATTGTAATTAATAAAACAGACCAAAAATACGGGGATAAGAAGTGGTACCGATAGCGTTGGGAGATGTTCGGGGGTCGTGACGATGTTTCCGCTGAGGTCAAACTGATGGATCTGCCTGAAGGCGATGATGTTGACCCCTTCGATGTCATCGCTGCCGACCTGAGAGGGAACGCAGACGTTAACGTTCAGAAACAAACTTTTTATCGGTGAAGAAAATATCAAAATGGGAACTGTGGATAAAGCTTTTGTACGAGTCACACGGTTGTGATAACAACAGAGAATTAAGTGGATTTGAGGCATTTTCAGCCTCGCAAGAGAGATTAAGAGAGCTGCACTGTTTCAGACGAGCTCAAATTATGAACGGAGAGGTTTCAGCTTTGGCAACGGGATTATCGCTGCTTTTGTTCTGCTTATAGAAAAGGCCCAATGCGATGAGGCCGCTGATAGGTCGTATTCACAGGGTTCCCACAGTTATTTCAACAATTCAATTACCCAAGTTTTCATACTCTCACGTGTAGTTTTCATATCTGCGTTACAGCAGTGTCACGCAGACACCAAAAAACTATGACTTTGAAAATATGTTTGAACTTTCGGTGATGTTCGTTGACTCTGAAGTCAACAATCACTCAACAGCTTTAAAGGTCCCATGTTGCATAAATTACGATTTTATTTTCCTTTCTTTGTTATAAGCAGGTCGAGGTTCTGTATAAATACTCTGAAAGAAGAGAGATAAGATAAACGAGCAGTATCTAATCAAATGTGCCCTTTGGACTTCCCTAAGTCTGTAACATTACAAACTTAGGGAAGTCAGCCAATCAGAAGAGGGAGTCATTAAAAACAGCCTGTTGTCGGCAGAGAATCTGTAAAGATGTGAAACTACATTAAGATTGCAAGACTGCAAATAAAACACCAGAAGTGTAAAATGTGGGCTCTTTAGCACCAACTGGCTGAAGCATCCTCAACATGCTAGAGAAATTAAAATGTGTGCATATTCGTGACCACTGGGTGACTCTATTAATCAAAAAACTGTTGCATCTGCAGATGCATTTTTCATTTGTAGAGATATGCGACGCCAAAAGTCTGAGCTGAACACTGAAATACTCGTTAATATTCAACATAGTAGAAAACTTGGTAAAATGATGATTCCTAAACTTTTTTTAAAAAGCCGATGTTTGTCCAACCCCTCTGGACATGTGCTGAGTTTTGTACGAAGTTGCGCCGAGCTGCTTCCCACCTCTATAGCTCTGTGTTGAGGCAGCGCTCTCTCGATGTGGTCGTTGCCTTCGGCTCGCAGCTGAATCAGATACTTGCAACTGGGCTGCAAGAAAAACCAGACGAAGTCATACGAGGAGCACAGTAAAGATTCAGGAGACATTCAATACGTTGTACTTCAACTATTTTGCCAATTCACACAATTTTATCACACGCACACACAAAAAAAAAATCCTCCCAAAAAACTCTGCAAGTAACATTGTTGTTTTAAATAATAACCTGAGGTGAATCCATCATTTTATTTTAGCTCAATTATCACAAGACAACCCTGGAGAGACCGAGACAGTTAATTCTGCCTGCTTAAATCTATTTTGTGAGGCCGAGCCACCAGAAGTCGTTGTGATGTAAGAAACCAGGAGATGGTGATTAAAAGCTTCTCCAGTGTAACTTAAAGCGTCCGACGGCGTCCTCACCAGCAGACCCCTGAGTCTGAAGCGGCCGTCCTCGTCGGTGACGGTGTCCTCGCTGTAGAGGCTGCAGTCTCCCTGTCCGACCGCCTCCACGGCCACGTCCCGCTCCGCGTCTCCGCTCAGAGACTGGACCGCTCCGTAGCAGCTGGGGACAGAAGGACGAGGTCACGACAGTTCAGCGACTTGCCCTCGGCGACGCTGCCGTCTACTCACGTACCTGTAGGCCGTCTTGATGCCGGTTATATCGATGCCGAGGTTTTCACCCTCCTCCACCGTGATCATCTGAGACGCCGGCTCGAAGCGGAACTCCTTCATCATGGGCTTGAAGTAGTACTGACCCGGACTCTGAGGGGAGATGAATCAAAGCAGATTAATATACACACACAAAGGTCAACGCTTACCCATAAATATTTTCTTTCCTCATGTCAACGCAGCTGTGCGGACCGGGCCGAGGGGTAACAAACGAAGGGCCTGCTTTTTGTTTTTGCTCGTTTTCTCACCAGGTTGTTGAAGGTGAGGAGACCCGAGTCCTGAGTCAGGAGGTTGGACCGAAACTGTCCTCCGCTCAGAGACAGTAGGACGCCGGACAGCGGCTGACCGTCCTCGGACCTGATCTGCAGCACAGACAGAACAGCGGACGGTGACGTAACAGCTCCGTTAATCCTTTCGCAATAAAACACCTCACGGACTCGATGTCTGCTACGATTAAGGAGAGTTAGCACGGAGAAATGTGAAGAAAAAAAAACACACTGTCATGGCTGAAATTGTGAAATTGTGGGTGTAATCAGAGTGACAGGTGAGTTTAGCGTCTAATGTTCTGTTTCACAGAGGATGCACATGAGGAGGATAAACAAGGGCAAGAAGTCTGCGAGTGCTGCGCCGATGATTTCAAAGTAATTCATCACACAGTCTGAAGGGGAAACTAATACTGATCATTTGTGCCGGGATCTCACGGCCGCTGTCGGTAATTGCAGAGTCTTTCAACAACAGAGCACACGGCGAAGCACAAAACTGATCCAACTCTCAAACCCACTGATCTTCTCTTTTAATCACAAACAAACAGCGGGAACCAAGAAAGGCGTTTCAGGAACTAGAAAAGGGACTCTGCATCAAAGGGTCGGCTAATTAGTGCAAATATCAAACGGGGCTGCCGATCACTGAGATGTAAAATCTAAGAGTAAAAAATAACAGAAAAAAGAAAAAGGCCGTTCACGTCCTCGTACCTTGAAGGTGACACCGGCCAGAGCGAACGCCTTGAAATCTCCTGGCGTTCCCTCCACGGGACTCAGGACGAAACCTTCTTTGCTGGCGGTGATGTCGTACTGCCGGTCGCTGTGCAGCGGACCGACGCTGAGGGGCGGAGACAGGAAATGAGGTCAGACACTTCACGGTGAAGGGACATTAATTAATGCAGTAATACCTCACGAATGAGCAGGAAGTAACACGAGTCCATGATTATGATTTATGAAGCATTGAGCGCAAAAAAAAAAAAAAAAAAGATGATGTTGGACGTCCTCTGTGCTGCCGACGTTGGTTCAGTGGTCCAAAAGGTTCAGCAAAGAGTTCATCAATATCCTGTTTGATAAATCATGATCATTGATGACGTGTTCACCGT
Source organism: Brachyistius frenatus (assembly GCF_029030835.1). Lineage (NCBI taxonomy): Eukaryota > Metazoa > Chordata > Actinopteri > Embiotocidae > Brachyistius > Brachyistius frenatus. Next base: position 1,818,181 of record NW_027210652.1, read on the forward strand.
ATCGACGCTTTAATTAATGCGTTGTTCACGCATGAGATCATAAATGAAAGACTTTGAACCCAAGTTACTTCCTGGTGATTTCATGAGGTGGTAATGCTTGAAGTCATGCATGATAATTCATTCAACCTTAAGCGTTACCATAACTTCTAATACGAAGTTTAACACATGGAGCACAGCAGAACAGGACTTCCAAGATCACAGATTTATTGAAATAAATAAAATCGTTACGTCATTTAGTGACGCAACAAAATAACATTTTATTTTTCCTCTCACTTTCTAACAGGTTTTCTTGCTCTAAGCTTGAACGCGACAAAGAGTCGCACCAGCTGCTCTGAGTTTGTACTTAGCGCAGCGGACGTTGTGGCTTTGGGACATTTAATGAAACCGAGCCATCATTAGTTACCCTTCTTTTACTTTCTGCTCTCTAATAGCTAATTATTCACCAGAGCTTTAACACAAACCCACACTTCACTTCTGCTTCTTCTTCTGGGCTATTTAATATATTTATGGTCCAGCCTGTTAGTATAATGAGCCCATAAGACCGTAACATTCATAGCAGAACCCAAAGGCAGCATTAGCCGGAAGAATATATATATATTTTATTCACCCTGTATTTCCTGGCGTTCTCCTACCTGTATGCTCCCATCTCGTTCGTTGCCACGGTGATGAGCGGTGCAGCAGCTCCCTTCTCGCTGATGGATATCTCCACGCCCTGCAGCTCTGGGGACACCTTGCCTTCTAAGAAGAGCCCCGCGCGCCCGATGATGTCCACCAGCCGGCCCGGACACGACTCTGTCAACACAGACGGTTGCACTTCATTTTAGTCTTATTTCATAGTTTCAGGCTGATTTTGTCTTTCAGCAGAGAATAAAGCAGCGAAAACAAAGCAGGTCGTTTAGACTGCAGCCTGCGAGAAGCTCTGACCTCCGGTGATAGTTGCCTCCACTTCAGGAGGGTAGAACAACAGCTCCTTGGAGGAGGGAGTCACTGTGATCTTCTCACCAGCCCTGTACAGTCACATGGGAAATGTTAACTCAGCGTATTATCACACGAGGTCAGGACTCAACAAGCCTCTCACATCGGATGTTTAATATTTGTGGATTGTGTTTTGAAGTCACGTTCATTTTCTGCAAAATCAAGTAATATTTGAAGCACTTCCAAAGTTTCTAAAAAACTTGGACTCTTCCAGTGAAACCATCAAGAGAAAAGACAAAAACCTAAAATAAAATATCAGGTCCTTTCATAAAAAGTACCAACAGCACAAAGATTTCAGCCGGACTTATTTGTCCGTTCTAAAAGAACATAAAAGCAGAAACAAATGATTGAGGTAGTTTAGAAATTGTTGTCTCGTTTGTTTGTTTATAATTATAACTGATGTCATTTTATCCAATAAAGTTTATTGTTAAACCGATATCAGAATTATTCTTATTTTTTTACTTTCTAACATCGGTGTCGACGTCGGCCCCAAAAATCCAGCATTGTTCGCTATAGTAAAAATGTAAATAGAGAAGTTCACCACGTCGTCGGCACTCAAACATGAGCGCTTAAAGAAAAGTTCAGCTGGAAGCTACAGCTTCGGCTAAACAAAACAAATGAAAGGCTGCGGTTCTGTTTTTTAGGAACATTTTTAATATCATGAAAAGAAAAATGTAGAAATGCAAACTTGAAGAAACGAGCTGCAGTTCCTCCAACTTTGCAGCGTTTTACAGACCAGCAGCAGCGAGAGGCCCGTTCTGTTTCTGTTTAACGCCGCAAAGCGCGAAAGAGCGTAAATGTACATTCTGACCTCGCCCAGTAGGAGAACTCGTAGTGGAAAGGGCCCGTCAGGTCGTCGGCCTTCTCCTGGATGGGAGGACTGTCGTCTCTGGCGCCTCCGTCCTCCTCGGCGGCGCGGCGCTCTCGTTCCTGACGGCGAACTTGGATCTCCTGCAGCTGGTGCTCCTGCCGCTGCTCCTCCAGGCTGCGCAGCGGGCCGAGCACCAGCGCCGGCTCGCTCTCGATGGACGACCTGACCGAGTAGACGGGGAGAAAGGACGATTAAAAAAAACAAAAACAAAACACGAACAGACAGATGTGCAGCAGCTGAAAACAGCCCGGCGGGTCGGCGGGTCGGAATTACTTGATGGTGACGGTGACGTCCAGCAGCTTGTCGGTGGTGATGAGTCCCGTCATGTGATGTCGCACCGCGGTGAGCGTCAGGATGCTCGGAGCCGAGCTGTCGCACGCAGGTGAACAACGTTAGAACGAACTCGTACGAGGACGCGTCGTTGCAACCCAGGAGAAAAAAAACAGACGCGGCATCTCGTGACTTACGTGTCGTAGGTGTAGAAGTCCTGCTCGAACTGGTGGCAGGAGCGCGGGGTGACTTTGTAAACACCTGCAACACAAGCCGGTTTTCAGTTGATTAATTACTTCGCTCCAGTTTTTATATTTAGGTAAGTCTGACACGGACCTTTCGGCTCCCATCGCTGCGCTCTAACTGTACACCGGGGAACAGTCGTACTTCCTCTCAATATGCTAATTGATACTATGTTTAGCTAACGAGCGGTCGGGAGGGCGACGCTCACCAGGCTTAGAGAGGCAGAAGCGGTTGACTCCCTTGGAGAGGTTGTACACGCCGACGTTCTCGGGTTTGCTGCCATCTTGGAAGAATTCCTGCACAGTAACACACATATGATGAGAAATCTGTCAGCGCACATGTCTGAATAAACTTCCTGCAAATGTAGGTTGGTTATTTACAAACCAGAGTGATGGCGTGAGAGAGCGAGCAGCGCAGGATGTAGCCGATCTGCCTGAACTCCACCCCCAGGACGTCCGAGTCCAGAACCTCCACCTCCATGGACTTGTGTTTCCAGCACCACTCCTCGTGAGAAATGCTCACTGACGGAAGCAAAGAGGAGACGATTATTCACACAAAAAAAAAGGAGGAGAAACAAAAAGTGTGAACGTTTGTTGAGGGAGATTAAATCTGTGGAAGTAGCCTCGGTGGAAACGGCTCAGGAGCCGCGATCAGATGGAGTCGATGCGGAGGGGATCTTTTTAATGATCTAATCTTTAAACAAACGCTCAACAAAGTAAACTTCTCGCTCTCCTCCGGCCGGCCGACGGTGGCGGCTGAGTAAACAGGCCTCCGAGACGCTGCGTGTGCAGAGAGCTTGCAGACACGCTAACAGATTGTGTGCATCGAGCAGCGAGATGGCTGCAGCGCCAGAAGGGACGGAGACACCGGCTGAACGACGCCGCGCCTCCTGGAAGCTGCTACGATAACGCCGGCTATGATCGAAAGCTGGTAATTACCAATTGATTTCGCTGCACTCATTAGAGAGTAATTAGTGTAATTTTCTGAACAGAAGCGCATATAGGATGAGGGAATTAGTCCACCATGAGTTCTTCCAGTGGAAACTTACATCCTGACATCTGATTTACACCACTAACGATAAGGACGAAAAGGAAAGAGTAAATATACATTCAATATATAAATATAAATGCCAACCTTTGTATTTCCCCGGTAAAACGTTGTCGAAAGAGAAGCTGAGGATGTCGCTGCTGCCGGACAGACTCACCACCCTCCTCTCCCCCTGCCGACTCACCGGTTGGAGGGTCACGGAGAGGTCGTCACAGGAAGCTGGAGGTCAGCCGGAAAACAAGGTCGGATTATGTGAAGATATGAACAACCAACTACGCAAACATAATATCTTTATGGGCTTTGGCTGCATTTCATATAAAGACATTTTTATTCTGAAAAGACTGGAGAGCTTTTAATTTGAAATGGGGACTTTTAATTTGAAATGAGGGCTTGATGCAGATGTTAGGGACTAAAAAAATTCCAAAATTTATATATATAAACAAACACGTTTTTACAATGATCCATCAAAATGTTGTTATTTCAAATTTCAGAGCTGCTCCAAAGATATGGGATGGAGGCAGAATATTTTACAGTTTATAGTTTACTGAAATTACTGGGAATTTAATATTTATACAAAATTTCAAATTCACCCCAATAATCTTTTTTTAGATTAAGTTCTGTAAAAACAGTTTCTGTATCACCGATATCTGCCAACATACACGGTGATACCGATATTTTTTTGATAGGTCTGACTCTACTTTCATTCTCATTAGACTGGAAGAAGCAGCAGAAGAAATGCGGTCGCTGTGGTGGTGAACAGAGATCTGATCCGGAGAGTAAAGCGCTCTATTTACCGGTTATAATAAATCCCTCACGTACAGCCATGAACTGAGAAAAGACAGAAAAGTTTAAAGTGCCGAGCTTTTACCGAGACAGAAGACTTTTCCAGAAACCGAAGCCATGAACTGGGTGAAAAGTAGGTCTGTGAAGGGCCGGTCCACGAGGGAGACCTCCAGGGCCTGAGGCTGCAGCGCCAGCCCAGCTTTCACCTCCGCTTCAGGGAGAGACACCTGAACACATGCAGGTAAAAACCAAAGTTATCGAGTAGGATGGTTTTCTCACACAACTAGAAAGACACTGAAATCAATTCTGACTTTGTCAATACTTCAAAAATCCTTCTGGTTTCATGATATTCAAGCGTTCTGGACTGTTTCTGAAATTTCAAAGTTAAAGATTTGGTTTTGTGTTTTTTTGTGGTGTGATGCTTTATGTTTAAACAGACAAATTAAAAAAAATGTACAAGAGCTGATCAAATTTTGGTTTTGAGATATTTCCATTTAAATTATTGACTATTAGAGCTTCTTGTCTGTGGATTTAACAAACTCATCTGTTCACCTTGCAGAAAGAGCAGCTTAAAACTCACAATTTAAAACCTATATTTTCAATACATTAAGACAAATAACACTATTATATTTCCTAATAAAAAGTGCCTGCTGCTGGAGTCTTACATGGACGCTGTAGTCTCCTGGTTTGGCCTGGAAGCAGAAGGCCCCCTGAGGGTCGGAGTCGATGGTCCGACTGGAGGTCTTGTCCTGGTGCGTCAGAGTGACCTTGTAACGACCTTGCTGCTTCATGCCCTCGGGCAGGCGACTGATGGAGATCTGCCCACAAACGCTGAACCTGCGTTCGGGACCAACGTCAACAAATCGCACGGCTCGTTAGTAAATGCGACAACACGTGACAACAATGCTAAACCTCTGGGATTGAGTTTAAAGGACGTTTTGTACCCTGCTGTGATGATGTCGGGGAGTTGAGGCGTGTTGGGGGCGATCTTCACCGTGATCGGCTCGAAGAACATGAGCTCCTTGTTGACGCGGATGGTGTAGGTTCCAGCCGTCATGTTCTCCAAGCGGAAAGATCCGTCCTCCTTGCTGACAACTGCGGCGACAGAACGGCGAATACAATAAGAAACCGTGAATGTTCGAACTACCGTTGCTCACGGAGGCCTGGTTGTTTTTTTAACGGGGGTCTTCTCGGGTCGTTACCTTTGATCTGGTTGTTGAGGGAGACGGCAGCATCCGACACGCCCTCCCCTCCGATGCTGTTGAGAACTCGGCCCGTCACGGAGAAGCCCATCACGCGGAAGATGGGCTGCAAGCAGAGCAGCAGAAACAGCATGACACACGTCAAACTGTGACTCTCTGCGTTAAATATTTTGCGTTGATTGTGACCACACGTTACGAAATATATCGAATATACCTCCAGTTTCAAGCTGTTATGTTCCACTTTGAAATTCATCCTCGAAGGTGCAACATCGAACGTGATCCTCTCTCCCCTGTAGAAAGGCACCTGCAGGAAGCAGAATTACATCCCAAAAAATAATCACATTTATATGAGAGACGAGCAAAAGCAATTCAGTGTGTTTATTCAGTACGATTATAACCTCAGTGGATTCAAATGACCTTTCTAAGCATGGGGATGTTTGGGGAGCATATTGTGGATAACATGTCAAACGGTCCTTCATGTCGTGCCGTCCTGATATCTAATTAATTCATATACGGTCTGTGACGGTAAAACCCACACCCGTTACCACGGTAACCAGCAGGACTGAAATCTTAAAAAGATGGAAGTGAGATCAGAACTAAAGAAGGGCGGCCTTCTTTCGTTTTTCCTCACCACGGTGTACTCGCCGCTGGCCAGCGAGGGAAAGACGAAGGTGCCGTCCTCTCTGGACAGAGAGCTGCAGAGGTAGAGCAGCGAGCTGTCCCCAGAGTCGGCGCCCTCCACCGGGGACATGTTACAGCCACTGATGTCCTGGAAAAATCACAACAAACACAAATACAGTGTTATATAGATACATAAAATATACTGACGTTCCCTGACTTCCTCAAATAATAAAACGATGGATGAGAGAAGCGCGACGAAAACTCAATCTAGTTCGTCTCCTCGCTGCTTCTGTAAACGTATAATAATGTTTGTTTCACCTCTCTCCTGACGGCGGCCGAGTACAGCAGGAAGGTGACCTCCTTCATGGGCTCTCCATCACTGCGGACCTCCCCCGAGACGTCGTAGCCTCCGACCACCAGATGGTCGGCGGCCGGGGCGTTGGCATTGGACACGTGCACCGAGGTTGCACTCTATAGGAAGATGAGGGGGGAGGGAGGAGGGAGAGGGGGGGAAGGTCGGCACATAAGTAGTGGTGAGGGACGGAGTAACGGCGCCGTCAGGGGGAACCGTGATTACTGCTGAAGGAGGTCGTTAGTTCAAACCCGACAAAGAACCTGATCAGCGATGAATAATGACGTTTTCCAACCTCGAGTGAAGCAGAATTAAAAAGAGCTCTGAGATCACACGTTCTCTGCACTATTAAACTATTAACAGCTTCAACGAATGACAAAACTCACAGAAATAAGAACGTCCTCACATTATTTTTTTGAATTTTTGTCTTTAATTTGCTTTTGTTTTGTTATTATTGCTTGTTTGTTGGTTTGGATGTCCTGATTTCATTTTTTTTAATGATATTTTAATCTGTCTAAAGCTGTTGGTGGAAGAACGTCGTGTTTAAATGGGTTCGTTTACTGTAAATAAACTATCGACGTCCCGGTGACACACTAAACCAACCTGCTCCAGAGTCCAAGACGGGTGGGAGGCTGTGATGTCATAACTTCCAGGAAGCACTTCCAGGAAGGTGAACCTGTGTTATCGAGACCAAAGTATTGAATCAGCAGATAATTTCAAACGTGTGTTTCCTGGTTTAAAACGCTGATAAACAGAAAAGGCTGCTTACTTTCCTCCAGACTGCGTGACGACACTCTGGAGTTTCTCCTCCGTTCCTGTTGGACTCAGTTTGACTTCGACTCCCGCCGGGCCCAAGAGGTGGCCTTTACTCAGAACCTGAGTACCAGAACCAGAACGGCACACACCACATTAGAAAAGAGGAAACCCGACACCAGCTACGGAGATCGTTTTGTGATGTTTGTTAACTGCTTGTTTGATACCGTATGAAGCTTAAATCAAGACTGACATTATCAGCAATTCGTGGAAAAGAGAGGCTTTAAAAAGTCACAAGTTTCTTTGTTTTCACATGTTTGCAGCTCATATTTTTCCTCCATCTGAACACTGCTCGACTATTTTTCTTGACCATGTTTTTTTTTTTTTTTTTTTTTAAACAATCCTCTCACCGTTCCTGAGACGGAGAAACCCGTAAAAACAAAATTGATGTCCTCTTCTTTGGTGCAGATGTCACTGACTCCGTCCACATGCAGGTCGACGCTCGTCGGCTCTGAAGCGAGACAAACATAAGAGTTAAAAAAAAAAAAAAAAAGCTTTAACAGATGGAATAATTAAGTTTGTGAACTTGTTTGTCATCATTTTCTATTGAAGGTTTATGCATGTTATCCATTCTTATGCATCTCATGTATTTTCTATATATTTAAATGTTCCTTTATATCTTGTTTTTATGTGAAACACTGCATGTAATTATCTTGCTGTAAAGCACGTTGAGCAGCATTTCTTATATGAAAGGTGCCATACAAAATAAAATGTATTATTATTATTATTATTATTATTATTATTATTATTATTATTATCTGTGATGTCTCACCAAAGCTCCACCCGATAGGAGGCTCAATCTTCAGCACAAAGTCCCCCTGGGTAAAAAATAAAAATTAAATTAAATTAAAAAAATCTATAGATTACAAACCAGCAGCAGACACATTTAGAGACATTTAGTTAGAATTACTTAAATGAATTGTGTATTCGCACCTTGTCATAAAGAGGGATCATGAAGTAGCCGTTGATGGGAGCACAGTCCGTCTGGTACTTCAAGGATCCTTGTTTGGTGTAGAGTTTAATCTGTGGAAAGAAAGAGGAAAAAAAACACTGATCACTGATGGATAAACCTGAAGGGGAAACAATCAGGTGAGTAACTCGTTACAGCTGTAATCAGGTGAGTAACTCGTAACTACAGCTGTGATCAGGTGAGTAACTCGTTACGGCTGTAATCAGGTGAGTAACTCCTTACGGCTGTAATCAGGTGAGTAACTCCTTACGGCTGTAATCAGGTGAGTAACTCGTTACAGGTGTAATCAGGTGAGAGTAACTCGTTACGGCTGTAATCAGGCGAGTAACTCGTTACAGGTGTAATCAGGTGAGTAACTCGTTACAGGTGTAACCAGGTGAGTAACTCGTAACTCGTCACGGCTGTAACCAGGCGAGTAACTCGTAACTCGTTACAGCTGTAATCAGGTGAGTAACTCGTTACAGGTGTAACCAGGCGAGTAACTCGTTACAGCTGTAATCAGGCGAGTAACTCGTTACAGCTGTAATCAGGCGAGTAACTCGTTACGGCTGTAACCAGGTGAGTAACTCGTTACAGGTGTAACCAGGTGAGTAACTCGTTACAGCTGTAATCAGGCGAGTAACTCGTTACAGGCTGTAACCAGGCTGTACAGGTGTAACCAGGTGAGTAACTCGTTACAGGTGGCTGTAACGTTACAGTAATGAGTAACTCGTTACGGCTGTAACCAGGTGAGTAACTCGTTACGGGTGTAATCAGGTGAGTAACTCGTTACGGCTGTAACCAGGCGAGTAACTCGTTACAGGTGTAATCAGGCGAGTAACTCGTTACAGGCTGTAACCAGGTGAGTAACTCGTTACAGGTGTAATCAGGTGAGTAACTCGTTACAGCTGTGATCAGGTGAGTAACTCGTTACAGGTGTAACCAGGTGAGTAACTCGTTACAGGTGTAATCAGGTGAGTAACTCGTTACGGCTGTAATCAGGTGAGTAACTCGTTACAGGTGTAATCAGGTGAGTAACTCGTTACAGGTGTAATCAGGTGAGTAACTCGTTACAGGTGTAACCAGGTGAGTAACTCGTTACGGCTGTAATCAGGTGAGTAACTCGTTACAGGTGTGATCAGGTGAGTAACTCGTTACAGCTGTAATCAGGTGAGTAACTCGTTACGGCTGTAATCAGGTGAGTAACTCGTTACAGGTGTAATCAGGTGAGTAACTCGTTACAGGTGTAACCAGGTGAGTAACTCGTTACAAACAACAACCAGTCCATCGCGGATTTAAGTCCATTACACTACTTTGATTAAAACAAATGGCTAATCTGAGAGTCTGCGAGTGAGACGGGATTAAGAGCATTTAACGTGTTCCTCCTCCACGTTGACCGGTTCCAGATTAACGTGACACCGGTTTTAAATTAACGGGAACGATGAACGAGTTTTCAGGCTGCTCACAGAAAACAAACCCACCAGGCTGAATTTAACCGTTTAACTTCATGAAATCTGGCAAACAAATGATGTTTCCCAGCAACTGAGAGGTGCGTTTTTTCGTGGGGAGTTCAAACAGGCCTCTGTTGTGGTGATTTAATTCAAACCCGAGCAAATACCTTCCGCCTCACCTTTAGCTTTACTACGATAAACCGGCTAGCTGAGCTAGCATGCTCGCAGGACGTCCGCTCACCTCGATCAGAGAATAATTGATTTCAACGTCGGATTTCACGAATCCGCCGCACGCGACCACGATGTCGTCAGAGGACACGGCCGACAGCTGAGAGTAGACGAGGCAGAAGAAAACCCAGAGGGCTCCCATGTCTGCCCGGATCGTAATTCTCAACATTTTTTTGACGGGACCTCTCTTCTAGCACGCTGCCTCCGGTTCCGTACCAGCTGAGCTGCTGTCAATGAACGGCAGCGCCGCCGCTGAGCGGAGCGACCTCTGGCGGCTGGGAGGGAGTATAACACCCAAACACACACCCGACACTAGTGACGGTAAAAAGAAGAGTGATGAAAACGACTAAACTATTTATTTTTCATGTACATCGTACCAGTCACTGCAGTCATATAAAGGCATCACAATAAAGTCAATACTCCTACCCCCCCCCCTAATCTGACTACAAACAAAACATCATCCACACTAGTTATTTTAGAGTTACAAGAACAGGGTTACAGTTATGGTAAGAAATAATGTTTACAGTTTAGTATTTTGAAATGTCATTTTTAATGACTTTATAACAGAGTGATTCATACTGTTATAAATGTTTGATGTAAAACCACAAATAATATGAAAACACAGGTCAAAAGTAAAAAAGATAAGTGTTAATACATTTAAAGTGCATATATATTCATATTTAAAGTTTTAAAAAAAAAAAAAAAAAGTCCAGTAGTTTAAAGCGACATAAGTCCTTCTTAGAAGGAAAAGACGACAGTACATACAGTAGTGAAAACGCCACAGCAGCCCGACAGAATACTTGATTGCCGCGGCTTCTTAATAGTTTTACATTAATGTCAACAAAAGAACACTGAAAACGCACAACGCATTAATGTCACCATGTGCACAGAAGCTCCCAAGCTGTAGTGTTTTCACAGTAAAATTAAAAAAAATAAAAACATTTAAGGATATTAATAAACAGTTTTGAATCTAGGTTTTTGTTCTGCACTTTTAGGTCCCGGCCTCACACATGTGTGGAGGAGTCTGGAGCCGAATTTGCCAGAAACAGTCCCTCATTGAAGTTGTTGGAGAAGCTGGTGTGGTAGCTCGGGCTGCTCCTGCTGCCGGTGCGGGGCTTAAATTTAGACACCGGAGATCTGACGCCCGGGCGCCTCTGAGCCTGGGACAGCTTCTGGATCAGGAAATGTTTGTCGCGGCCCTCCTGGAGTCACAAAGATGGTGGATTTCAGCTCACGATAGTTGAAATGATAAATCAAATGTTGGTCATTTTATAAAATAGGAAAAGCAGGAAAACTTGACCACAATCAAACATACCATTGCCAGCTGCTCCCTCAGTTGGTTAATGACTCTCTTGTGTGCTCCAGCTAGTGCAATCACGTAAAACATGACCAAACTGTGTGTGGGGGATGTGGGGGTGTGGGGGGGGGATGGGAAAAAAATTAATACTAAAGCAGGACAAAGAAATAATTTTGTTAAAAGGTAAAAAAAAAAAATAATAATAAATAAAATAAAAAAGTGAAACACACACCATGTCAAAACAAAGAAGGAGACAGCGAAGGCCTCCGACGAGAGACCGAAGAGCAGTTTTTGGAGTCCGGTGGGTAGATGGGAGACCGACGTGGGCAGAACCTCCCAGGACGTGCTGTAGTTAACAAACGGTCCGCAGGCCTGGGAACAGTTGATTCTGTGGAGAGAACAAAAGGAATAAGATGTCCGGCACTTATTCATAGCCAGAAAACTATAAACACATATACTTAACTACAAGTAAACATATTGGCTCTGACGTGAATGCTTCCACTGAAATTTCTATTAAAGCCGCAGAGAAAGCAGACGTGATGTCACCCGACAGACCGAGGTTACGACATAACGTGGTCGTCACTCACTGGGCGACGCTGACGGTGACGGGCAGACAGGCGAGGCCGAGGCCGATCAGCAGCACCACGAGGAAGAAGAAGTTGGAGCTCGACGCTCTGAACGGCCGCGTGGCCGGACGGCAGTTGTAGATTAAAGATACCTAAATAACGAGGAGCGAAAGAATGTATTTATTAACTGGTTATTTAACACATAACATCAGTTACCAACTCAGTATCCAACCAAATATGAAATGTGGTTCAGTCTCCCCTTCTGTTCTGTTCTGTTTCGGAGTTATTATGTTAAATATCGGACAGAAAAGTGTGTTTTCAGATCGAATTAGACGTCACAGCGAAGATGACCTTTGACCTTTTGGATATATAAAATGCTATCACGTATGTTTGAGAATAATGTGGAAGTTTATCATATGAATTGTTGATGTTGTGCCGAATTTGAGGAAATTCCCTCAAGCGAACTCTTGACACATTGTCTCCATGACAACGGGACGGACAGACAGACAAACAACCCTAAGTAAATAATTCCACTGGCAAGGAGGCATAAAAGACTTCTTTTTTTTTTTTTTTTACACGAGAACCAAAACGGACCTTTTTGATGTAGAAGATGAAGAAGTACTTGATGGTGCAGATGGCCGGCAGCATCGGGCAGTAGAAAGTGCCGATCCAGCAGATGGTCTGACCGTAGACGATCTCCAGCACGTTCTGAGGAATCCCAAACTCCTGCTGGCCCCACCACTTGGCCAGGCCGCAGCTACAGTGCCTCACGATCAGCCTGGGGCGGGGACACGACACGGAGCAGCGCCGGGACACCGTTACGATTCGGCACAGAGGAGAGTCGAGGCCGACCGCTAGAAAATCTCCATGGCAACAGGAAATGACAACGACGACCTCCTCCGGGCAGCAACCAGATTATTCTGATTGTAAATTCAGAAAAAGGGGAGTGAGGACTTACATTCGGGGAAACTCCACAAAGATGGTGACCGCAACAATGATGATGAAGTCGAAGATGGTGAGTTTGTACATCTCCTGGCCCACACGGGTCTCCCAGCACTGCAACGACACACGGACGGTTACAGCAGATTTAATACTGCAGTTAGACGCCGGAAACACTTCATATTAGAGCAAAAGAATATAACTCACGGAGTAAAGTAAGTGGTTGTAGCCGCAGATGCACGGCTCCTCCGGACATTTAGTGATCTGAGACCAGAGAGAGAAGAGCAGAACCCCGATGCTGGTCAACCGCATGAAGACGCACCTGGGGAGGAAGATTCACACTTTTAGTCTCATTTCATCTTTCTTGAGCTCCGTGTTTGCATCGTAAAATCCACCTCATGAGAGTGAAGCGGATCTCGAAGGCCGGAGAGTAGTCCTCGTAGTTGATGATGACGGAGAACAGGACGGGGGTGATGAAGTTGGCCAAAGTGATAACGATGGAGGGCAGATACTCGTAGATGAGATCCACGATGAAGTTCTCCTACAAAACGGTAAAAGTGGAGTTTTTCTTTTTAATGTGAGAAAGAGAGAAATAATAGAAGTAATGGAAGAAAAAGGGCCTTTCATCACCTTTATGTGGTTCATTTGCGCCTCCTGGGAGAAGATGGTGGCGACGTAAATGCTGTAGAAGCAACCGGCCAGCACGCCGATGACGAAGAGGTTGAGGATGAAGCGGATGACGTAAATCCGGCATTTCTCTATGCGGGTGCGATCCGCTATTTTCTGTTTGATCCTCTCCTCCTCCAAATCTGTCTGGAGATTTTTTTAAATGAGGCAAGTAAACATTTAAAAGAATGGCAGCAGATTTACAACATGAATTAACTATTTTCTGAACTAAAAATTCCTCTTTAGTGAGAAGAATTAGTTTTTAAGTGATCCAAAAAAACAGAATAAGATACATATAAAATCTTATTGGATGATAATCAGGCTGTAAAACAAAATACAGCTATTTACCAAACTGTCCGTTAATATTCCTATCAAACAAAAACTGATTTACTATGTTGTTTAAAACTAATTAATCTCAGCTTGTAAAAATTCATCCTTCCAGGAAATGACAACCTTGTGATCACAACAATTAATTAAAATTCAACCAATCTCTGTAATATTTCCTGCATCAGTCTGATCCTACAGTTTGTGTTGAATTACATGCAGTTTTACACTGTTACAGTTGGAAGAGATTTTACTGTGTATTGAAAATGTTTTATTACAAAAGCATTTAAAGTGCTTATTATACAAAAGATCATGGATCAGTAAATTAAAAAAATTAAAAGATGAGAACTTTATTTCCAGTTACTTCTGACGTGCAGTATGCTTATCGTCATATTAGGAAGTGATTACATATGACTCTTTCTTTATTCGGTGGTAGTTTGAGTAAAAACTCATTTCCTTTTCTCGTCATTTTTGATATTTTACTTTGAGAAAAGCTGCTGAAAAAAAAAAAAAAAATCAGACATTTCTGACCACAACAATCACAAAACAAATGGCCTGGTGTATCTTGTGTCACGGCTTCTAGCAGGTCCCGCAGTGTAAACTCACCCTGAGCTCGTAGAGCAGACTGCATCTCTTCAGCCTCGATGCGGTCTCGTTGGTGATGCAGAAATCCCAGCCGGCAAAAATCTTGTTGCAAAAACTCTGAAAGCGATCCTCGTCCTGAACCAGGTTACGTTTGAATCCTGTAGCCGACCTTGAAGGAAAAAGAAACGCTTAGGACCATTTCCCTTCGTACAAAATGTAATTCGCCGTGAGCTCGCCTCGTCGGTACCTTTTAACGATCCAGATGAGGCTGAGGAAGAGGTACGCCACCGTGGCCAGCAGGTACGCCAGCGCCAGGTTATAAGTGCTGTGTGGAAAGTGGATTTTGTCCACCGTGTAGTAGCCGTAGAAAAGATAAGTCTGTTCCAGGAAGCCCTGCAGATTAAGACCAACAGGTGAGTGAAGAAACTTTTTTTTTTTTTCCCCTGTTGAGACCATTAAAAGCAAAGTGCACCGACTTACTCCACCAGACAGCAGATCTGTAATGTGTTCGTGAAAGATGACCAGACCTCGACGAGCGCTGCTCGGATAAACGCTGCACTCACTGCCTGCAGAAAAACACGGGAAAAAAATGAAATACGACCTGACGACTGCTTCTCGCTCCGTTTTTATATTTTTATGTGGAAAACAAAACCAGCGTCCTCTCACCGTCATGCGGGTTGAAGGTGGTGTTTCCTGAAGCGTAAGGAGCGATGATGATGGGCAACATGACAAAGCTGAACATGATTAGAAAGATGACCAAGTTGAGCGTCACCAGGAAGCGCAGGAAGGAGAAGTAGGACAGGATCCCGGTGCCGAACATCCCTGGTGACGAGACGGGAGAACTTTGAAACCACAAGAACGCATTTTCTGTTTCCAGCTCAAGTACATTTATTGATCGTCCGTGTCTCACCCTCGATCAGGTGGATGTCTCCCCTCCACAGCTTCAGGGAGCTCAGCCACACGTGGGTGTCGTCCCTCAGCCTCCTCAGGAGCCTGCTGGTGCTCTGACTCCACTGCCTCCAGCAGCTGAACTCTCGAGCCTCCTCCAGGCGCTGCACTCTTTAAAACCATCACAGTCAAACCAAACGGTTTCTTATCACAAGCAGCTCTCAGTGAAACAGGCGAATAACGGAGCACGTCGCTCAGGAAGGTTTCTGCCTACCTGTCTCTGCGTTTCTCAGCCACGGGTTTGGCCAGTTCCCTGATGGGACACTCCTCCGTCGGACTCTTCTGTTTGTCCTCGTGTCGGCCGACCGTGGTCAGCCCCCACTTCACGCTGCTGAAGGAGCCGAGCCGCAATCTGACGCTGCCTTTTCGTTTGGCGGCGGCGGTCAACGACTTCCTGCGGTACAGCAGCGACTGGTAGCTGGGCAGCTGGTCCAGCAGCGGGTTGCTGTTGATCCACCCGCTGCGTTCGGTGTAGAACACTTGGAGAGTCGAGCAAAAGAAGTGTCAGATAATGTCGTAATCGAGGCGAACACAAATTTTGGTAAAATTATTTTTTTCTGCCCCTAAACTGCAAAATATTTGTAACATATTCATTAAGCTCTTCAGTGAAAGTTGCTTGACTGAAAAAACTTCTAACTGCCTCCATCTGCAACTGGATGCTGGACTTCCTCATTAACGGTCCTCAGACCGTTCGACTGGACGGGCACGTGACCTCCACCATCATCCTGAGCACCGGCGGCCCCCAGGGCTCCACGCTGAGACCCCTACTTCATTCACACGTCTGCCAACCCATCTACAACTCAAACTATGAGACAACAAACAGCTGGTCTAAAACCCCATAAAGACTCAGGAGGCTGCGGAGAGACTCCCGAACCTCAGGATTCCTGTGGGTCCACATCGCGGACCTCATCGTGGTCTGAAAATACCTCAGTTGTTGTGGGGAAGGCGCAGCAACGAGGCTAAGGAGAATCAGCTTCATCCCGAAAGCATGTCAGCTTTTCCAGCTGCACCACAGGGAGCCTCCTAACAAACTACATGACAGCCTGGTTACAGCAGCTGCACCGAAGCTGTCAGAAAAAGCCCTCCGGCGAGTTGTGAAAACAGCTCAGGACATTGTTGGCATACAGCTGCCATCACGAGAACATCTTCACAGCACTCGCTGTGTGACGAGGGATACAGAAAATAAAAAAAAACATCATATAAGACAGGACACACACCCTTGGACGCCATCTGTTTAAGCTCCGCCCGTCAGGCAGCTTCAGATCAACACAAACAAACATACTGGAAAACAGCTGTGGCACCACATGTTGTATTATGTGCAGTATTTACTGCAACCTTTACATCCTGACGTCAGTTGTTTTTCTAATACTTTTTATTACTCAATTATTTAGATTCTGTACTTTTTGATTGTTTGCATTTTAGCTATCTCATCTTATTCCAGTGTTATTTATTGTTTGTAAATATATGTGAAGATTTAAATAATTTAATTTAAAGTTCTTGAATCTTAAACATAAGTGCCAAATCTATATTATATGATGCAGTAATATATGTTTGTGGTGAACTGTGGCCTAATAATACGTGCAGTTGTATTATTTGCTGTTAATTCAACTCAGACTTTCCCATCTCCTGTAAACATTAGAACAAAGTTGAACTCCTTCCAAGAACTTCTGATTTCCTTTTTTCCTTGTTTCCATAAAATGTTGTTATTTAGTGACCTTGATTTTTTTTTGTTTTCTTCTGAGATTTGATCTTTTATGACTTCATCATGACATCTTCAGTCGGCCTGAAGGTGTTTCGTTGTCCAGATGATCCGACCAGACGATCTCAGTGTTTCGTGTTTAAACTTGAGCTCAGCATCAGTCGCTCTTTACAGAGTTTCCACGAACTTTACCCTGAAATGTTTTGCGTGAATAAATAGTTTTTTCAGTGAATCATTACAGCCGAATTTTTCCTGATAAAGAGTTTAAACTTTCAGGAGGAAGAAGTGGAAGTTTCCGTGAATAAATTCATCCGTTTTTGATTGTAGAAAACAAACCGTGACGAACCGTCAACGCGCCTCTGAGTTGGGGAGCAGACGGCAGCTCACCGAGGCACACGCAGCTAAATAAAATGCCAACCACTGAGTTTCGACAGGGAGAATCAGATAAAGAGACAGGAACTAAATAAATAAATAAATAAATAAAAATAATCCTTGAACAAACCATTTCAAAACAAAACAAACTGTTAACTGCTATTAAGAACCGAGGCTAGCGCTGCTAGCTGGTTAGCTGAACTAAGTTTGGTCAACTTGTTCGTAAAAGTGTGAAAAGACCAAAATATCGACCAAAGTCCGGCGTTACCTGAGTCCACCTCCATCGATCCTCTGTCCGGGAGAATAAATACAGATAGTTATGGTATAATACTGGTATTAGCTAACGATTAACGAAGGAGACTTCGTCCAACAATGAGAGCTGAAGCTGCGGCTGTCAGGAAGACAACAACCGTCTCCAGAGACTTCCTGGATCTGGATCTGGATCTGGATCAGGATCCGGATCTGGATCTGGATCAGGATCCGGATCTGGATCTGGATCAGGATCCGGATCAGGATCTGGATCAGGATCAGGATCAGGATCTGGATCTGGATCTGGATCCGGATCTGGATCAGGATCTGGATCTGGATCAGGATCTGGATCAGGATCAGGATCAGGATCCGGATCAGGATCTGGATCTGGATCTGGATCAGGATCTGGATCTGGATCTGCACCTCCTTCTCCTCCTACTCCTCCTGCTCCTCCTCCTCCTCCTCCTGCTCCTCCTGCTCCTCCTGCTCATCCCCATTCATGTTTTTACCTTATTTCACACCGTATTTTATTCAATTTCATCTTATTGTATTTATATTTTTTTACAATATTAACTATCACGTTTTTAATATCTCTTTTATAATCTCTCTTCTTTTTTTTAAACTGGCAGATATTAACACGACCAATGTATTATTGCAATTTTACAAAGTTATTAAAAACTACAAGATGCACATTTTTAAAAGACTAAAAGCTGCTGAAGCCAACGTTGGTTATTTTGACTTTGAGACCTATTTTCTAGTTTTTTTTTGTTGGACTTTCCAGAAAAAAGAAGAGAGAAAGAAGTATTTAGGTGTTTATATTCAAAACTCTACTTAAGTAAAAGTATGTAAGTACTATCAGCAAAGTCGCACAAACTAGAAAGCAAAGTACAAAGTAAGTATAGTTACTGAATAAGTACTCTCCACCACCGCTCCCTGGTGATCAAACAGAGGAAACAATGAATGAGAGGAAGAAGCAAACCAAAAAAAGGTAAAATGTCAACATGTTATTTCCCATAAAAATTCATTACTTTTCTCAGAAATCACTGCAGCTGAAAAATATTTAAAACCCAGGCAAAATTCAACAAAATAAAAGCCCCTATCCGGTGTAGGATCATAATTGCTACGGACATTTCACAGCATGGGGTCATAATTTCTGGGGTTGCAGATTACTTGTTTATTAATTTTCCATTTATATCTGTAGATGTGTTCAATCATTAAACACCACCACAGGTCAATCTGCATTAACACGGACTCTTGGAGAAGCACTGTACATCTTGATAATGATTATCCAATTAAAAGTTATCCCCGGGGTTTAATTATTCATGTCACCAAACAAAGTGTCCACATAGGATTTGCTCGGCCTGTATTACAAGGAGTGGACTTTTACCTCTGAGCTCAGATCACGCTTCCTGGTAGGCTGACCGTCCTTGGTTTTATGTGCCCGTTACAACACAGTCAGCAGGTAAGAGGAGTTTGATAGCAGAATATATTGTCATCGGATGTTTTATCGTTAAAGCTTAGTGATTTCATAAGAATAGTTTCCCTTGTTCTTATTTCCATAGAGTTGATTTTCTTGTTTGCTGTGTATTGTTATAGAGATTTATCCTCTTCTCTATACTTTTTAGTGGCTTTGTGAGAGAATATAAAGGATTCATGCGTTGGAAACCAAATCTTTTGCATGAATTAATGATGAACAGATGGGGATGGGGCTGATATTAAATTACACATGCTTCCCTCCAACAATATAACTGTCACACTACGGACTAAACATGGGATGCTACTCGTTTAAATGAGAGCATATCAAAAATGAAGGCAAAGACTGCTCCCTTCCTCACGATAACTTTAGGCACAATACATATGTTTGTTTATTAAATCGACAAAGTTTCTTCTTACAAGACCCGGACGGACACTTCTACATACTGGAGAGTGGCTGTGGCAGAGTGAGCTGAGGAATCTTTGCTGTCTCCAGAAGAAGAGTGAGAGGATCACTTTTGAAGGATTTCATGACAAGTTACAACAGCGGAGGATTTTTCAACCCTGCCTACCATGACAGCGAGACTCTGGAAATTGATAGAAGGTTTGTGGGAATATAAATACAGAAAATATGTTTGGTTTTTTTTTGTCTTCAGTGCAACATTTTATCCTGAAAAATGTCATCATAATTGATCAAAGAATGTGTTTGTGAAAGAGTTTGATCTATGTGTTGTTTGTATGAGTGAGAGGGAATATATTGCTCTGAAAGAATAAACAGGTTGTCCTTAAGGAGCTTTGAACTTTAAGGTCTCAGGATTGTGGAAGTTTCTAAAAAAACAAAATCAATCGATTAAACATCAGAGACCAATTTTCTTAAAATAATTCTTGTAGGATCCTATCTGCCTAAAATTACCTACTGCAGAAAAAAATAAAACTCTACAGCAACTACACAATTACAAATTATGATAATCATTGAAAAAAATAATTATTTCCACCAAACTAAGTTGTGTTAAATATTACTAACTGACTTTGTACAACCAACTTTTTAATATTTAATTTTACTGAAATAATTTGCTAATGTAAATTTAACTTGACTGTTGGCTCTCCAGCGACTCAAATGTATTTAGTAAGACAGCGTAGTTAAATAAATAACTAAACATCATAGTTCCAACTTATTAAAACGAGTGACGTTTTAATGATAGCACTTCTAACTAAACCTGATCAACTCAACAGCGTAGTTAAATAAATTCAAGTTATACTACTTTGGATTTGTGAAAAAGTCACTTTATTGCCAATAAAACACAATATGGCACCTGAACAAAATCAGCTATGGCTTGAAATCCCAGTTCCTCCCGTGAGCTGATAACTTCTGTTCCTTTCATTACCGTAAACACAATCTACACGACCTGAATGACGTGTATTTAATTTTTTCCCATAATGTATTGTTGTATTTTTGTTCTGTCCGGCCTGCAGGTCGACCAGTAAAACCCACCACACCAACCCGTACGCCACGGAGAGTGCAGCCTGGCGGGGGGAGATGACCGGCAGGGGTGATGCTGCGGTGAGAGCACCTTGGCCTGGCTGGCAGGAGGAGAGCTGGAGGGGCGGAGAAAACCTCCCCATGGACCTCCTCTCCACACACACAGGGAACCCTCCCAGGCAGCATGACCTCCGTGGGTGGCCGAGCTGAATTTATAGCCGCTTTGCGTGCCAGAAAAATATAATTAGCATTTGTTTGCATATCTGCTGTTGCTGAGGAACAGCTCTGTTGACACTTCCTCTCTTTCTCTCTGCTTCTACCTGTTTTGTTTTGTTAAATTCAGATAACAGCACATTTCAAATGGACCCCGACTCTCAGTATGATGTCCGACCTCCTTCTTCAGCCTCAGGTAACGGTTGAACCTGTTTCACTCCAGATATAGTCGTTTCTATTTGTAGTCTTTTCAAAGTTACGTCAGCTCTCACACTGTCCCTACTGTACGGTATTACCACACACATGTAAAGTTGTTAAGCGCATCACAGGACAATTATTTAAAATAAATATGAATGGTCATGTTGACCCTTTAACTTACATAACCCACCAACTTAGAAAGTCCGCCTGGATAATTATTAATGGAGGCTGCAGACAATGACAAATGCCAGAAAGGACAAGGAAGTTGGCAAAGAAAATACAACAGAGGGGAAGAGGATTGTTGTAGAAATGTTGTCTTCATCTGAAGAACACAAGCTCAGGGTTGTTAAAAACAAAAAGAAATCTGAGTGCACATTTATTGTTGTCAGGAATTTATGTTTGCTTTGTGTCCATTTGGCTCCACTTGAACTAAATCCTCCAACATTTAACAACCAAGTCTTTAACTTGGAGCTCAAGTTTTCAACATGAAGGGACTTCTTTATCATTTCAACAAGCAGCATTATCTGTGGGTCAGTTTCTTATCTAATGTTCGGAATGCTAAGAGTTTTAACTGTTGGACAGATCGTCACAGAATTGGTGCAGACATGTATTTCCCCATCAGTGGAAACTTTTTACATTTTATGTAAATGAACAAGAGAAACTAAAATTTTAATATGGCCAGTTTAAAAAAAAAAAAAAAAGCAACCTAAAATAAGAATCAACAATTATAGAATTCGTGCCAGACAACACAATCAATACAAACAAATTACTACGGACTAATAGTTACAAATTAACTGCAAATCTTTAATGTTATTTATACAGGTTTACATGTCACATGTGCAAAACCTGATGTGACCTACATGTATTTTGCTCGTGTGAAACGTGGTTTTGGACCATTTTCATGGTGTAATGTGTGCAGCCCATGTAGATCCCAGTGTGAAAACCTTTCCACAGATGTTCCCCATGTTAAACATGCATCATACATCTGATCACGTGTCACATGTGGAAAACATGTGGGGGTTTTTTTCTGTAAGGGTTGTGTTTAGTGCTAATTAGCAAATGGTATTATGCACCGAACTCAGGGTGAACATGGTCAACTTTATACCTGCTGAACATGTCAGCATGCTGCGTTTTAGCTGCAGGCCGTGTTCGTAAGCGGCTCAGGGAGGGTTTGATGGACGGTGCTGCCAACAGCTTCACTATCATAGATTTAATCAGAAGTAAAGATAATTCAGACAGTATCCTGTGCTGCTATCACCTGTGCTGTCAGTAAATGTATTTCCTGCTGATATCTCACAGAAGTGTGCAGTTAATGAGAAAACTGTATACTGAGCCAAAAGTAAGAAATAAATGCAGTTTGTCTGTACTGAGATAACAAATTATAAGAAATATGTGAGCAGCTGCAGTTAATTTGGCGACTGTCACCCTGTTCATGTGTTCCTCATCTGCTCTCTGAGTTGGGAAACCTCACCACAATGAAATAAAAACAAATAAAAAAACATTTTTGTGTGTTCATCCAGGAAACATGACGATGAGATTGAGAGGAATGACAATGAGAAGGATGAGCGTGTTTCCTAACGCAGATCCGGCCCATGTGGCCTTCACGGAGAGCGCCATCCGGAGTGAGTTGGAAAACGGTAAGCGCCCGTGACGGGTGTCAGATTATAACCTGAACGTGCAGTTTGATACCTGATATGCTTTCTGGAGAGGAGCACCTCCGCAACGATAACAGGCGGCATCTTGTCTCCTCATCTGATGTCTGACAGAGGAACAAAACCTCGTCAAGGAACTCGTCGCTCTGTCAACCCGAGACCAAATCCGGGCCATCCGGGACCTTCCAATGAGCTTCGAGGAGAAGAAACATATCAGGTAGGTTTTAAATGACACAGTTCAAGGTGATAAGCCAACCCTCATCAGTGTCATTCACTGTGGTTAACCATTACATCGTACCGGGAAAGAAGGCTTTGTGTGTGATGTGGCCTATAGGTGCTGTAATTTAAACCTCTGGAGGAAGAGTTATGTGAGCAAACAAACATGCACTCCTCCCTTCTTTCAAGACACATTACACAAGAAACTCAGACAGTGAAAGTCCAAAAGGTTTTTTGATGCAGATCTTCTAACTGACCTGAATGATGTCGACATTAAAGGGTGATTATCACACTAATTCATCTTTTATATTACCTCCACAGGAGCCAAGTGCTGGCCTTCAAGTCTTCCAAGAGATCTCGCCAGTTCACATGTTTTGCAGATTGCTCTGAAAATGTGTCACTGGTGAGTTTGTTGTCGATCGTAAAACGTCTTTTTGAGTTGAGCCATCTGAGTCACAACCTCCGTCCTCTTTTTATGTGACACGCCGTCCTCGCAGTCTTTACGAAGGTGCGGTTACAGCGTGAGTTCGGCCAGGCAGACCCTGAAACTGTGGCAAGGCGTCATGAAGGAGATCGGTGGCAAGTTCGGCTCCAGCGTTCTCTCCTATTTCATCTTCCTTAAGTGGCTTCTCATGTTCAACGTCTTCTCCTTCCTGGTCAACTTCGGCTTCATCACCATCCCGCTGCTTGTCTACGACCCCTCGCCCAACATACCGCCGAACGTGACCTTCAGAGGACTGGAGATCCTGACTGGAGCTGTAAGTGGAGGCGAACACACCACAAACATCAACATCATTATATAATGTAAAGCTACTCTAATACATATTTTTTTAATAACAATGATGAGATAACTGTATATATAATATGGGGCCACTTCCCAAAATCTCACCAAAGCATGTAATACACCTGTCAGCCCACTAGAGGTCACCGGGTCACATTTGTGCTCTTCTAGGTGTGAAAGGTAAAGTGCCTTAAATTTTGGGCCCCAAAAGCCGTGTGGATTTTTTTTTTAGGAAAAGATCATGGTTTGGGTTCAAATAAGTCATTTTACATCAGTAATGTTACATACTTACGTTCAATACTTTACTAGAGGCTATGTAAGTAATTTACTTGCACTACTAAAAAAAAATATCAATAGGCACTATCCTTTGGTGAACTGACAGTTGTATTACACACTTTGGTGTTTTACCGGACTGTATACGGTGCAGTTAGTGTCTTTTAGCTCATTGTTTTGGGTTTAACATCTTTTGGTTTCCTCTTACTGCTCGCATCTTCATAATTTTTACACCTCAAGAGAGGAACATCTAAAAACTTTAAAAGATTTAATCTGGACGCTAATTAAATTGATGTTTATAATTAGATTTTTTTTTTTTGAACTATTCCCTGCGCTGACTTGATGATGGCAGCGTGACTACATGTGTTTTGGCTTCTCCAGGGTTACTTCGGCCACACTGTGATGTACTACGGCGGCTACAGCAATGCAACTCTGGCAGGTCTGGTGGAGTACAACATGCAGCTGGCCTATTTCTTCACCATTGCGATCTATATGGTGCTCTGTGGAATCGCACTCATTTTCAGGTCAGTTCAGTCCTCACTGTGATTTAGAACATTTCCGACACTCTTTTTCTTCCCGTAATACTCCGATTTTCTGAGTCTGTATTTATCTTCACGTAGCATGGCGAGGTCTTTTAAGATGAACTATAATCTAGCGAACCCGGCTTCAAACAGCTCGTGGCAGCTTCTATGCAGTTGGGATTTTAGTGTAACCAATGAGAGAGCAGTGAGACTGCGGAAGGACAACCTTCGTGTCCAACTCAAGGTGAGTGTCACTGTGTTCCCTATAGATTAAAATAGCAAGGCATGAAAGACATGTTGAACTGTCGTAATAAATGATATCTGCAGAATTAAGAGGTTGATTCCTATTTAAATGTGTATCATTATTTATAATTGCCATGTTTTTTTTCTTCTTGCTGCTTCTCCAGGAGTCTTTATCAGAAAAAGCCCAGAGGGAGCTGCTGGCTCACTCTGAAAAACTGAAGCACTTTGGGGTTTATTTGGGTTCCTGGCTTCTCTCCACCAGCTTGGCTGCTGGCTGTGGAGCCAGCATCTACTTTCTCTGCCAATTTGAACAGCAGGTACTTGAATCCAGATGGAATAATTAGTCTTAATGTTGAATCAAAATACTTGTTTTTGTTGCACAGCCAATTCAAAAAAACGTTTCTTTGCTGTCTGGGAAATGCAATTCTCTGTATTTTGTCGTAAACTTACCTGAAAGTAATGTGTCATGTTATTTACCTGCAGCGCAGGGGTTTGACTCATTGCATTGATCTGACCTGTGTTATCTTTACAGCAGGCAACAAATGCTGCCAGCTTGTCTCTGCTTCAGGAGGCAGAGACTCTTCTGGTTCCCTTCGTGGTGTCTCTGATGAACTTGGTCGTCCCGCTCTTCTACTCCCTCTTCAACAAGTTTGAGCACTACTCCAGCCAGCGGAGACAGATCTACGCTCTGGTGGTCAGGTCAGATGGCGCGGATACGTATAGCTAGTGCATGACTTAGGACATTAGATCAAGAACACACATTTTTTCTGTTATTTAGATTAGAAGAGCGATAGAACTTTTAGTAGTCGCTTAGCAGGAAGACTGGAAACAGCTAGTCTGCTGCTACAGCCCGATATCACGCGTGTAATACATTCATCAGTCCACTAGAGGGTCCCATGTCAGTCTCACATTTGGCCTCACTCAGGTAATACAACTGGTATGTATGACAAGCCCGATAAAAAGGTCATAAAATCCGTGCAGGAAGTAGGTGAGAGGTCGTCAAACGCAGGACTTCCACCTGGGAGATGAACTGTTGGAGTCCGGGACAAAGCGTTAAAGCATAAAATTACTTATTTTAAGCCAAGTCTTTATCTTTTCCTTAATGTAACTACGTGGTTTTCGGTGCCTAAATCTGACGCACTTTACTCGTCACACCTTGGCGAAGCAAAATGTGACACTGACACAGTAGGTAGAGGGTTTTATCATAAGTAAATGTAATGCGTAAACAGCGGTCGAATGATACCCACATTCACAGTGAGATGATGTTATCTAGGTCAGAGAAAACAAATAAGCATATTTTCCATTTTTTGTCTTTTCCACCTTTGCAGGAATGTCCTATTGAGGATGGTAATTCTGGCTGTTTTGTGTTATTATTGGATGAATGCAGTGGATGAGAATCTTTCGGTACGTTTGACCAGAAATATTCCTCCATTGTCTTTTAAAAAAAAAAAAAAAATCTTTTTTTTAAAATACACCATTATAAGAACTATCTGTAGATGAATACAGACACTCATGAACTTGTCTTCCTGCCAGTGTTGGGAGTCGCTGGTTGGACAGGCTTTGTACCGCCTGGTGATCGTTGATTTCCTTTTTCTGATGTTGGGATCCTTCTTCGGAGAGTTTCTTAGCAAGTGAGTTAAACCATTTTTAATTTGTGTGTGTTCTTCACAGTCACTGAAATAAGAAATAATGTTCTTTGTAACAGTGTGATCGGGACCAGATTATTTCCACGTCTCGGGGTTCCAGAGTTTGATGTCGCCAGAAACGTCCTTGAACTCATCAACGCACAGACTCTGGCCTGGTAAGAAAAACACAGTCAACACTCACTGAAGGATCCAACAGACTGAATGGAAATATAATGCAACCCGCTATCACACCAAAGCGTGTAATACACCTGTTTGTCCACTAGACGACACCGTGTCAGTTTCACGTTTTGCCTCACTCATGCGTGAAAAATAAAGTTGAATTTTGCTTTCCAACGGACTCGAACACGCATCGTGTCGTCCCTTCGCAGACTTTATTACTCTTTTAACTTTGTCACATGACCTCCCTCTTCGAGCCGGGTTGTCACCTCATCTCTCTGACGCTAACGGTTTTGACAAAACTGCAATATTTTACTCCCCATGGAGAACAGTCTGGTCATGAATGACGTCTGTAACGTTTTCTACATACGATTATTTATTTGAACCCAAACGATGATCTTTTTCTAACCCTGACCATGTGGGTTTTGCCTCCGGCATCTTACCTTTCACACCTTGATGGGACAAAACATGACACTGTGCCCTCTAGTGGACTGACAGGTGTATTACATGCTTCGGCCTGTCTGTGTAATCTCGGTCTTTGTGCTAGTTTGCCTTTTTTTTAAAATTAGATTATTTTCTGTCCGTAGGATCGGGATCTACTTCTCCCCTCTGCTACCTGCCATCCAGATTCTCAAATTCTTCATCTTGTTTTACTTAAAGAAGGTAAATGCAAGTTTTCAATGTTTAAACTGCCAAAAGTAGAAGCGGTGCAACGGCGCCGCTGCCAGAGTGGCTTCATATACTTTTGGAGGCTCGTGTTACTCTATTTGTGCCCTGTGGTCAATAATTAATTAAAATCCTTTCATCACCTCGACAGCGCGCATTATTTTGTGTTATGGAAAAGACAGCCAGGGTTTCAGATTTATGGACTAATCTGTTTGGTTGAGTTGAACCAGACAAGGTCAGCCAATCCCAGAAAATTAAATGACTTCTGTATGACATGTAATTTGATCCAGGCTGGATCTGGTGTTGCTGAATGTTTCATGAACATGCCCAATGACCTTTGAAGCAACGCTTTTCAAAGCGGAGATGTTTTCTATTATGGTATGAAATTGATAAAGCTGAAATGAGCTTATGGTTAATGGCATTATGGGACCATTGCGGGAATAATTTGTGAAAAAAATGGTGTGTTTGTTTGTGTATATATGGAGTTGTACATGTGTGTGTCTTTGCACCTCCCCAGGTCAGCCTAACCCAGAACTGCCAGCCCCCGCGGAGATCAGGCAGAGCCGCTCAGATGCAAACCATCTTCATCTTCGTCCTCTTCTTCCCTTTCTTCGTGGGAGCCCTGTCAGTGGTCGCATACACTGCCTGGAGGTAAGACGACACCACCTTAACTGCTCAGAGAGAATTTATACTCCAAGATAATTTCCTTCTGAACAAAAATACAACAAAACCTGCATCGGGGTTGTTTTGCTCCGTAGACTGACTCCCTCGGAGCACTGCGGTCCTTTTCAAGGACTTAACAACACCTTCAGCGTGGTGGACGTCTGGATTGACGACCTGGAGGAAGTCCTGAGTTCTCATTGGGTCGTCTGGATCTACCAAAACGTCATCAGGAGTGAAATCTTCTACTTTCTTGTCACACTTATCATCCTGTAGGTGCATGTTTTCAGGAAGTTGTATGTGTCACATATGTGTGATCTAAAGAAATGTTTGCATCTTTGTGTCATTATGCAAACTGGTGTCTTTACGGTTCAGGGTCATCATATACATCTTCTGGCAAGTCACTCAGGGTCGTAAGGAGCTCATCGGCCTACTGAGACAACAGATTGTTCATGTGAGTGTCTCGTATTGACTTCATTTTATCACCCTTTTGGGATTCAGTACCTGTTTAACCTTACATGTACTTGAAATTCACACTTTGTGCTGCTGTTTGTCTGTTTTTCTCTCACCAGGAGGGGAAAGACAAGTACTTCCTGTTGGACAAGCTGCAAAACCTCCAGAAATCTCACCTGAACAAAAGCAAACAGAAGAAACAAAAAGGGGTTTGTTATGAGAAATGTCTCTCCTGCATCCAGAGGTTTGTTATCGACCTCTCTGACTAGTTTCTCCTGTTTCTTCAGCACACAAAGCGACGTTCAGACGAGCGCTCCTCCGGCGGTCCGTCCCACTCCAACGCCGTGGTTCAGGCTCTGCTCGCTCGCCAGCAGCTGGAAGACGAGAATGAGAGACGCAGCTCCGGCGGCGTGCCAGTTCCTGCTGACATTTCCACCTCCAGCGCTCTCATGCAGGCCATGTTGGCCCGTCAGAGAGCTGACAGACACCATGAAGATTCGTACCAGATGCCCGACAGACACCTATCGTCCCCCGTTGAGGCCTCAGCAGCCAGGCCGACGGCGTGGGAGGGGCGACGGAGGGACGAACGCGACAGCGCGCAGGCTTTCTCTGAAAACCCTGCCAGCAGCTCCAGAGCCGTCACGCAGGCCATGCAAGCCAGACACAGCGCGCAGGAGGACTGGGGGGACGACGCGGAAGACCTGCGGTCTCCGTTGTCCAGCGTTATGATGCAGGTCATGCAGAGAGCAGCAGAGGAAGAGGACGGGATCCAGCGGGTGCCGGTTCCTCCACAGAACCCGGCCCATCCCGGCTCCAGTGCTCTCATCCAGGCCATGCTGGCCCGACAGCAGGCCCAGAATGAGTACGATGATGGGTACTGAACCGAGAGCTCTACAGAAGAACGGAAAAGAACATCCGAATGGACTGAAATTAAACTTTGTGTCGTCACCGATAATGAATGAGCATCCGTCCAAAATCAGACAACTACTGCAGCGGGGCTCAGAGAGACGGCGGGTCCACCTCTTTAGGCACCTTTTATACTAATATATTTTAATAGTATGTTTCTATGACAGTGTACATCCTTGTATGATGAATAACTACGATAAGAAGTCAACACTAGGCCTAATTTTGTGCCATTTGTAATGTAGAGGTTGTTAATAGTGTACATAATCTTTGAAAATTGTAAATAAATACAAAATGAAAATAAAATGAAAGCAAAATAAACCCAAACGTTCCTGCAAATTTCGTCACCATCATTAATGGAGTGAAGTTTAATTACACAAACATGGTCTGTGAAGACAACACTGCCCCCTATAGGGATTATGCACAAAGCGTTACGCTGAGTTTTAGGTTAATCACACAATGACTGTTCTCCACGTTTTCTCATCATCTCAAAACACAAGAAATGACCATGCTGTGAATAATATTCACTTTTTTAAATGTATAAAATGAAGGTCCATGAAATGTTAAAATGTATTAAAATCTACTTTTTTCTGGAAACAACACCTTTTTAACTAAAGTTAAAACTGTAATAGCTGCTTAACAACATTTTCAACCTGAATTAGAGTGAATCACTGAAAACGTTCATGTTTGTGTGTTTTGAGGGGAAATGGGGGTAAAATAGAAATGAATCAAAACACGTTTTTTTAGGGGGGGAGGGGGGGATTTAATATTCACCAGATTCACCCGAAACACTGAAAAGAGACATTTTGACAGCATTGAGTTTTCCTCTCCTCCAATTGAAGCACGAAAGCTCGAATTTCAAATCACACCCCGACCGTCGATCGTTCCAATCTGTGCCTCGTAGGTTGTTTTTTTTCTTCATCCTCAAAAGATCTTTGTTGTTAAGTTTCTCCGCCGTCTTTCGTGAGTCACGTTAGTACAAAAAAAGCGGATGCTCCTCCGGGCTTTGTGAGACGATAAAAGTTAATTATTGTTAACATCCAAAAGAAAAATAATACACTATCTCCACAACCAGTCTGTGTACAAACGTAACTTATTTACAATGTACATACTGTAAATAGGCACATCATTTGCAGTAAGTATTTATGGCTGTATTTCACGATATGGAGAACCCAGTTAAACTGCCACTCTGTCTTTGCATTGATTTTCTGATTGACTGTTTGATAAGGCTCTAATTAGCATCTGAGAGACACTCACTCTACTTCTATGGGTTGACTTAACTTTTAAATCTACATTGTGGTAAGTTACACAAACAGAGAAAACACCATCGCCCCGTAACGGTCCTCGTGTCCACCAGTTCGCCGCTGGACTTCCCTCGTGTGACTTGAAGCTCCGTGCTGCTTCAGTTAAGGCAGTGTTGAAATGTTTTACATGGAGCCGATGGGGTGTTCGTCCCGGCGTGAACCAGAGCGGCTGAACACCGTCTCAGCACTGCTCTTCCCCCAGGGATCCGGCACTGTCACTCAGGTCCAGGGAGTCGGCAGGTATGGGAGTTTTCCTGCCGCTCTTCAGGCTCTGGCTGGAGTACACCTCCACCGATTTGGAGATGGAGTGTAAGGAGCGTTCCCGGAAGTATCCGAAAGCCTCCCGGGCGTTCTCCTCGCGGATGCTCTGCTCGAAGGTCTTGCGCTTGTGTCTGAACTCGATGACGGTCTTGGTGTAGGAGTTGAGGGTGGTGACAGATGCGCCCATACAGCAGGTGAAAGATGCCCAGGCCATGCTGATGTAAAAAAAATGTTTAAAAAAAAATCGAGAATTAATCAGATATGGAAAAACATGAAAAATAAATTGTAAAAAAAAACAAACTTCAGTGCAGCGAAGCAGCCCAAACTGCACTTTTACCTTCACTGCTTTGACACTGAGATTACTGCCAATCACTTTAAGTCCCTCTGCTCCCCTCATGCAGGCCGCGGTCACATGATCAGACAATCAAATCACCATCTCATGTTCTTCTCACGCAGGTTGTATAATGCCCACAAAGGTTCAAGAATTGTTTCGCCTCAAAGATGAATTTTCAGCATACTGTGCACATTGTAAAAGAGTTAAATATTATCCTGTTATGCAATTCCAATTACGCCTGTATTGGGGCTTTGGACACCAAATCCTAATCCAACCATGACATGAGAGCTTTGGGCTTTTTTCATTAGAGACAGTGATGCTGGAGAGAGGTGACAGCGGAGCTACAGATGACAATTTGGGGCTGTGACATGCAGACTTAACAATTTAAATAAACACCATGATATCTGAGATCTGCTGTGTGTGTGTGTGTGTGTGTGTGTGTGTGTGTGTGTGTGTGTGTGTGTGTGTGTGTGTGTGTGTGTGTGTGTGTGTGTGTGTGTGTGTGTGTGTGTGTGTGTGTAGTCCTACCAGAAAGACCAGCCGTAGTCCCAGTTGTAGGGTCTCCAGTCCGGAGGGCCGAGGCTGACGGTGACCTGGAAGACCTGCGTGTACATCACATGAGCTACCATGCCAAGAAGACCTGAAATCAAAGATTTATATATATATTTATAATTATATATATGTAGATATATATATATATATATATAGAGAGAGAGAGAGAGAGAGAGAGAGAGAGAGAGGGAGAGAGAGAGTAAGTTGTCCGATATTTGGTAGAAAAAGAGACTAAAGATAATAATTTTTCGGGAACAGGATGCTTTGTTCCCAGAAGTCAAAGCCTTTTCGTGAACACACAAATCTAAAATTACGACATGAAGTGATGTCATCAGTGTCAGTGGCCTCAAATGCTGGAACAAATAGTTCATACGTGTTCATGCTGACATTTTCTGAGGCCTTTGTCCTCTGTTCTGTCTTCTTCAGGCTCGTCACTATGACGATGAGGGTTATTTATTACCCTCTGACGTCACAGATTTCCAATTTAGTTTAGATTTATTTCTGATGACTACAAGAAAAACCGAAGGAAACACCTCTTCAGGATTACAATCCGATTTTCATTGAGAGCTCCTCTTTCTTGGCTGCTCACTTCATCCTCCGACTCAATCAAAGAAAATGGCCTTCGCTTTGTTACTTCTTCCCTTCTGTTTTTTTTTATTACTGGATAGAAATTAATATATGAGAGAGTGTTTTATAAAGATTAAGGCTGCGACCAATCTCTGAAATGAAATGACTGAGTGAAGTCAGACTACCTGAGAGCACCGTGAAGACAGCGGCGAAGGCATTGAGCTTGAGTCCGTCGATGACGTTGCTGGAGTGGACGAGATCCAAACACATGAGGCTGAAGCCGACAACCAGCAGAACGATGTACAGCATCTCAGAGATCAGCGACAGCCACAGCATCCCTGAAAAATGTAAAGAGTACCATGACGTTAATGGACATCTTTAATGTAGGAAAAGTCATTTGTGTCCTTTCAAGTGAATTTATGGTTTCACATACGATTGCTGATGATAAATGTGAAAATAATTATTTCTTTATATGGAAAATGATTTGGATTCATCTTAATCTGACATCTCAGTGGTTCCTCAGGCTGAACTACTTTAAACCTGATTTGTCTTTCCAGCGAATGTAGTGGTTTAAAATCGGGCTGCACGTAAAGACTCGAGATCTTCTCCAGATATTTCCGGCCTGACAGGAAGTGAATGTTTCTCAAAGGAACAGCGTCAACACCACTGGATGTCCTAAAGTTTAAGACCATGATGTGTTTCTACATGATTTCACATTAAAAGATGTCCAAACTGGAAAATTAAGCACCATATGATCTGAGAACTGAGAGGTTAAAAGAATGGATAAAAAAAAAAACTGTCTTTAGTTGGAAGTTAGTTCATTTTTGGTGTCAAAAGATCATTCAGAAAATGTTTTAAATGACTTGTTAGTCTTCAGTTTCTATAAATTGTTGTATAATCATACTGTAATCTTCTAAAAATGACTTTAGAGATTGGAAATTTCAAAGATCATAAACTTTGAATCATTAGGGTGCTTTCTCGATGTTACACTACTTTACTCAAACGTCTTTAAGATGAGTGAGGACGCAACGATAACACACTGGAGCTCATCTATAGTAGTGTAGTGATGTAAAATAGGCTTTAAGCACAATGCAGCCGGTAAAAATTACAAGACAGAAATGTGCTGCCGTTGCTTATCAATGGTTCCTTCACTGTAGTGAAAAATTAAAGCAAAGTCTCATTTGCAACCTTAAAAACATCTTCTTCATGTTTATATCGTCTGATTAATGTTGTCAGGAGACTTTCTGAAGATGTTCTGATCGTAGTTCAGCGGTCGTTCCTCCCGATGATGAGCTGCGGAGACTCACCTTTCTCTGACGGAGGGGCTAAATCGATGAAACTTCGGCATCGCTCGCCTGCAGCAGAAACACAAAAAAACAAGACTCAGCGCCGCACATAGAGCGGTGGCAGTAATGTGTTGGAGAAACCGGCATCAGTCCAAGTTTTAATCTGTGCTTTAATTCAGAATTTCTGTCCAGGTGTGTTTGACAGGATCAGTGGAGACCCGGTGAAGCCACGCAGCGAAAAAAAAAAGTCAATGTTTAATATGAGGCATGTGTCACAAATGCAGCTTTTTGGACTTCAGGTTCGGTGTCACCAGATGGTGCGTTGGCACCGCTGCCGACCATCTGCTGCTTCTCCTCTTGAATTACAGGTACATTGTGTAAAGTTACAATAACAGAAGAGTAATATTGTTAAAAAAAAATGAACAGACAATTAACATGAAAATGACTGAAAATGACTCAAAAGCTGCAATGAGAGTTTGTGTCAATTTAGCAAAGAGGATGTAAAAAAAAAAGGAAAAAAAAGACCCCCGACATGGTTCATTCCTGCTGATGGGATGTTTTCCCTCCGTCATCTGTCGAGCAGCGTGTGGCGCTGGATTTGTTTCAGATGGAAGAGTTTAATCAGGTGGGAAAGAGGGTGGCAACAGCTGTTTTGAGGAAAAACTCATCAAGGCCCCTGTTATATAATCCTTATTAACTCAAGCTGTCTCAGCCCCCCCCCCCCCCCCTCTTAAGATGGAGATGTGCTGACATTCCCCTTAATAATCTGACTCTTTGGTTTGATTCTGTTCATTTGAATCAGATAAAAAAAGAAAGTGTATTATTATTATTAGCACAGTTATCGTCTGAGGTGGTTTATCAGCGAGTTGAAGGACGGATGACGCAGTGATTCCTCATCAAGCTGCTCTGAGAGGCCTCAAAAGGCTCGATCACACCTTTGACCTGAACTTTTCACCCCGCTGACACACACACACACACACACACACACACACACACACACACACACACACACACACACACACACACACACACACACACACACACACACAACCTTCACAACTAATCTTACCTCTTGAACCCTTAAACTACAACATGATCAAAAAGCTCGCGCAAACATCATTTTATTGTTTTCTGATTTCATTGTAAGCCGAGAAGCAGTCACATTCTCTAACGAACACTCGGCCCGGTCGCTCCTCCAGACTGGAGCTCCTAAGAGCTGCTGGTTCATGCCATATAAAAAAAATTAAAAAAAATTAAAAGACAAAGCAATATGATCAGTATATAAATGGAGGAAGATTATCCTGAAATCGCCATGAAATGGAATTTCTCAAAAAGAGCGAGTAATCTCTATTTGGACTCTTCCATTGGGACAAAGGAGGGAGTTAAAATCACAGATTTTCAGAGGTAATCTTTAACAATGAGACCTGGTGGCTATATGACAGCAGCTTGATATTAATTATGATCTGTAACAATTAAAACAAAAGATAGTACAAAGGAAACAGTGACGGGAAGAAAAAGCAGCCATGTGCCTGCAAATGCAACATCAGGAGCTCCACTGTAATCCCAAATAGCTCCAAATGGGTTTAAAGCGTTTCATAAGGATTTTTAAAATAATGGCACCAATAAACAGAATTTAAAATAATACAAAAATAATTAACTTTTCTTCACCTAAGAAGCCATTTTTTCCTCATTTTTCAAGAGCTTATAGATAATTATAGTTAAGACAGTGTAACTTTTCTTTGTTCTCAATTAATTGTGTGTAACTTGTTAACAATGAGACCAAACACATCCACACACACACACACACACACACACACACACACACACACACACACACACACACACACACACACACACACACACACACACACACACACACACACTTTCTCTTACTTTCATCGTGGATGTTTTCCTCGCACGAGGACCAGATGCCGGTGTGGAACTGGCGGAACAGGAACCGGTCGTCCCCGGTCTCCCAGCTGTACACCACCTTGTTGGGGTCCGTCTCGTTCACTCCGTAGTCGATGCACTGGTGCGTGCGCAGCTTGCTGCACTTCGGCTTGGGGACCCTCTGCGTCCCGACGCACCAGTAGGTCGTGATGAACGCGGTTATGGAGAAAAACAGGGCGAAGAAGTTCAAAGTAACCGACAGGAGCGTCCTGCATCTGCGAGAAGTCTTCATTGTCCGTGTGGAGGAAGCAGCGGCGGCGGCGCGCGGGGGACCGAAAAGTTCATGGGTGCAAAGTGGAACAGACGCACGAGCCCCGGTTCATTTCCAAACACACCGGGAGGTAAGGGTCCCGCGTGGCGTGCGACAGATTGCACAAATGTCCATCGACCTCAGCTGTGTGCCAAACTGTCACATTTGCATCATATTCACACGCGGTACCCCACGAGCGCCCAGCCTATAGGAGGTGACGTTGTCAGAGGATTTATGATGCCCCCCCCCCCCCCCCCCAATCCCCATCCCACTCGGATGCCTCCCATCCCTCCATCCCTCCCTCACAAACAACTTATCAACTGCAAGGCGATTATCAGGCTGCCAATGTGTAGGAAGTCTCCACAGAATCAAGTCATAGCTCTGTGTTTTCATAGAGCAGCAGAACTTGTCAGACAATTAAAAAAACACTTTCTTGACTTTTTGACTCAAACTCTGAAACAGGATCCTACATTTCCCATAACGCAACTCACTGGTTCCTGACTGTAAACAGCCAGTCACTTTGTTTCCACTGTTTTCTGAGACTTTAGCTCAGACCAACTGTTTTCAAAAGTAATTCAATTAATTTGTCATTAATACATTTTTTTGCCACTTGTAACTGTATTTTTATATATATATAGGCATAGTGCATATTTTGCATTTAAATTAGTAATAACTTTAATTCTAAAGGAATTTTTCAAAAACAAACATTAGAAAGTGCTTAATATAAATTCAGATTACACAACTAAAAACAATCAAATTATTCTAAAAAAAGGCCACAGAGAGCAAATATAACCAATGAAAGTCCAGATAAAGAGGCCGGAAAAAAAGCTATTAAATTGTGATTTAGGGAGTTTGTTTATATTTATATCCTCGTGAAATCTCTAGAAAACGAAATGAATGACAATACCGGTTGAGATAAAGGTTAAGTAACTGAAACTAACACAAGGGCTTCCAGGGTTAAAGAAAAACTCCACTGTTTTTGCACATCAAAGTCTGTTTTCAGCTGTTGGGGACTTTTACCATCACATACTTGAATAAAAGTTATATAAAGCCTTTTGTGGCCCCAGAAGGACCCGCCGAGAAATCTGATAATTTGTCAGCGGTGTTGTTATGTGAAGCAGCGTCCGTCGGGGCTGAGTTTAAAAAAAAGGATCTGTGGAGTTGGAAAGAAATGAGATTACAAAACATCAGCAGGCTTCTCCTCCTCTGTTTGCTCGAGGACACATTAGCTGCTGCTGCTGCATTTTACAGTGGTTGAGTTGCATCGTGGTTAATGTAGTGAATTGATAATCAATTTATACATAATATGATTCTCCACTGGCCTACAGAGGGGCATATATCTGTGAATATAAGTAACCCAAAGCTTCGAACAATGGGGACAGTCCAGATAGTAACTTCATTTGATTTCATGTATGTTTCTTATTTCTGATTTTGATTTGGACTTTGAGTTCATTTTAACATTATTTCCCTTTGTTCACCAGGGACTGTTGCCACCTGGTACAACTAAAACTTCATTTCCATCTGTAAGTTCCTGCATGCAGGCTGATAAACTCAGAAAACAAAAATGACACAGTAACTAATTATTTTCAAAATGCACCAACAAAACCACTTTTATCAGCCAGTAAAATTAATGAAATGTCATTGAATGCAACTGCAGGAAATTCCCCTTTTGAATCCCTCACAGCACTCAGACATGAAGGCAGCGACTAATGAAACAACCTGAGAGTTGCGGATGTAGTCAGACCGAACTAACGGCGGTCCGTTGAGCTCTGCACACCGTGAGAAGTAGAAAGAACTCTTCAGTCTTCAGTAAATGTCTTCCACTCTGAACTTTGCTGCAACACATTCTTCTCGAGCTAAAAAACACAAATCAGTTCATCCCCTGTGAAAGCGGTGTTTCCAACCCCGGAGAGTAAACGAGGCCAGAAAGGTCTGACATCTCCGTTACCTCGGCAGCGTGTCGTCGCCCTGGGCTCTGCAGGCTAAGCCGCACGTCAACATGGCTCTGAGAAAAAAATGACAAATCGGGCCAAGACTCTCCATCAAAGTGCCCCAAATACTGATGAACAACAAGCTGCAGGTAATTAACACCTCGGTTAAAGTGTGGATAATGAAGGGCTGTTGGTCACATTGGATTAACATCAAACACCATTTGTTGTAGACACAAAAATGGAATTTGCTTCGAGTGTGATTTTGTTCCGGGGGGAAAACAGACCCAAATATTGCAGGTCTCCATAGTGTCGCGTCAGAAAGTCAACCAGTGGTTCTTGCCAACAGCTGACTGGTCTTATGGAATACCAGCAGCACGTTGGGAGTCCAAATACGTGGCTGCAGTCTGTTGACCGCTGCTTATGACGTCCGTGTGGATGGTCATCTCCGGAGTCAGTACGAATGACAGGAAGTTAATCCCTGCTCTCAAATTAACAAACTCTTTCGCTCCAGTGAGGAAATTAATGTTCACACGTCCAACAAAGCCTGTAATGAGAAGATTCATTGTAAATTGTTCTGTGCACGCAGCATAAATGGAGATGCATTCAGCGTCTATTTCAAAATAGTATTTACACGTAAATAATATGGAAACCCTGTTTCCAAAAAAGTTGGAACTGTGTAACATTTAAATAAAAACAAAATGTGATGAATCGCAAATCATGTAAATCAATATTTAATTGTAAATAGATTAAAGACAACATATCAAATGTTGAAACTGAGAAGTTGTTTTTTTTACAAAAAATATACGCTCATTTCTTAATTTATTGGCACTAACACATTTAAAAAGTTGGTAAAGTGTGAAAAAATACTGGAAAAGTTGTGTAACACCTGGTCAAACATTTCACAACTAATTCGGTTACCATGGCAACAGATCAGTAACATGATTGAGTATGAAAAGAGCATCTCAGAGAGGACGAGTCTCAGCAGTGAAGATGGTGAGAGCTTCAACACCGCTAAAGGCTGCGTGGGCAAACAGTGCAAGAATTAAGAATAAGGTTCCTCAATGCAAAAAATGTATTTTGGATGGTCGTGATCTTCGGGCCCTCCGGCATTAAAAACAAACACAATGCTGTCGTGGAAATCACTGCATGGGCTCAGGAACACAGCTGCCTCCTCTGAGCCCGAGCTCATTTCGGATGGACTGAGGTGAAGTTTATTTGTAGTTAAATATGGTTCACACAATTTGAAGATCATCGCATTGTTTTCATTTACTTTTTTGGAAACGGGGTTGTAGATTTAGATGCAATAAAATAATCTTCTGGTCCTTCAAGAACTCAGTGAGCATCATACACTGGATCGTTATCCGCTATCGTTCACGTTAAATTTAACAACAAGAACTCACCTGCTAATGGACTGAA
Organism: Brachyistius frenatus; assembly: GCF_029030835.1. Lineage (NCBI taxonomy): Eukaryota > Metazoa > Chordata > Actinopteri > Embiotocidae > Brachyistius > Brachyistius frenatus. The sequence goes on from NW_027210652.1 coordinate 1,857,016, forward strand.
AGAAAAGCTCTCCAAACACTTCTGGTTAAGAATCACGGTTATAGTGAAAATCCATAATCTACCATCAATCTGGGATCAGGTGAGTATGTAGCTACCTCTGACCTCTGACCTCGGACAGAACCAGACTCAAAGTGGGGCAGCCGTCTGACTCGACCGGTTGTTGTTAGTTGGGGCCAAAAACTGAATCAGAAAATATGTAATTCTGGAGAGAAACATCTGCAAAAAGGTTCAGGAGAGAAGACGGAGACGAAGAAGACTGATTTCTGAGTCGATGGTTTTCCTCCACCTGTTTACGAGCCTGTAGTTTACTCTATAAAATTCTCCACAATTTAATTGAACTTGTATTAAGTTGATCAAACTATCCAATTGCATGACATCTGCAATATACTGTAAAATTATCACTAAAAGATGATGAGGAGTGTTAGCTCCTATGAGCTAAATAACAGGACAGGAACTCTCGTTATTGCGGGTCATCGGACGACAGCATTATATCAGTCACAGTTATATAAACATGTATACGACATATTCTATATAGAAATCTTACATAAGTTATCAGAGACAGGAGCCAGAACGGATCTCTGTGGCCGCTGCATTCGAACTGATCCGTTAGGATTTGATGGGAGATAATAAGACAACACATTTCCTTACAGCTTTGCCTAAGCCTGGAAATCACATGGACATGAGCATCATGAATGATTACAGGGAAATAAATATATATATAGTCCATACAGTGGACAGACAGAAATCTTAAGGTACTTTTGTCCCACTTGATGTCATCGAACACGCACAGCTGGCGCTTTTACACGCATCAAGACGGACGAGCAAACAGCCTGCGCAGATGAAAAAAACCAAGACGTGATTATTTCCCCTTCAGGAGATAATATTTTTATATCAGAGAGTCTGAAGTCACACGTGACCGCACAACGCGTGGATTTAAAAAGGCGCTTTTGGTACGAGTATCCATGTCAGAAGAGATTAAGAGCTGTTGCACTGCATCTTTTGATTTGGCCTCGAATACCTTTGGAGCATATGTGGCGTCGGAGTGCAACACAGTCAGGCTCTAAGCTCTCGATAGACACAAGACTTCATCTGTATTTCAGCGGCAACTTCCACCCAAAGCTGCCAAGAGTAGAAATTTTCCTCTCGACAGATCGCCCCGAGGATTAGTTGTCATAATCTGCCGTTTACTGATCCTCGAAATCATACTGTCTGGGTGCTCTGAAATCAGCTTACAGTGACAGTAGATGGCGTGTGAGTGGTCTTATGAGTGGGATTGTGTGGACTTTTAATACAAAGGTGATGAATGAGGCGAGGGGGGGGGGGGTCGTGAAAGTGTCTCTTCGTCGCGCTGACGCTGGCACGCAATCGTTGAAAGGATCAGACAGGAAGCGTAAAGCCGTTCCTTCTGCTTCCACACGGACCAACAGATGTTTGAAGTGAGCATCTCGGCTAACCTCCGACATCAAGGAGGGAAGACGGATTTTTCTGTTGCACTGCTAATCATGATTACTTTTTTTTCCTGCTGCGTCACAAACGGACGCCTCGTAAAAAAAAAGTACAAATAAAAACACGCTACCGTCACATGCCAACACGAGGAAAGACAACACAGACCAGCGTCCTGCTGTCAGGCCTTTATATGGATATCATTAAGGATCATTAATCAAACAACAGTCGTAGAGTGTATTAAGGTTTGATTACACACACTTGGGAAGTCATCCAGATGGTGAAGGAGACGGGATAAGAAGACTAAACTATAGAGGCCTTCTAAAGTTCAAAATGAAGCCAAACGTTCGTCATTGAAAAAAAGAAACGTGTCAGTCTCACTTAAGCTGCTGTGATTTGACTTCCATTCCTCAGAACATTAATCCTTATTAATTCGGGGAGGGAATTTTCTTGGAAAACATTTATAATCCACGTAATTTAACACGTCTCTGTCAAATACACTGATTGACGAGTTATCAGCGTGGACACCGATCAGCCGTGTGAAACAGCATCAGAGGTACCGTTGTGATTTATTCATGAGAAATATTTCTAGACATATCATCTTTAGCTATGGACAAAGTAAACACACTGAAGCATCCTATCAAGCAGAACCATCACACCCGGTCCGATGCAGCAGGTACATATCATAGGATAAAAACAAACAAAAAGAAAACTAAATTAAATTATTAGTCTAATTCTTCTACAGCAGTGAATATAAAATAAGGATTCCGATATTGCTGACATGAAGACAGTCTGGTTATCAAGAATTAGAGCCTTTTCTTATAAATAACAAGTTATCTCATGAAGATGAAAAGACATTTTCACTGGTTCTATTTTTAGGAATGTGTTACCCCTCCCCGCCACCCCCTCTTTTGTTTTTTGTTGTTGTTCCCTTTGTGTCGAGGAAATGTCACAGAAAAGTCTCGAGACGGTAAAAATCAAGCGAGCATGTACAGTAGACGGTCTTGAGGTTTTGGCTCCTTTCCAAAAAAACCCGGGGAAATGTTAATGGATCCTGGCGGGAGAAGAGAGGAACGCTCCTCTTCCTCTTTTCAGTCATCTACGCAGAGCTGGAAACGGCCAGTTTCTTCAAGTGGTCCATGAAGACCTGCAGGCTGACGTCGTCGGTGAGGATCGGGGCTCCCGTCTCCTGCAGGCAGAAGACAGGACGTCATTTACAAACATCTTTTCATGACATCGGTCACACCTCCCCTCTGGTGACAGTCTCATTCTCACACTGACATACGTGCGTTTTGCAACAGCTGTATTCAGCCGGTTATCGTTTGACTCTTCCTTGACTTGGGAAATAAAGAGATTAATGCTATTTTCAGTTTTTAATCTTTCCCATTTAGAACCAGAGGTCAGCTAATCCAGGACCTGTGTTTACTGACAGTTTGACTTTAAACTTTCAAAGGCTTGATTGTTTTCCCCCACAGAATGGACAACCCTGGGATTTTAAAGCCTACATTTGGACAAAGGGGAAGAGGGGGAGGTGGAGGGGGAGGTGGAGGGGGAGGTGGAGGTGGAGGGGGAGGTGGAGGGAGGGTAAAACCAATTGTTTTACACATGTAAGTGGTTGTGAAAGCTCTGCAGGAGGTTGTGCTATAACTTATAACCTCAGCCCGGGAAGGGAAATCCACTGAATTTGATGATATTCACTGCACTGAGAATCACCATTTAAAATGAATTTCAGCTCCACATTTTCAAGTGAAACAACCAAGGGCGTGTGCTGTACCTGTCCCCAGGCGTAGAGGTTGTTGTGGGTCTGCGACGGGTTGACCTTGGAGAGCAGGAAGCGAGCCTGGGAGCCTCCGTGCTCCGTGTCCACGTAGCGCGGCATGGGGAACCGTGTCTGGAGGATCTCCTGGGCGTCGTCCAGCGGAGCCTGCAGCAGCTGTTTGAAGTTCTCGTACTCCGCCATTTCCTGGTAGCCGGCCTTTCGCCACTGGGCAATGGTCTGAAAAAAAGAATAAAGAATAATGTACGTTATAAGCAGCATTTGGTCTCACGATGTGACGTTTCCTAAACCAATTTCCAATCTGGAGATTTCTTGAGTGTTATTTCAGATCCTCACCTCTCCGTGGTAGATGACCAGCTGGAAGAAAGTGTCCATCAGCAGGATTCGATCCGGCAGGATGCTGCTGCTGTCCAGCAGCACAGGCTGCGAACAAAACAAACAACAGGTCCCGGTTTACAACGAGTCTAAAAACAGTTGTGCTGAAGCTGCTCTGCTACCAGCTGTGAGGGAGGAGTGGAGGGGGAGAGGCTGACCTCTGGTGGTCCGTAGAAGGAGTAGGAGTAGAGGATGGGCTGGATCATGATCAGGGACTGGGTCAGGTCCTGCCTGACGAAGTGGTGCCTGTAATAGGAGGACTCATCGGGGCTGTTGTTGAACACCTGGAGGAACGGCGACCGCCGCAGGTGGAACATAAACTGCAGGGAAAAGGACAAATGTTGTTTTAATGCAGGTTGTTTTTATTTAATCAAAAACTATACAAAATTAAAAAAGTTTTTAAATAAACACTCGTCGGAAAAATGGATTACATTTCAAATTAAATAATAATAATTAAAAAAAAAAAGATTGCGCTTTTAGATTTGAAAATTCTCCACTAGGTGGCAGGTTCTTCTTCATACCTCTTTTGAACATTATTTCTAGCCTCATTGTTTGTTCATTTGCTTTGAATATTTAGAATTTTTTTTTTCTTTCATGCTCAATAAAATGATTGATCGATTGATTGATCGATCGATCGATTGGTTTACCTGTGGGTAGAGGGACAGAGACTCCGACAGTTTGAAGGATGTAGGATCGTCTTTATTGAACTGACCGAACTTCTGACACTGAAAACAAAGGAGGAAAAACACGGTTTAAATACTGAACATAACTCAGAATGAATTTGACATAACCTGTCGCTTCATCCAGGAGGAACCCAGCGGTGAACAACGCTCTCACTATTCACAACACGCTGTCCTAAGAAATGCCAGCTATGTATTGTTGGTGATTACTCACGAGGCGGATGAGCTGCCTGTCGAGCCAACGCAGCACGTCGGGTCCCTCCTCCGACTCCGCCCTGAAGACTCCCAGGCGAGCCATGAGCACGGCGGCCGCCTCCTGGTCCAACGACGACTCGATGTGCTGAATCTGAGACTGTGCGTCGGCCCAACTTCGGGAGGACGGTGGGAAAAAGGAGGCACAGGTGAGCGTGGGTGTGGTGTGAATGACGCACGTACATACAGCTGTCTGAAGGTGTCGCCCTGAATTGCAGGAATGCAAACATCCTTTCTAGGGAGGCCAATATTGATTCAAGCTGTCATTATCTTCGGCTCATTAAAGCACTAACTCGCTCTAGGAAATCCATTACAGTGAATGAGTAAAAGATTTCTAGTAAAATTGTAGCACTTTGTTAATAAAATACAGTTTTAGGTAAATAAATCACTGAACAGTGTAAAAAATAAAAAGCCGAGTCTTACTTCCTGGCGATGGTGGTGACCCGTATCCTCCTCTGCGTGTTGGAGTGCTGGTACTGGGTCACGAACTGGACCGCCCCTCGGCCGCCCTGGGGCACCGGTGCATTGTGCTGCACACACACAACAAGGGAGCCAGTAAGACTGCAGTTCACAATCATTCCTCTTTTCTTTTTTGCACAAGCTGAATAAACTGCATTTTACCACAAAGGGGGAGAAAAAAAAAAAACCCAACAAAAAGCCACTGTTTGAAGAGTCTCGGTAAACAAAGGCATTATTCTCCGTCACAACTGTTCACGTCTTTGATGTGATTAACGAACGAACTCTCATCAGCATGCTGAAATCCAATCAGAGCTCAAAAGCTATGATTCAAGTGCATTTTTTTTTTTTACCTGATTGACGACTTCAAAATAAACGCCCAACGTGGTGGAGGGGTTGAGACCGCACACTTTCCACTGGTTGGTGCCTCCGATACCCATCTCCTACACAACACACAACACACTGAGATGAGTGCCTGTAAAATATCAACATTACACATGGGTTTTATCTGAGGCGGTGACTCACGTTCTCTGAAACACAGGATCCTTTGGAGACGAGTGAAACACACGGTCCGATGGCGCCGCAAACCTTCAGCTCCCGGGACGTCTGGAGAAAACAGAAACAAACACACCGTAAATCCGACAGCTGAAGTCAGAGTAGCGATTGATACCTACAGGTTGACGTTACGAGCCTCAACATAAGTAATGACTAAACCCCTTCTTCACCTTGACCTCCAGGACGCCTCCGAAGGCCATGCGGAAGTCTCCGTTGTAGTCTTTACTGAAGACTCTCTGGAAGGTCTGCTTGAACAGGGAGGTGTTGAAGGAGTCTCCCATCACGATGTGGCCCCTGAAATACACAGCAGCAAATTGTTAAATTGCTTAATTATGCAAAACAATAAAAATTAAAAAAATAAAAAAAAATTAAAAAAATTAAAAAAAAGACTCAATGGGTGTAAGAAGTGCGGTCGTACCCGGTGAGGTTGGATAAGCACTTCATCTCCAGCAGGCCGGTCTGGTCCAGGGCGCAGGCGTAGATATCAATACTGTGGCCGTTTACCGCCGAGCGGTTGGCCATGGCTTCATAGTACTGTGACGAAAAACAACAACATTATACGCTGGCACATCATACACATCTGTGGGAGACATTCTTTTGATTTTAATACGGGTTTATTTGGGGGGAGAAGATAAAGAAGATAAAAGCAATCCGCTCACCTTGGTGGCTTTCTTCAGATGCCGCGCGTTGTCCTTCTGGATGTCGTGCCAGGAGCGGATGGGGGTCTTCAGCTCGTCTCCCACCACCATGCCGGGGCCCTGGGTGGGCGGCCCCCCGATGAACAGCATCACGCGAGCCCCCGTGTTGGGGAACGTGCCCTGAGGAAGAATTACAAAGCAACATTACAAGCAGCTATTGAGGATTTCTTTTTTCCTATTAACGTAGTCACACACATTTATATCCATATTCATTTAATAACACTAATTGGACATCTGTATTGCTCATAAATAGCACTTGTACTGATTCCCTGGTTGGCTTTGGATAATGAGCACTAATAGACTAGTGACCCACTTCTCAAATTTACCATTTAGAGAGATTGAAGAGGGAGGGGAGGGGACAGGGAGGTGGGGCTGGGTAATGGTTAGGAAGGCATTATTAAATGAATTATGATCACCTGTTCAAATACAACCTTATTAATCCTGAACAGGACCATTTAAACGCGAGTCAACAACCTAAATGAGATTTCAATGCACTCTGAAATAAGTATTTTGTCTGTTTTATCTGCTCCACCTGAAATAATTTCCATCCTAACAACACAGTTTTTCCACACTGAACCGGAAGAGCAGAAATGTACTGAAACTGAAAGTACAAAAGTGTAACAGGTCTGAGTTGTTTTAATCAAAGTGCAAACAATCGCTGTCAACGCTCAGCAGTCCGGTTCAGAGTCTGAGGTTCTGGGAAAGTCCAAGACACACGGGGAGGTTTGGAAACGAGCCACCAAACACCTTTAACATAATGTGATCACGTGAAGGCACTTAAACACTGATTCATTCACATAAGGGGCAAACAAAGGGTTCTGAGTCACAGAGAACAAACGAGCCTGCTGATGAAGCCAAAAGCTTCTTTTTGTTGTTGTTGTTGTTTTTTAATCTCTGATTTAAATGTAAACGACTCATTCATCAAGTGAAACGCCGCTAGACAAATCAGGAAGAGGAAGATGAATTCTAATCAGGATGAAATCTCCTGTCGGCCGAAGGACGGGGAATGATCTGTTGCACTATCGCTTATATAACCGCACAGATTAGCAGCAGGAGACGAGAGCGGGATAATGATGGTGGAGCGAGAAGACAGAAGGCAAACAGCAAACAGCCTTTGAACTGACAGACCACACCTACTGTTAGATAATGATGAGCAACAGGAACACGAGAGGCTGAAGTTCAGGTGACTACGAAACACTGTAATGGCCAGTAGTTCATTTCTTTTGTTTGAATGTAAAGTGTGTAAATGAGGATGTTTGAGCCTAGAAATGGATTATTTTTTTTTTTAAACTCTGCCGTACCTCCAGGAGGCCGACAGCGACGGAGAGGGCGACCCCGGTGGAGCGGAGCGGCCGCTTGCCCTGCGGGACGGGCCAGGGGTCTCTCTGAAGCTCTCCCAGCAAGTCTGTCAGATTCATATCGACGCGGTGAACCGGCTGAAGGAACCTGGATGTGAAGGGAAACACATCTTAGACAGAAAAAAACACAAACAAAACAACAAGTGCTGTCGGTTCTTGTTGGAAACAGCTGCCGTTGACTGACAAGTGGGGAAGAGGTCATGTTCCTCCATACCTGCAGGAGGCTGCAGCATCCTGAGGGCCCAGCGGGCGACCTTGTTGGCCCGATGCCGCCTGCTTCGTTAAACCCAGCATCTCCTGAAAGAAGAAAACAACACATTATTAAGCTGAAGCAAAAGTTTAAATGTTTTTTTTACAGACTTCCTGATCTCGTGTTTTTCACATAATAATCTGTTTTTTTCATCTTCTCGATGTCCAGACCCACCTGGATCTGTTTGGCCGAGAGGTCCTTGGTGCCCCTGAAGACGTAACTCTTGGCGATCCCCTCGCAGCTGAGCTCGTGGACTTGGACCATGCGTCCGAACGTGATGAGGCCCACCAGGGCGTTGGGTGGCAGCAGGCTGAGGGACATCTGGAGGGACTCCTTCAGGGCCTGGAGGTCCTCTTCCTCCAAACATGTGTCCACCACATACAGGAAGATGAGCGGTGCTGCGGGTCCTCGCTGCAAAGAGGCAGCAGACGAACGTTAAATCATTTGCTGCTTGCTGAAGGCATACATATATATATATATGTGTGTGTGTGTGTGTGTGTGTGTGTGTACTACTGGCACTAACAGAGACACCATATGATCGTCAGTAACTCATATTACCTTTGAAAACAATATACATTATTTATTAGGTTACGGTTGTCCACAACAGACAGTGGTTGCAAATTCAGGAATGTTTCTTTCCAATTACGATGAATAATACTTACTGCAGCCGACTTCACAATTTAACAAACATACTATAAGCTCATCTGTCACTAAAATACCATATTAGGTGCCCCTTGTTATTTTGTCAAGATCTTTAATTCATGAACCAAGAACAAAAAGTAGTAAAGTACACTGAACTCTTTTCTTGGGTCTGAGAACAAAAAAGAGAAACTCTCCATCTTTGTGCGTTACTATTGGAAATCGTTACTATTAACATTTACACAGAACATCTTCAGCAGTTCATGCACGTGGCTGAGGTCAGAGAGCATGTGTGGTATTTACCTGAACTATGTACTCAATGGTAGAAAACTGTGGCATGAGTTCAGCTGGCTGGTTCACTTCTGATATTCCTGCATAAGAGGGAGGGAACTGCACAAACAGACACAAAGAGATCCAGATTAACCCGCCTGATAAAGGAATGCAGCTCGTCCACATTATGTTATGAACATGTGTACAAGTTATGGCAACGATTGATGTCCAATAAAAGATGATGGACGTCAGTGCTCACCGGGTTCCTCTGGAAACAGAAGTTGCACGCCCATATTTTCGCTCTGAAGTCAACTTGACTGCAAAAAAAAAAGAAATATGTATTTAATTTTCAGGAGTGTTGCTGTGACTGTTTACAGAAGGTACACAAAGTGCAGTTCTCATGTACCACACCCATCCCTGTACATATAAAACATATGAAGTGTAAAAAGATTTGACATCCCGTCACACACTTTCACTCCCGTTTACCTTTTTAAAATTCACATTTACAAAAAGAAAACTTCAGGGAAGAAGTGTCAAGAACAGATGTGATATAAAGACATGAAGAGAAAACACAAAGTAATGCAACATCATAAATCTAAATTAAAGCTAGATACCAACAATGTTTGGTTTCTAGTGGTATAAACTTAAAATAATTGTAAAGTGTACACGTGAGCCTGAGTGTTGGTTTCCTGTGAGACTCACCACAGTGGGTTGAGCACGGCTTTGCAGTTGGCCCGGCTGCACATCACCGGCTCGTACTGGACCGGCGGCAGGTTGGGTCGCTCCTTGAGCGGCGTGAAGAGACACGAGACGGGGACCACGAGCCGGGTGGCTTCCAGCCGGCTGGAGGGCCAGAGGTTCCAGCTGAATCTCACCCCGTCCCGGTCCTCGTTCTGTTGGATGAACTCCTGGTAGGTCGCCATCACCGAGCTTCAGCAGAAAAAAAAACAACAAAAAAAGAAAAGAGTCCAAGAACAGTCCGGTGAGAAAAGGAGGAGAAATGATCCTCGTGACGCTGCTCGTCCAACCTTCCTGTCTGTCTGTCTTCAGTCTACCTGCTGCTCTTTTATACGGGCGATTACTTTCCTCTCAATGACAAAAGAAGACACGGCTCTATGACAGCATGACGCTCAGCGGTGTCGTCATGAAACCAGACCTGCGTGTTTCGCTGAGGAGGAGTTCAGTGAGAAAGAACTCCTGCAGCTATTTCTAGCCTCTACCTTTACCAGTGAAACATTAATGACGCCTTTTGCATCCTGTCGTAGGAACCTTGTTACTCTCCCTCTTTCTCACTGCACAAATGATTTCCATTTGAAAAGACGACAAATAAAAACACTCATTTCCATATTAAGATCCTGAGAAAGTGTTTAAAATCACCGTAAACTGGCCAGCTGTGTATTTACTTGATATTTTGGTTAGCCTGCCTATAAAGCTTCTTTTATTTATCATCCTTCTGTCGGCTTCTCGTGTGTTTGTTGTTTTGTGATTTTAACTGTTTAAAATCTTGCTGCTTGTGGGCCGTTTTCTTTTTTTAATTATTATTGTGAAACGCTTTGTGAAGTGCCATACAAATAAACTTTACTTACTTATGTCATCTACAACCGTGTTTTCCTTCATTACTCAGCCAGTTGTCATGTTATATCTCAGTACGTCCCCACAGTGACACGTTCACGGTCCAAAGATAACCGGTGTGTCACCGGGACAAAGACAGGCAGACAGCGGGACAACCGAGGAGCTCAGGACCAACGGATCTTTGGCATATTTGACATTTGTTTTGAGAATTGATTACTTTCTCTAAACAGCTGGTGATTCATTTCCTGTTGGTGTTACGTCATCGTGTGGCCTTTCATCAATCACTCAACTCTGAACTATCAGATTCTCATCAGGCGGTTTCACACAAAAAGAAGACGATCCTCCCCAAAGTCACTATTTTAATAGAGTTGGACTTTTTTTTTTTTAATTTGAATGAATCTGACACTTCAACACCGGTTAGCGCCTTAAATCAGTCTTTAACGGAACCTGCTCAGAAACGGTAACGACTATTTACTGGCAGCTACAAACACCGTATAACAAAATCAGTGGTTGTAGAAGCACAATATAGTTTAAAAACAAACGTTATTTTGTTAAAAACAACAACAACAACACTTCACACTGCTGCCGGCGGCTAGCTAACGGAACGTAGCATTCCCTGTCCTCCTCGGTGAGCGGCAGCGGCCTCCTGCTCAACGAAGTCTAACTCTCACCTTTGGTTTCTTTTAAATCAGGTTGACTTGACAAATGTGTGTTCTCCTTGGGAACGAACTCCAGCATCCGCAGGTGTAAGCCGACGGGGTGGGACAGGAGGACAGACGGACCGACGGGGACTCGCGACTCCAGCCGGCTTCAGCTTCACTACGATGACGTGTTACTCCAAGTTCGCTCGTCTCCTATTGGCTCTTCTTTCTGTGACGTCGCTGCCTGCGGAAGCAGGGAACTATGGGAAATGCGGTTGGCTGAATGGGTCCACCCTGTCGCCGTAGTGTACTGGATGTTCCCGTGTTTATCAGAGAGTCGTGGAGGTCGTTATCTTCTGTTGATCTTCATCTCCGGCCTGATAACATGTAATCACGACAGACCGTCTCTCGGCTATCCAGACAACTACTAACAAGCTATTTGTCATTTGAACACAACCTGAAACGTGCCTAATATTAATAGCAGTCAAAAGGGCCTGATAATAGCAGCAGCAAAACAATAATAACAAATAATAAAGTTAATACCCTTATGGAGCTTTTTAAAACAAGTTACACAGCCCTTTATATGTTTTTAAAAAGCCGACAGTTAATAAAACAGTGATGAAATAGGCCTACGACAAAAAACAAACTATGAAAATCAAGAAAATATATTTTTTTATTTGTCCATGTGTTCTGCTCTCGTTCCAATCACTTCTGTAAATATCACTTGTTTTGTTTTTGCACCAACACATTTGAAAAAAATCCAGAAAAATAAACTGTAAAATCAAGAAAACAGTGAAACCAATTAAAAAAAAAAAAAGCTTGTCAAAAATAGTGAGTTTTTGAGATGTAAAAGAAGATAATGTGTTAGCTTCCTGTTTCTTAAACTGACTTTAAGTACATTTCCTATTGAGTAGCTGTCTGCAACTTAGATAGACCTACAGTTTTAAGTCACTTTATTTATTTTCTTTGAATGCCAGAGAATAAATATTTAACCTGCTTAATTCAAAATTCTTTGGAAATATATTTCAATAATATTTATTCAGAATTAATTAACATTGGAAAGAAAGATTATTGCAATTATCTATTTGCATGTTTTGTAGTTGTTGTCTGTTTTCTGTCTTTTTGAGCAAACAATTTTGTCAACCTCTTTCTAATTCACTCACAGCCAGACGCAGTCACCGACATGGCCACAGAAAAGTGTTGGGTTTCTGGCCAGCCTTGACCTTTTGTGCTCCCGTCCCGTTTGTAATCCAGTAGGCCACAGCGGCCTGTCCACGCAGCACTATATGTTTTTTAGGCTCCAGTTTTCTAAAGGTCATGGAGGCGCTGGTTCTCCCCGTCAGCAGCTGTACATGGTGCTGGACTCAAATTCCTTGTTTGTGTAAACATACCTGGACAATAAAGCTGATTGTGATTCTCACATACTGGGACATTTGTAGGTAGGTAGTTACTTTATTAATCCCCAAGGGGACATTTTTTCGCTACAGCAGCATTTATAGATACAGGAAAGCAATAAAATAACAGTAAAAAATATAAAATATAAAAATGCACAGTAATTTGGCATGTGTCTGTTTAGAAATCACTCAGCTACAAGGTCTTTATGTGTGGACTTTTTTTTTTTAACTGACATTTCACTTACAATACAATTTTGTTATTATTATTATCTTATTAGACCAGCCAAATAAACAAGCTGCAGTTGATGGATAATGAGAGTTTAAAAACCTGACGGCCTGTTGCTCACTCTTATAGTCTGTTTTTGTAAAGCTGGTAGAATTATTATTATTTTTTTTAGCCTGTATTATATTTCCTGCCAAATTATCACTTTTATATTTCATCTCGTCTGTGGCAAGTACCAGCATCTTAATTTCCCTGCGGGCATTTCAACCAAATCCGAGAGGGCGTGAACTCATCATTTCAGACAGCTTGCTTGGAGTCATTTTGAACATTAGGTGGCGCTGCAACCAAGCAATATATATATATATATTTTTTTTTTGTGTGTGTGGAGAGGCTCAAACCCCTGGAGGGAGCGAGGTAGAGAGAGAGGGAGAGAGGGAGAGAGAGGGGAGGAACAGTTTCCTCTGCCTGTGTTTCTGCTGTGCACAGCGGACTCTCCTCTCTCTTGCAGTGCGCCGAGCCCACGAGCGGCAGGTGTGTTCTCACTTTGACGGTCCGGACCGGATTCGGATCGGCTGCTGGGCGAAGACGACCACTCACGCTGCACGTCGGCCGCACCGAGTCCACCTGGGCTGTGAGGATGTTGCAGTGATAGTAAGAGAGCATCTTTTCCGCCGTATCTCACTCAGCCGGCGTCGTCAGCTGTTGCTCTAGGAGACAGTGGAAGAGTCGGGGAGCAACGCGAAAGGCCAAACTATGCCACTGATTTCCAATCGGTAACCGTTTTCCACCCAAAGTCGACCGGGGAGCGGATGCGAGCAGAGGCTGTCAACGAGCCCCCCGAAGTGTTTTCTGCCCTTTTGTCGGTGCCGGAGGAGCCGTGCCAATGGAGAAAGCGACTCCGCCGCCCCAGCCCCAGCTCCAGCTGTCGATAGCGAAGACTGAAAGTCCAGCGGAGGACATCTCCGGTCTGACTGACGAGGAGCTGCTCAAGTGGACTAAGGAGGATCTGGTGCGCCGGCTGAGGCGGTCCGAGGCCGACAAGATGAGCGTGATTCTGGACCACGGGAATCTCATCCGAGAGGTCAACCGCAGCCTCCAGCTGCACTTAAACGAGATCAGGGGGCTGAAGGTGAGGGGGCGCGCATCGGTGAAGGATGAGATCATAGGTTTGGAGCGCACCTGAGAGCGCGCATGGCAGGAGAGAGAGCGCCTCTGCTAACGTGCTGTGAGAATAGACGGTGATGGATGGTATCACTGAAGTTCACTGTGCCGTTGTGCAGGCCTTTGTGAGGATGCGATGGGGATGAATGTAGAGTCTGTTTGCACATGCTGAACCTAAGCCAGCTCAACATTTCAACTTCTGTGTGAGGTGGGAAATTAAGGTTTTTAAAAGGGAGAAAAATCAATGACAAGTTGTACCTTTTCCACTTATCTTATAAATCCTACAGAGGAAGTGAAAGGCAGCTTCAGATCTCTCCTCCTGAGGAGGAGCGGATCTCCCTCCGTTCACATGCCACTGCACAAATCTGGCGTCCAGATCTCTCTCTGTCTGCACACATCTTACATTCCTGGAAAGATTCCTCCACATAAATCTACTGCATCCAACTAGCCTTTAGACCAGCGTGGCATTTACTTTTGAGGCTTTCTCCCTCTCAGTATAACCTTTATCTGCCGCCTTCATATTTCTAATAAGAGAAATATGACACGGTGTTTACAGTGAAAGCTGGGACCCAGCCCGAGGTAGCCTCACGAAGCACACTGGGATCGTTTGCTTTTCTTGGAGACCTCGTCACCTCTCTGCTAATCCGAGCGGCCTAATTACACAGGAAAGAGCTGGAGGGCTTGAGAGGGAGAGGGAGAGCGGGAGGGAGGGAGAGGTAAATTGTTGCAGAGGGATGGAGGGGAGAGAGAGAGAAAAGAGGGAGGCCTGGTAGAGGTGAAGAAGAGATGTTTAAGTAAATTTTGTTAAATGTTTGGGGCGTGTGAGTGAAGGTTCCTCGCCTGAATCTGTGTGGCCTCCATCTCCTCCTACAGAGGCCTCTAATCTACATTATGCATTTCACTTTAAATGGTACACGGTGAGCCTGAAAGACAGAGAGGATTAGGATTTCATTTCATTGCGATTGCATACGCTGTCGGACTGATATCTGAAAGAACAGCGAGATGGATTCAAATAGTGACTGCAGGGATTTATTTGGAGTTGAATTAATAGAAGAAACAATATTTTGTTTTGAAACCATTCAAAAGCTCATTTGAATTCCTGAAGCGTTGTCTTAATTTATGATGCTTCCTATTGGCGTAAAGCCCAGTTAAACTCATTTCTCGTTCCCTCTCAGGACATTAACCAGAAGCTGCAGGAGGACAATCGTGAGCTGCGGGACTTGTGCTGCTTCCTCGACGACGACCGTCAGAAAGGGAAGCGTGTTTCCAGAGAGTGGCAGCGCCTGGGACGCTACAGCGCCAGCATCATGCGCAAAGAGGTGACCCTCTACCTCCAGAAGCTCAAGGAGCTGGAGCTCCGACAAGAGGAGGTGATCCGGGAGAACCTGGAGCTGAAGGAGCTCTGCCTGCTGCTGGACGAGGAGAAGGGGGTGGCGGTTGGAGGAGGCGGCGGCGGTGGAAGTGGGGGGGTGGGGGTCGTAGGGATGGGAGGGTGCCGCAACTCCATAGACAGCCAGAATAGTTTGCTGCTGGTGCCCGGGCAGGGGCTCCTCATGAGGGACGTGGGGGACGGCAGCAGCACCTCCAGCGCAGGGAGCGCCGACAGCTCCGACCACCTTCACCACAAGCAGCCTCACCTGGCTGCAGGGGTGGGCGGAGTTGGGGGGGAAAAAGGCAGCCCCGAGCTCGTGCATAAACCCAGGTGTAGCAGCATCAGCGGAGTGGGAGGAGGAAGTGCAGGAGAAAGGGAGGTGTCCAGTCCCGAGCACCCGGCCGGGCGCCACCGGAGTACAAGCCTGGAGTATCCGTACACCCTGCCCCAGCTCTGCCGGCCCCGCTGCGGCTCCATATCTGTGCCCGACCACAGTCGAGTCATGCGGGGCCTGAGCCCAGAAAAGTACGGGAGGAACGTTGGCCGACGTAGCCCGGAGCAACACCCCAAGCACCACGGCTCCGATCTCCTCCTGGGCCAGAGGCAGCTCTTCGTGGGCCAGGGAGGCAGCGGGGAGCTCTACCAGAGGCACTACAAGAGGAGCAGCATCAGCAGCACCGGCTGCGGGAGCCCCGAGCCCCGGCAGGCACATTTGGGGACCGGTGAGCACCACGAAAAGGGCTGCGTGGTCCAGGGGGGCAGCCCCGAAACTCACCGGCACCAGTACAGTATGAGCCCCGACCACGTGAAGTTCAACAGCCCAGTGAGGGAGGGGCAGAGGAGGCAGGCCGGAGACGAGCTGTCGCCACACCATCGCGGCATCTATAACGGCATGAATGGTAGGTGTGTGCTTGTGATGTCATCGGCAGGTGTTTTTTTTTTTTTAGCAACTTAACATCAAACCTCCCGCAAAGAAATCCAAAAAGCACTAAAATGATCCGATTTTTTTCATGCATGCAAACCCTTAAACACAGTGGACAACATGTTACACACATTCACACACTCAAACACACACACACACACACACACACACACACACACACACACACACACACACACACACACACACACACACACACACACACACACACACACACACACACACACACACACACTCAAACCTGAGCACCAAAGTGGAACACAAAAGCATCTCAAGGTTTTGCTCGTCCATTGTGAGGATTCACAGGTGATTTATTTATCGGTGAAAACTCGGATTATATGAATTCCAGTCACGTATTACCAAATGCAATATGTGATTGGAATGAATTTATTTGATTGAGAAAATAGAGACAGTCTCCCCCATTCTGACTGTTGCAAAATTTACAGCATTATTGATTTCTTTTAGCATCTCCAGAGGGATGTGGGTCGGCTCGATGGATGAGAGACAAAACACGGGGCGTCGAATTATTCATCTTACATGCTCTGTATCATAGTTGAACACATTCAGCTCAAACGATTCATGTTGTAACATCACAACTGTTGCAACAGACGGATGCTTATTAGATGGTGGAAACCCCCCACCCCCACCCCCACCCCACCCCCACCCGGTCGTGTCCATCTCAGTGAGATCAGTGGGCGTTAAGGATGTCCGGGTGGAGGAGGGAAATCAAAGCAGCAACTTGGCTGCTGTTTAAATACCCCACAGTGGCTGATAATGATTTCTGGAGTCCGGGGGAAAAAAGTGCTGAGTAGCGCCGAGCTCTCAGATGCTAAAGGACAAATTTCTCAAGGTGAAATATCTGCGATCTGTGAGGCTGAAATTACAAGACAGATAGAAACAGTCTGCAAAGAGCACAGGCACTGTACAAACACTCACAGGAAGCAATTCATCGACTATTGTGACCGAATGATGAGTCATTTATGCTTGTTTATCAGTTACATTGAAATCTTCCCTGTAAACAGACACACACACACCAAGCATAGACACACCTTACAGATACAGAGTGTGCACTCTTTGCTCATATTATATGAATTTAAAGGGGTACTACACAGATTTTACTCAGGAACTGGTTGGTCTGGAGAGTTCATGTTCAAGAAAATAACCCTGGTGATGTCATCGTGGAGTCATCGGGGTCTTTCAGTGGTGGTTTGGAGACAGAAGGTCAAAGATTTTGGGAATAGGTAGAGTCCGGCTAGTTGTTCCATCCTGAGCCTTTAACCAATCAGCGATCACTATTTAATGTACGTTGTGCACCAGAACTCGTCAAGCTGTAAACAACAAAGACTTTAACTCAACATCAGTCCAAAACTACGTTGATTTGAACTACATGCAGTTCTCCAGTCTGCAACATACTGAAACCTGACAAGTTACACAAAAGCATCTGGACAGTGATGAATCTCCACAGAAAAGACTCGCTGTCCTTTCATTAGAACGGCTGGCTTTTCAGGTTTGTTTTTTGTTTTTTTGTGGCATCTTTAAAACATGAATCAGGAAGCTCATAAATGCATCACGAGTAAAAATGCAACTGTTGGCTGATGAGTGTTGTCAGGAGGGAATTTGCTACCTACGCCCATTCCCTCCTAAACTCTGCCATTTCAATCAGATGGTGGTTTGTAAGTGATGTGACCAGTTTACTATTCGAGAAGCTGATTGGCTGTCGAGAGGTGACATGTCTTATGTTCTCAATCTGCCCGCTGCAGGTGACTTGACACGCCGAGTTGCAGGTGACACCATCAGCTGGTCTGAGTCGTGCTGACGGATGTTTTCCCTGCTACCTTCTACAACTGTTTAGTCTCCCTGCGACTCTTTGGTCTGAACTGGGCTTTAATAATCAACTATTTGTGGCCCAAGTTCAAGTGCACAACCCGGAGCAACACTATCAATGTGAAATTAAAACACTGAAAAGCTGAAGCCGAACCTTTAAGAACAGAACAGCCGCTGAAATTACAGTATTGTAGAAAACATGCTCTCTTTAGCCATTTTGCAATCTCTATGGATTGCAGCGGATTATAAAAACAGACACAACTTTGATTTGGATCATCGTTCTGTTTCTATTTTCGCTCTCGGTGCACCGTGTAGCTCTATAAGAGATTTCAATCTTGATGTAACCTGAAACCCATATGATGTCTGCAGAGGCCACAGCACTTTAATGCCCCACAAATCCTTAACGGGAAAATGTTGTGAGTGCACCGGCTCCTCCGGCCTGCTGGTTCGCCAGCTGTGGCGTAACCGTGGTGAACTTAGCGCGGAGTGAGACGGAGTGAGACGGAGTGACCGAACAGCCTCCGTAAAGACTTGGTTAAGCCCGAGTGCGACAGCGGTTCCACTGTGTGCTGTTTTGGAGTCATATTAGTGTATCAAAGCTTGTTATCTGTCAGACTGGCTGCATCTCCATCACGAACGCGTCCCCACAGGGCCTCCGCCGACCTGACAAGAGAACTAACTTCAAGTGTCACGACAGGATATTTACAGTCAGAACAAGACGAGCTATCAACACCCAGCCGCAGGTCGGAGATTTTAGCTTTTGTGGCGCAGATTCTGACTTAATTGTTTCTGATGTGAACACTAATATGCCATCCGTTAGTCGCCGAGGAACGCCACTTAAACTAACCGAAGTAGAAGTGATGAAGAAGGTAACGGCTGAGGACGATGATTAGATGAAGAGGAGGCAGGAGACGTAAAGAGAGGAGATTTGTGTCCGTGTGTGTCATCCGCTGACCCAACCTCACTGCCGTGTCCTTTTTTTTTGGACGTAGAGGGAATTTAATTCCTGTGACGATGTAGTACACTCCGCTCGCTTGGATTATCCTCTAAGCCCTTTGCACAGTATTATTTCATTTTTTTGATGTACTTGCGTGTACGCTTGTGTGTGTGTGTGTGATTTGGGTGGATGTGCTAAAGTGTCCCGTCCAGGGTCAGCGTAGCAGGGGAAGCTTTATTTTTGTAGACAAATGAACGTCTCATATTAACGTTCCACTCGACGGCCCCGAAGCTCAGGCCGTTTAAATTCCCGACAAAATCCGACAAGGAGGCAAAACAACACCGTGACCTCCGTAGCCTTTTAATACAATCTACCGCCGCATCGCTCGGGAAGCTTATAACGTGTATTCTGTTGTTGTTACAGGAGGGAGAACAAAGAAATACCCCCCCTCCCCACACACACACACCTCACCAAAATGACGTCATCTAACCATTATCTGGGAATGACTTACATTTGCGTTTGGTGGTGATTCTACTGGAGAAATCTGAGCAAGCAGGACAAACAGTCCCGGAGACATCACAAAAGCCCCGGGAGACCCGGAGGAGCACAAAGTTTGGACAGAAATAATTGGTGGGAGAGATGGACCCAATCCCAAAGTCCAGTGTTTGAGTGTTTGAGTTCATGACGGCCGAGGTGAAATCAGAAAGCGTTGACATCAGTAAATCCAATGCAGACTTTTAACTTAAAAAAAAACAAAATACTTTGACGGTGATGTCACCTTTTATACCTCCACGCTCTGTTGGTTTACGTTCTGTGACGGGACGACGAGAAGCGTCCGGCTGCAGCCGCACCTTATTGGATAGACGACAACCGCGTTTAATACGTCACGAATTCTGCTATGAACTGTGGGTAATTCCCTCAGGCAGAGACTTACTGAAAGGGTCCTTAAAAGGCTCTAAATGTCTCCAGATAGTCCTCGCAGACTCGAGGATCTGACAGCGGGACGGTCCTAAACCCCTCGCAGACTTACCGGGGACGCTCCTCAAAGTCGGCGAGTCGGTGACTTTGGGAAAGAAGGAGCGACGTGACCGAGCAGAACGAATGAACGGCATTGAAAGCGTGCTGATTGGGCAGGACAGACTAAACTCATCAACACACACAAAGGATCTGGAGGCCGTAACGGACTCGGTGCCGGTACTGAACTATTTTGTTGTAAAACGTTAGAGAATTTGTAGCTTTGTGCCGAGAGAAAAAGAAGCATTCATAATCTAATCAGCTCATTTTAACACGACGTAAATGCAGAAAATCACTAAGTGCTGTATCTGAAAAGACACTTAGAGAATTAAAATTAAAATGATTTCATGGCACGTCTGAATTCTACGAGCTCCTGTGAAGCCTGTTAAGACACCGTATGTGATATTAAGATGTATAAATAAACACTTTAAATTCAATGGTGATTCAGATAAAAAAAAATATCCGTCTTTTTCAATGTGATTTCCTCTCAGTGGAAATAATCAGCCATGAACCCTGTAGTCTCCTGACCCAGACTGGGGGGGACTGTTCGCTAAGCCTGTACGATCTCTGCACTGCAGGTCTTTTTCATAAAAGAGGAGCGACTTAATCATGTTTTCTGCTTTAGCAATCACAAGCTCGGCATATTAGCTTAAGCTGCTCAGATGATCGGGAGGAGAGCGAGGAGGAAGAAAAAAGAAGGCTGCATAGCAAAAGAGAAAGCGAAATAAATAACGCTTATTTTCCTGAGTTGGTTGAAATCAAAATGACTGAATGCAAGAAACTTGTCTTATGAATATTTACAACAAAACTGAGGAAAACAACAGAATATTACATACAATAATCTCCTTTCTACCACTGAGGTTACATATTTCTTTTTTTTACTAATATAGCCTAAACAATGTTCGTTTCTTTGTGCAACATACAGCAGCTTCTGAGCGAGGTCATGATGTCTCTTTTCCAGTTTTCTAGTTGGCGCTCCGACTTTAACTTTCAAGCAAACGAAAGGGAATTTTCAAGTTCCAAGTTGTCCATAAGTTAATACAACATTTCCTGTTAGGAGGCTTTGCTCAGTACAGAAAACCATATTGATTTTTTTTTTTAAATTGACTCACAGTGCCACCTGCTGCTGTGGAGGATCAATTACAGACGACATTTGTCAGTAAATCTTTTGCACGATGACGGCAGAAAGATTATGAAAAGTCATGTGATATTTCTTTTTGTGCTGTATTTAAAATATGTCGTGTATGTGTTTGATAAGTTTTGTATTTGCAAAACAAAACGCATCACTCTGTTAATGGTGTTTTTTATGTTTACTACCCTGCTGCATTTGTAAAACCTGTTTATAAATCATTTCTACACCTTTTAGAAAGGAAACCTGCCTCTAGGAAAGTGGAAGGTTTTAGAGAGCTCAGAGAAGGTTTGACATGACTTACATGGGAATGTTAGTTCAGGAATCTCGGCCGACTTGTTTCACACACTAATAGACACGATTCTACACTTGAAGTCATGTAGAAATAATGTTGACTTTCTGAGCTCCTTTTGGTCCCTGTGGTTTATGTGGATGGTGATGAGGGTTTTTCTGTCACTTTTCTGTATGCTAACAGCAGAATCAGAGCACCATGCTGCCTGTTTGTTGTCCTCATGTGAACGCTCTCAACCAGGAAGTGGGGCATTCCCAAATGGGAGCTTTCCTAATTTCCAGCTGCCTGGACGCATGATTAGACAGTCGCTGATTGAGGGAGGAGATCAGGGACAAAGAAATGTTTGTCACACGTTCACGTCCAACTCGATTTGTTTTTCTTTTGCCTCAAAACGAACCGACAAACTCCGGGAGCCCGATCCTCCGATCGAGAGCTGAAACTATCTGATCGAATTAGCAAAGATCATCCCTCCGTCTCAATGCATCTGTTAATCTTCGTTGCGTTAGTTGAGTTCAGGACATCCAGCTCCTCTAGCTGTTGTTCAGAAGTGCTGCTGGCCTGTCAGGAAAACAGGAAATCATCAGAGGAGCTGTGACCTCAGATAATGTTCTCCCTTCTGCAGCATCACGGAGAAAGCCAAGCGATCTCTCTTTCTCTCCGTCTTCCTCCCTCCTTCCATCCTAATTGGCAGCCAGTGTTGAACAACCAGCTGTCAGACGGAGAAGAAACTCTGATTACAAAGCCCTGTTTCTGGGAGGAGGCCGGAGGAAGTATCCGAGTGGATTACTTGCTGTTTTCCTCCCTTCGTTGTCTCCCTCTTCTCTGCCTTCCTTCTTTTTTCCTTCTCTGGCTTCCTCTCGTCTCTCGTCTTCTTCACTCCTCTGCCAAGGCGATGGATGGAAAGCGTCCCCTGACATATTGTGAAGTCTAGCAGCCTAAGCGGGATTCGGGGAAACTCGAATGTTTGTCACAGCTGCTCGGTGTGAAAGGATTTATGGGAGCATTAGGCTGCTGTAACTCAAGTGGATTAGTATTATTACCAGACAGCCTCATCTGTGCTGCTAACATCCCAGCTTCACCTTTCACAACTTCTTAAACTCATTAAAATGCTACAATGCCATGTAGATGGACTCGTTCTGGCACATAATCTCATTAAACCCTTTTCAGAATATCATTTATCACACATGTGCACATAAAAGTAGTATTTCTCATTTTTAAGTCGAGGAGGAATTCCCTCGTTGATGTGTTTTATATAGGAAGTTAAACATTCTGGAGACACTTAAGAGTTGAGGTGGATGTCTTTATCGTAACCCAGTGAACAGTAAAAAAAAAAAAAAGCACACAACTTTTTAAATGTTATCACGGCATTTGAATTTGTAATCACACCTGAGACCAATTATCCCAAACACACTTGCCGATAGCCCATCAGAGCCGCCATTAACCGAGGACTGCATGATGAGGCATTTTGTTTATCTACCTCTGGTGCATATCGTTGTCATTTTTTTAATCAGGGCGGCGTTTAGCTTCGTGTCTTTAAAGCTCGTGTATCTTCTCTTTGTGGTGTCGTACTTTTTCGGGGTCCTGTGCCGGTGAGTCCCGCCAAATGTTCGGGGCGGCAGTGATGTCGTTGGGAAACAGAGTGTGAAATGTGTCAAACAAGAGAACAAAAATTATTTCTGGCAGGCTAAATAAAAAATCAGGCAGAGGCAATAAGAAGATGAACATCAGGATTTTGCACGGCATTTTGACACTGATACTGTTATGAAATATCAACGAAGATAATTCAATCAGAGCAGCTCCAGGACGCTCCTGAACGTCTCTCCCCCCCGCCTCCGCCTCCCACCCCCATCAGCAGCTCCTCTTCGAGCTGTGATGGAGGCTGCTTGCCGTGTAGCGTCGCTTCAGCCCCCAAAACCCCAGAGGTGTGTGACAAATGTTCCACAGTAGCCCCAGTCATCCGGTAGACACGCAAACCCAGTGGAACGGAGAACAGTCTTTGTACTCTTATGTCACGCCAGTGGGGAGCAGCCCACTGAGCTGAGAGGAAATTAGCTTCCTAGGCCAGGTAATTAACTGGAAGTTGAGCGGCTGCCATGTTGGAGGGGTAGGGCTGGGCCCGGGGGACTCTCCGTCAGTCTCAAAGTCACCAGCGGTAACCACATTTAACTATGAAGCTGCATCAGAGCCACGCTGAGAGCTGCAAGTCTGAGGGGTTGTCAAGTGATTACATGTGAGGATGGAGCTGATTGCACGGCAGACGGTGTGCCGGGCCTTTGACAGATTTGGGGTGTCATTATTTTGGGCTCGGAAGAAATGATGTTTATTATCATTAAAAGAAAAGCAAATATATATTCAGTGGGATAGATCGCTAAGGAACATTAACAGAATAACAGAAAGAATATTCAGGTCACCTTCGTTTGACTGACAGATCTGTGTTTCTTGCAGAGATCAGCATTTCACGCAAAAATACTATTCGAAAGTCGCTCTGAAATATGAAACACACACACATGCACACGTAAGGAGAAGATGTGTTAACTTGGGATATAACCTTTGCTATGTTTAAATATTAATAAATCTTATCAGTGTCAGTGAGCCACAGCGTTTACCAGACAATACCCCCCCACCCCTCCATTTAAATAAAATAACTCAGTTTCAATTTAGGTAAATAAACATTAGATTAGAACATCTTATTTCACTCTGTCTATCTCGCAATAGCTTTCATGTGAGGCGTTTAGAGGACATCTGTAAATTGTATCCACAGAAAACAACCTGGGTTACACTCTCCCCCTCTAAACTGCATGAAAACTAAAGATGTCTACTGTACTGTCGTGAAATTTTCTTCAATACAGCTGACTTAAATCAGAAATGCAGCCCAATAATGTCCCTTTTTTTTTTTTATTGATTCGATGTCACAAAAAACACCCGAGTCACTTTCTAAAAGTCACGATGACAATGCAACATTTCTATAAACCTTTTGACGCTGCCAACGTCTAAACGGAGGGAAGATTAACATAAAGGTTGCAGCAACGGAGGGTAAAACCCGATGAAATTAAATTCATGTTTCATTCTGCCTTCCTAAGGGCAGAAAAATACCTTTGTCAATTATTCATCAACTCTTACACACAGAGAAAATAAAATCCTTTTAATATACCTCGAAACACAGGGAATAAGCTTCTTTTCTTTTTTTTTAAGAGATTACTCTCCAGCAGTTACGTCGCTGCCTCGCTTCTACTGGGTGCCAAATATTGTGCAAGCGTGCGGAGTTTTCTCTAAAAGAAGACAGGAAATGTCTGAAATGTGGTAAAAAGTTTTCTTTTAAACAATCAGCTCCCGAAGCCACTATTCAAACCAGACCAAACACGGCTGAGTTACTGAAGCCCCCCCGAGTCTATTCAGTTCATTAATGTGCAGTTCATGAATTCAACTTTTAATCCTTCAGTGGAACAATGTCTTATTTCTTCTGTAAAATGTTGCATAGTCTTGTATAATGCTCGGATAACCAGCCGCTCGGTTTTGTGCTGTTTCGCTGGTCAAGCAGCTGCTTTGCTGCTGCTGCTATTAGTGTGATGGCTTTTACAGCTCAACCATCTGTTTAAAGAAGGATCAAAAGTGAGATAACATGTCGGGAATGTAACATGTCCAAAGGATGTAGTTATCCATTTCCTGGGGGCATAACTTTTATCTCCTGCCCCATATTGTGCATTATGTGCATTTGATGTAATGTTCTTCCTGACAAGGCTGACAGCGAGGCATGTGTGCGGCTCCCATTACCGCCGATGGATGGGCTTATCCTCCCAACATGAAATGATTGGCACCACCGTCATTATATTTATGTCATTATCTCTTACTAGTTCTCTTTCAGCAATGTCTTTCGGTCTGTCAGATTTCCTCTCCGAGATATTGAAATCAATTTCATTACACCCCCACCCCCCGCCCCCCTCCCCCACACCCTCCCCAGTGCTCCAGACCGACTGGCTCATTTCCTTTACTGTTACAGCAAAAGGTACATTTAATTATCTCTTTCATCTGGCTTTTTGAGAGCTGTAGCTGCAGGTGAAACATGTCTGAGAGAATTTTTGAGGTGCCTCGAGGTTAAATTTTCAATAGTTTCTCTAAATGATGGATTGAAGGGGAATTCTCCAGTAAAAACAGCCATATATGGATATTTCTCAATATGCTGGTGATGCAGTTTTTTTTTTTTTTCATGTGAAAAAAGCTATGAGATATGTGCAGTATATAGAAAGCAGAGTGTAAATTATTGTTCACATGTACAGTAGGCCCCTTTTCCACCGCCGGTACCGGCTCGGCTCGGCTCAACTCTTCTCGTCTTCTTTTTGGTTTTCCATTGGGAAAGAGTTGTGGATAGTACTTCCCACCGATAGCTGTAACCTGACTGCACCACATGCCTGTCAATCAAACAGACACGCCCCCAAAAACAGGTCTTCTTGAATCTTCTTTTCTAATGAATGAGGGATTATTTTCAGATGGACCTCCAGAAAACTAAGAAGAAGGAGTGACTTTAGCTAACAACACCGAGATAACTGATGGACACATTTTATTCACTTTGGATTTGATGAGAGAAGTTGAATGGGAGTCTATGGAGCCGGAGGCTTTTTGGAGCCGACCTCTAGTGGCACTTGCTGGTATTGCAGCTTCCGCATCGGCCTCAATTTCAGACCCGGAAGCTACGAACACTTTTATTTACAGTCAATGGTCACAACGTGTTTGACATCCTGGGACATCCTTAAAAAACCTGCCATTGTTAACAATTAGTCACTGAAGGAACTGAAGACGTTCCACTGTTTGGTTGCTAATGATATCCTCCACTCTTCCTGTGTGTGTGTGTGTGTGTGTGTGTGTGTGTGTGTGTGTGTGTGTGTGTGTGTGTGTGTGTGTGTGTGTGTGTGTGTGTGTGTGTGTCTCATTGAAGACAATGTCACAGCATGTTACTATAGTAACAATGCCACATTAAAAGGGTATCAAAATCCAGAAAGTGTCCTGTTCCAACAGAGAGTGGAGTCGAGTCAGTGCCGGCTGCAGAAAAGGGGCTCTGAGTGTTGGGTAACACGTCATCCTTCACATTTAATGAGACGAAATGTTCCCTGTATCCTATATTTCTTTGCATTGCTCTGAAACATGCTGCCAACACATTTCATTTTCATATCTGATGCAACACATTGCATCATTTCTAACTCAATCCAAAGCGCTGTTAACACGACACGAGGATTACTGTTATTCTCACACGGCAAAAACAGTGCGAAAAAAATGTGTAAACAAGTTTCCGCCCCAGGACAAGGGTCATCAGATGTCTGACGGTTTGCGGGAGTTGAAAGGACAGAAGTCATTAAATCCGAAACCCCTTCAGGGTGAGACGGAGCAGCGAAGAAAGGGGAACGCTTGAAAGTCTGACTTTACCAAATATTATATCTCATCTCCGCCCATCTGAGCCGCACGCATCCCGATCCTCTCCGCTGCTGTACGCCCGGTCCGTTATATTATTCATCAGCGCAGAGCAGTGGTGGTTGGTGACACATTAAAATAGGACAACATCAGTTTATCTTGCAAATGTCTGTTTAAATATTTAATTGACCTTTGAGAATCATAGCTAAATGCGTACTAGAGAGATGCGCGGGACGACGCCGGCCCTCGTCGAAGATTCAGCACGGAAGGACAAAAGCAAAAGAAAACAAAAACAAGAGTTAAGGGCTGATGTTGTCTCAGCATCGGTGTCCATAAATCTTTCTGACAGTGTTCAGTTTCTCCGCGTGTCTGTTTATCTCTTCTGTTTAATCTTTCCCAAGTTTTCACGCCACATCCATCAAGATAAATGAGCACGTGTGCGATTACTGCGAAGAAATGTTTTGTTTTTTAAAACGCCAGAATTCCTGGTAATATTCACAAAATGGGACATCTGTGCATGTGGTTGCATGAGTGTGCACTCTGTTTGATGTAGATGTGTGTATGTCTTTCTCCCTGAGGCACACACGCACGCACGCACACACACACACACACACACACACACACACACACACACACACACACACACACACACACACACACACACACACACACACACACACACACACACAGCTCTTGTAGGCTTGATCAGCCTACAGGGCGCCAATTATTCCACTCTATTCCAGTGAGTTTCATGCTCTCATCTCTCCACGGTCTACTTCAGCCACACAGCGAGCCGCGCTGCCGACTCACAGGCTTCCAGTTATTCGCCGTTTTTTACCTGCTGCCATTTACTAGCTTTATTACAGTTCTTAAGCCCGAATCAGACACTTAGCATTAATTACAGCAGCGTGACAGTTAATGCTTTCTTATTCGTGTATTTCTTTACACTCTACATAATGTAATTTAACAACAAATGGCGGCTGAAGTTACGTAATTGTCGTTAAAGCGTCACTATATTGGATTTCTGTTTAAATTGAATGATTTAATCAGTTTAAAATACATTAAAAAAAACTATAAAGAACAGCAATGAAGCTGTCTCCTAAAAGCAACGAGTGACCAATTTGGAAAGTTACAAGGACATTTTCTAAAAAAGAGCAAAAACAGCAAAAATACGAACACTGTCTTATTGAAGAGTCTGTTGTTTTTACAGTTCTGTTAGAGCACAGATAAATCAAATGAGATATGAGTTTTTAATTAGTGAAATTTAGAGGATGTACTAGGGAGAGGTTTTGTTTTATTTTTTACTTTGGATAGTCCCACTGTACTTTGTGTACACCCAATTATGTTTGGCATTCACGGGATTAATTGTGAGAACACTGCTGCTAAGCAACAGCAACACGGACGCCGTGTCGAAGCCACAGAGGCGGTAAAATACACCTGACAGCCTTTCGAACTGGGAACATCCGTCTGTTTTTGACAGATACCCGAGAAGTAGGTTTGACGTGTTAACATCTGTGCTCCTATTTTGCTCTGTGTAAAAATACTTCATAGTTAATTTAAACAATACTTTGAAATTACTTTCATAAATGTTATATTCGCCTTGTTTATAGTTTTCTTGTGTCAAATATAATGTCAGCCAGCTGGTTACTTCCAAAATTCATGACAGTAGATTATTTCAGCAAACACGTCCCAATTCATGAACTCGTGAGATTTCAGAAAACGTCAGAGGTCGTGAATACCTCAAAACAATAAAAAAAGGGTGGGTTTGTTTATATGGACTCTTCTCATTAACACAGTAAAAAACAACGGCATTTAAAAAGGCAGCATCGCTTCCATTACCGAACACAAGAACTAATCAAACTGCGAGTCGTTGCAACTTTTAAAACCATCTCATCTTATTATTGACAGTCAGCGGGAGCCAATCAGAAAGCGGCTGCCGCAGTCTAGAGCTGCAGAGACGACCAAACAGATGAACCGAAGTGGAATCAGCTTGAAGTCTGGCCCGGGGACTGACCCAACCCTGACTCGACTCCATAAATATCCTGCATCTTCTTTCCGCTCACTGTGTGTGTGTGTGTGTGTGTGTGTGTGTGTGTGTGTGTGTGTGTGTGTGTGTGTGTGTGTGTGTGTGTGTGTGTGTGTGTGTGTGTGTGTGTGTGTGTGTGTGTGTGTGTGTGTGTGTGTGTGTGTGTGTGTGTGTACGCTCTGTATTATGCATTCCCAACTTCCCCTCCTGCTCCAGAGCTGCACGTAACAGCACTGACTGCAGCGGCCGGAGGGACGCTGAGACGAGGAGCTCTCCTGCCAGGCAGCCTCGCCGACTGACTGACTGACTGATTCTGATTGTCTGACTGACTGCCAGCTAAACGGAAGGTCACCGATCTACCGTGCATCTCCACGGGCTTTCCTGCCCAGGCAGCCTGAATAATTTATACGGCTGATTTTTTAGAAGATCTGAGGGGAACAGCCATGTGAAATTACCTGGCATTGATCCTGTAAATTGAGAGAAGTAGATTGTGTGTGTGTGTGTGTGTGTGTGTGTGTGTGTGTGTGTGTGTGTGTGTGTGTGTGTGTGTGTGTGTGTGTGTGTGTGTGTGTGTGTGTGTGAGGGAGGGGGAGGGGGTGAGAAGCCCCAAGAAGAGCAGGTTCATGTGTTCGCCGGCTTCATTCAGACATCAATAACAACTTGATTATTGCTTTTGATAAATTACACAACTGCTTTATTATTATTGGTCAGACGTGTCTTCTCAAATCATTTTTCACACTTGTTTCATCCGTTTTCATCAAACAAAAAGGGATTTTTTTTTATTATTATTATTATTTTACCGTTATTTCTTAGTTGTTCTTCAAACGCGTGTTGAATCTTCTTTATGAACCATAAGATTATGATCTGCGCAGAGTTAATAAGTGGTGTCTGCTGGCTGCAGGTCGGGATGAGGCTTCCCCATCCGCTTCAGTGATTTATGCAGTCGGGCAGCAGCTTCTCCCAAGCCAATCTCACACATCTCCTTTGTGGGGGAAATTTAGAGCCTTTCATTTGAGCCCTGGTGAACAGAGGTGGAGTTTAAGGGAGCTTAGTGCCCCCCCCAACATTACTCTGGAGTAATCACATTATCTATAGACTCTGGCTCTGACCCACACCAAACCCCCTTTCCCTTCACACATCCCATTAAATCCAATTTTGGTTTTAGCACCCTGCCCATAACTAAATCAACAAACACTGTCCGAGTGCGCCGTGTGTGCTTTCTCGCTTCTTAACTCTCCTTGAAGAGGTCACGGAGGCTGGTTGGAATTCAGAAAGAGCGAGTCTCATTAGACGTTGATCAAGTGCTCTTTGGACGGATTCCCTGGATTTTGTTACGCCGCTGGAAGTGTTAACTGAACCGGACCATCACAAGACAGCTGCTTGTAATCTTGTGACCTGTGTGTGTGTCTG
Organism: Brachyistius frenatus; assembly: GCF_029030835.1. Lineage (NCBI taxonomy): Eukaryota > Metazoa > Chordata > Actinopteri > Embiotocidae > Brachyistius > Brachyistius frenatus. Next base: position 1,887,104 of record NW_027210652.1, read on the forward strand.
TGTGCGTCCTTGAAACAGCAAATCCATTCAAGCTAATTGTTTTTGTGCAGTGGTTGAAAAGCAGAACAGTTAGCGTGAACCAGGAAGTGTATCGTTTCTACCAGTTGTTGCTTCAAATCTTTAACGTAGTGGGGTTTTTTTTTTTTACTGACATATATTACGTGCACTCCTAGTTGTGTTTGTGTTGTGATACACACATAGACTGTATATAAAAATGGACGTAGCATCAGGGTCTGAAAAGTAAAGCCAATGGCGGAAGAGTCTTCCAGTGCAATACCACCGAGGGCCACCAGGGGCCGAATCCAAAAAGTCTGTTTTTTGTTGGTGTCTCTGAAAATAATCCCATAATTAATGAAGTATTAGGCATCAAAGAGAGTTATGTTTTGGGGGGCCAGTCAGATGGCTCACAAACCGTTGGTTGGGTTGTCGCTTGGATGCACCACAGATGTATACTGTAAAATAACAGAGCGACCGTAACTGATCCGGACATCTCAGACAAGGAGCTCAGGAACAGAAGTCCGCCGTTCACCTTCATGCAGCAGGGGTGATAAAAAAAATAAAAAAAAAAGATCTGCTGACACGTGTTTATCATTAGAAATCCTCTGGAAAACATCTGGAACTCATCATACTGCATATAAAGGGCACTGGCCTGTTATATATATATTTTGCACTAAACATAATCAGAATATCTCCACGGAAACAGGTGAAGGCATGAATACTGAGGGGTGTCCTACGAAGCCAGATCAGTGGGTTTAGTGAGGTATGTTGAAACTAAAGGGTTGTCAGTGTCACGAAGCTGGCTCTCCTTTAAGCTGGCTAGATCACCATGGTAACTGATGCTGCAAACTTAACCTGGTCCGGAGCAGGTTATGTTGGAGATATCGGATCAAGATGTAAGAAAGTACCACCTACTGACCAACCAATACTCCTATGGACCCGTTGATTGGTGCACTAAAGCGCTGCACTTGTTGCCTACTTATGAGATCCGACAGTAAACCTTCCTCTCACTTTGAATTATGATTTTATATTTAGCCTATTTTCTTATTTACCCTTCGGTCCATTTGACACCTCCGGGGATGCAGGTGAAACGGTGAGACGAAAAACGACGAAGCCAGTTCCTGTGCAAACATGTTTGCCACAAACATCTCTGTTAAATGAAAGTGCAGCTTATTGTTTTGACATTATTAGTTCAGGCTCAGAGCTGCAGGAATAGAGCACCTCAAACATGTGGATTTAAGGATCTAATTAAGGATAATTAAGGAACTAATCACTGGCCTATTACATTTTGTGCTGATATATCTGTATGGATAATCCCATTATTAGAATTGATACTTTTTTTTTCTTTTTCTAATTAGCATCGATACAAGAGCAGATTCAGGAACTGCTGTGATGTCAGTGTTCGACCACTTCTGTATCGATCCACGAGACCATGCTCAGATTAAATGCTGCTTTCACACGTACCATCCTAAACAGCTATCAGCCACACTTCCTGCACACGTTCTGGGTGCTTGTGTTCGTGTGTTTGGAGGAAGCGAGGCGCATGCGATAGTGTATTTTTCACCCTGAGCTTTTTAGCCGTGAAATTGATCCCTTTTCCACAAACCCTGACCTCCAAATGAAAATCCCCCCTGCGGCCGCCGCATTCACCCTTTAAAAAAAAAGGGTTTTTCATATCTTTGGGCCGTCGTGCCTCATCCCCTCCTCCTCCCTCGTGAACGTAAACACAGCAAAAGGAACAGAGTGGAGGTGGCCGCTGAAATCTTCTGCACAACTTGGCGGTCACAGGAGCGCCATGAATCTTTAATGTGCGATGTTAGCGCGCCAAGGAGAGGAAATGTGCTGAAAACATGATTATGGACTCCTGGGGAGGAGGAAACCGCTGGCTGAGAGAGAAAGAGATGGAGATATCAAGCGAAAGAGCAAGGATAAAAGAATTTTGAAGGGCAAGAGGGATAACAATTTTTTTTTTTTTTTGTAAAGCTTGGGCGGCGGCTTCAGAAGTCAATCACAGACTAAGTAAATACGATATCATGTGCTTTAAAAAAAATAAAAAACATTTTCCTCCAGTGGCAGAAATGAGGAGTCGTCTTTGTTAAAGGATGTCAAGATGGAGCCGAGAGCCCGCCTTGTGTTTAAGGACAGTAAAGTTGAGTGAGATGTCCGAGTGGACAACATGTTCGGTCTGTCACTCCTCAACCAACATAACTCCTCCGCCCCCCCTTTGGTCTCCGATGATTAAGGTGCATATAAATCTGTCGGCCTCCAGGTGTTCATGTGGGGGTGTGACGGAGGAGATTCCCATTTATTCACCCTGTAAAGGTGCATCGCTGCAGAAGAGAAAGAAACTAGGAGTAAAATAAAAAAAAAAAAACCAAACAAAACAATCCAGCCTCACAAAAAGATCAAATTTAAGCCTGTTTAGGCTCATATGAGCAATAAACTGTCAGAAATTCAATATGCAGATGCTTCAAACTTGTATTATTTGTCTTTAAAGTAATCTCAGTTATCTTTATGGTTGTTGTTTTTTTGACGTGACAACAAGCGACTCAATCTGAAAGTACAGCAAAATATAGAACATTTGTTCATTTACAAAATGATATATGCAAACAAAGACAATAACAAAGAGTCATTAACACATTCAATTTCACAAGCTGCTTCCTCTTAAAATGAGACACCAACAACATTCGTACTCTTCACACACACACAAAAAAAGGAAATTCAAGAAAGTCATAATATCATATTTCAGGGTGAATAAATCTCAGTTTGTCTTATTAAGGAAAAGTAATCATTTCATGCACAGACATTACAACTCACATGAAGTGAAATCCACCTTTCAGCTTGAGCTAAAATTAAAAAAAAAAAAATAGATTGAAATTGAGACCAGCCACCTTGAAACAAGTCTAATAAGCGAGTGAATTTTGGTGCTTCACATGATTATTTGTATTTAATGAGAAATAATGTTGAATGAGCATAAAATAAGATATTAAAACTTTCTTGAATTTCATTCTTTGCATGTCAAGAAATAGACACACCACTGTGACTGAACGTTGGACCGAGTCTGGGGGGGGCGTGCCGTGTTTGATTGACATGTCTCAGGTGTAGTCAGGTTTCGAGTATAAGTGGGCGGGCATAGTGTCCCCCTCGCTCCTCCCCCAGCTCATCCAAATATGGTCACGTCTGGCTCCAAAAAACTAAGACGGCGACGGCCCGAAAAAACCCAAAAGACTTGAGGTTTCAAGATGACATTTCACAACCCAAAGGTTGACGCCACGTTGGGCTGAGCTCAGCTATCGCTCCTTTAATACAGACATACCAGTGGATTCAATCTTGTCATCTAACTCAGCAAAAAGAAGGTGAACGAGGGTCTTTTCCAACATGTCCAGTTTTGAGTGAGTGGTGACGGGCACATGCTCTCTAACAGACCTCCATATCTAACGTGTTTTCATCCGATAACAAAAGCTGGGTTTCCATCAACATGTTTTATTCACGAGTCTTATTTTTAATTAATTTTTTTGCTTTGCGTTGGCAGTCCAAACAGACAGACGTCAGCTGTAAATCATTATATTAATGAGGCGCTCTTCTCTTGTTAAAACAACACGTTTAAGCCTCGTCTCTCCCTCTGTCTCTTCCCTCCTGTCTCTTTGTCACAGCTTTGATATCAGCCGGCTGCTGCACCAACAACTGTAGAAATGTCAAGCTATGGGACAGGTAAGAAAGCCTCACCGGCTTGTTTCTTTTTTCATAAACCTCTTTTGTGTTAATTAGAGTCTTTGGAAGAAGAAGAAGAAGAAGAAGAAGAACAGCCAATGAAGGTCATTGTCTGTTCTTTCCACAAGGGCCCTGTAATCCTGTAATTAGCTCCTATTATTCTGTTTTATTTCTTTTAGCTGGAGTCCTGAAACTTATTTACATTTTATTGCTTTGGAGGGATTTTACATTAAACCGTGACATCTTTCTGCGTGTCAAATACAGGAACATTTGCACTGGAGGTGATCAGCAAAATATATTTGGTTGTGATCCCGTGTCATTGCAGGGTCGTTGTGTGCGTGAGTCCGGTGTCCCCCCCCCGCCCCCCTCCAGATGAGTAATGTGTTTGCATGCTCGGTCTGGCCCAGGTGTAATCGTAGCGGCTTTACAGTGGGACTACAGAGTTAGAGGTGACCCTTTCCTGTCCTCTCGTGCCATCCTACAGCTTCAATCAGGCCCCAGCGGGATGGCGAGATGGCTCAGTTAATATTTAATGACTGCAAGACAAGACACACCTCCCTCTGGAGGACAGTTGGGACACCCCCCCCCCACACACACACACACACACACCCAGGACACTCCTGTTGTTGCACGCACACATAAACACATGTAACACGGGTGTTTTCCCACACATGCTGACATTTTCTAATATTTGCCTTCACGTTAGTATTTACAATCCGTCTCTTCCTCTATGTGCCCGAGCCAACTCCCACTTCCCTCATACAAAAATATCAATGACTCAGGTGAGAGGGGCAAGAAGAAAGTGTACTTTGTGTCAGCGTATGATTTGCGAGCTCAGAGGGAAGCATCAAGGATGTGCTAACGGCGCAGACTGAAGTCGGGTCTCGCGGCCGTCCCTCGGCTCTCGGCTGCAGCGAAGACAGACGCAGGCGAGAACAAAAGGATCTGTCATTGATAACCAACAGAAAAAGCCTGCAGAGATGAACATCTTACTCTCTCAAGCGCTCTCTGTCTCACTTCTCTCCGCAGACTGCTGCAGGTTTATTCACCTATCTTTTGTCTTTTTTTTAATGAGGACATGGCAAGTTGTAACTGCTCCATTAATGCTTGATTAATCACCTGCTCACTTTCTTTATGATGCAGTAAGACGCTAATGTGAAATACATATTTTTTGGTTGGTGTTTATGATGTATAGAATCAGGATAAAAATACTTTTATTATTAACTTATTAACATTTACAAATGCAGATTTTATGGGAACTCCCACAAAAAGACATCCGTCAAGGTCAAACTCAGAAGTGTGAGAAGTGTGTACTTATAATACAGCCTCAGGTTAAAGCACACAGAAGGACGTGGTTAGGTTTTGGAACAGATTTTGAGAGTTTGTGTTAAATAAAGTAGTTTCATGTAAATAACGTAATCTCCATCATTGAGGTTATTTGACGTAACGAACCTATTCAACGTTTATTTGTGCTTTCTCACGAACACCGTTTGTTCTATTTGACCTCCGTACACTCTGTCGTTCTTTCTATTCTCCTCCAGCTGGTCACAAACTACCGAAACACCACCTACACTTCAGGTGTTTATCAAAATATGTCTTCTCCTTCTGTTTCCCCCGAACAGCTTCGATGCTTCCTCTTGACCCCAACTCAGCCGCCGGCGCCTCTCCCAGAGAGGAGGGGCTGCAGCGGCCCCGCCCTCCTGCGTCTCTGGCCTTGATAGACACGAGGGCCCCTGGACGCCGCCCTCCACGGGTCCGGACGCTCCGTAGTCCACGGCCTCATCCATGTCCACAGCCCTTACAAACAACCTGCCTCCATGTTTTCATTTCTACATATCCAGAGTCTGAGCGGTTGAGGGCGAGAGAGGGTTTGTTTTTGTTGTTCTGGAGGGAAGCTACCGCGACGGTTTATAAAACTGGTGAAGACTGCCGCAGTGAAAGGGATCAGAGTGGAGATCTGTCCCGACACGGCCGCCTCCCGCTGAGCACCGACAGAGAGAGAGGGAGGGACGCCGAGGACGAGCGAGAGGAGATGAAGAGGACTTTGCACCGTTTGTGCTGCTACCTTCTGTTTACAAATGAAGATCACTGGTGGAGAAGCACATCCAACTTTCTAAACCTGCTGTTTGAAATCTTTTAACTGTTTCCTTCCCTATTTCTTCCTCTCCATCTTTAGAGATTCATCATCTTTCAAAGTGTGTAATGAGACTGGTGTAATTCCGTCCCCGACTCTCTACATCCAGATCATCACACGATCGCTGCCGTCTCCTCTCTCCTCCTCGTAAAAAAAAGAAAAAAAAAAGTCACAACTTTTTCTGCCATTTCAACTGAACGTAAAAACAAAACAAAAAAATTGTCAAAGATGTTCTAGCAAAGAAAAAAAAAAAAAAAAAACCTCTTCCTGTGTCTTAAACCGAGATGGTCGACATTACTAGCTGCTGACAGATGTTCTAGTTCTATGAGATGCAATGTTCAGGTGTAACTTTTCTTTTTTGTATTATCTTCTTCGCTCCCTTAAAGCGCCTATATTGAAGCTGGGGAGAAGATTCTACATTTCTCCATGTTGTTTTTTTACAAGGAAATAAAGTCCAAGTAAAAAGTAGATTATTGGATTAGTTTTCTATATATCTATATATACAAATATTATATGATTATTATTTTTGACTTACTGGTATTAGAACTATTATATGAAAATGCATATGATATATATATCAAATAATAAACAGACTTCTTTATCTAAAAGCGCGTTGTTTGTTCGAGTTTTTTTTCCGAAGATGACCTCTGATTCTGCAGTTAAAGGTCACATCGGACTCAGAAGATTTGATGATCAAATAAAATAACCCCCCCCCCCCGAAGATGACAAAACCAAACATCGAAGCGTTGAACTAAAGGAATCAATCAGCAGCGTGCAGACCGTCCCACGTCGTCACATCTCTTCCTGCCAGATGGAAACAACAACATCAAACTGGAAGGAATTTCCTGTTCAATCACTGGAACTGTTGCAGCCGGCTCTTCCTTCCTCCGCAACCCGTCGCCTTCCCTCACATCCTGCAACATCTGCTGCACGACTGAGGATCTCCGACACCGCTGAGCATGTGTGTGTGTGTGTGTGTGTGTGTGTGTGTGTGTGTGTGTGTGTGTGTGTGTGTGTGTGTGTGTGATCATGTATTGATCAGAGGATATGGGTGGCGATACCTTCTTTTTGGTTTTTCCATCAACACATCCCATGAAAGACCCGTCTTACTACTTTCTGACTTCTCTGTCTTGTGACATTCAGCCTCCAAAACACTGGTTTGTACTTATAAATCTTTAAAAATGAGTCACAAAGCTCAACAATTTCCTGAAACCACTGAGCACTGCAGTTTGTAGCAGCAGTTACATCACACAGGACGAAACTGGGAATTTGTTGGGGACTACTTTCAGTGGTGGATTAACACACATTTGGATCTTCAGTAAGATGAACTGAAATGTCAGCCGTTGTATTTTTTTCGCATTTAATTCCAATAAACTGTGTTTTATGGCACCGAGAAGGAAGATGAGACAATTCAGTGTTAGTTTTTGGTGTTTTAATGGGATTCGTGGACACTAAGAGGCTTATTCTTTGATATTAGTGTTGAAGTAAGGTGCCGTAAGTCAAGGTCAGTGAAGGTCAGGTGTGGTTTCACCTCCAAGGAATGAATGAGTCACTACAAGATCATAAATACCAGCTACACTCTCAGTGCAAAAGAAAATAAACTGGTTTTATTGGATCGCTCTGAGTCGTTAGCGTTTTATTTATTTACCCCAGAAAATCTCCTTAATGAGGGTTTTGCGCCGTGCTACTGTTTCAATCACGTGTCTTGGCGCTGCTGTTGGATATTGTCGTCTTATGGGATCTATAGTGGCTGATGGAATCGAGTGATTGCCTGATCTGTAATGCAGCGAGTGTTGTTGCAGTGCAGGAAAGAAAAACTGATGCGAGGAAAGCAATTATTTTTGATGCTGCTGCTGATGTTTTTACATCATCTGAAGCAGCAGGAGAAAGAAAGTTTTTGAAATGTGTTTATTTATCGTTTTTCACTTTCAGGACGTGCAGGACAGTTTTTCCTCGAGCTTATTGTTATTTCCACTCTGTAGTCCTGTGTGAACGTCTACACGCTTCCTGTCTCAGTGTCTATGTGGGATCTTGCGAAAGGATGTGGAAATAAAAGTGTGTGTGTGTGTGTGTGTGTGTGTGTGTGTGTGTGTGTGTGTGTGTGTGTGTGTGTGTGTGTGTGTGTGTGTGTGTGTGTGTGTGTGTGTGTGCGCTGCTCAATATGCACAGTCATGTGGGTGGTGTGTGCATTTCAAGCAGCCAGCCAGCGGCAGGTTGATTAAGACACACCCCTGCTGGCTCTTCCACGAAGACAAAGTGTGTGTTCATATTGATTTGTGTGCATCTGTGCAGGTTTTGCTGTTTCACGGAGTAAGGCTGCAGTTTATGTGTTGTGTGTGTGTGTGTGTGTGTGTGTGTGTGTGTGTGTGTGTGTGTGTGTGTGTGTGTGTGTGTGTGTGTGTGTGTGTGTGTGTGTGTGTGTGTGTGTGTGTGTGTGTGTGTGTGTGTGTGTGTGTGTGTGTGTGTGTGTGTGTGTGTGTGTTTGCGTGGGTGAGAGCATGCAGCGCCCTGATCTGCTCTGCTGCATTGCAGCACGTCCTGCCCATCCCGAGGTCGCCGTCGTCCTCCGCCAGGGCACTCTTCCAAGGTCGCAGCAGGTCAATCCTCCCCATCTGCATAACCAGCCGCTGCGAAGGGAAATCTATAAAACGCCACACCAGATCTGCGGGCTGCTGTAACAACGAGACACCAGTAAGGACCAGACCTTGAGATCTGCGTGGTTACAGTAATCTATCAACTCCGAGATCAAACATGTAATCCACCTGGATGACCAGTCGATCAACTGGGAAAACCTGTCAACACAAGATGAACTGTTGCGGCGCGCACACGCTCGACATGCAAATCCAGCGCACGCAACAGAAGTCGGATGCAGTGACGCTTTGACTGGGGAGCTTGTTAGCCGGGTGGAGTTTACTGTCCATCTGGGGATGATGAAGACTTTTATTGGAGCTGTCAACAGGCGTATGAAGCCAAGGCTTTATGACCTGCACAAACGTCCCAGCCCTTAATGTATTATAACAAAAGAATATTATTGCCTCATATGTTACTAACTGCCATAACGTAGAGAAAATGAAGAGAGAATAAATCCAGCCGAGTTCTGGAAAAACACATGCTGAAAAAAAACAAACAGAAAGAGTGCAATAATCTGTAAATGTGGCAGCGGTAAAAACAGATGGCGTCCTCGTGGGTTTTACTGTCGAGGACGTTTCCGAGTTCAAGGACAGAATCATACAAGAGAGACGCATTTGAAATGTTTGAGCACAAAAGCCCTAAGAGCTCCAAACACGAACACGTCGTGGTTGAAAACACAGAACTAGTCTCAGGTGAGTTGAACTGATCTGAGAGGTGAAACGGTTCGGTCGTATCTGTTTGTTTTGTTATTGAGTATCAATCAAACGTGGACGTGATTAATGTTTCCAGAGTGATGCTTCATCTCCGATGATCCGCATCCAGAGACGAGCTCACGTCACATGACTCAATGACACCGTTGACTTCACTTCAGCTCTTTAACTTGGGATGACTTCACGTGCTCTTTATGTTGGCCGATTTAAATGATAAATTTCTCTGATGGCAGATGATATAAACAGTAAATACGAGGTTCGATCGGAAAGTTCAGAGACGGTGCAAAAACTGTACTTGATTTAAATCTGTTTGCATCCTGTTGCTTAGCGATGCAGCGCTCCTGAACGCCCCGATCTGTAAACTGCATCGAGCACCAGCTGTGACTTTGTGCTGGATCTTCTCCACAGTGTGAAACTCTTCAGACGGACCTTCTGTTAGAGGAACAGGACGTCGCAGGGAGACAGATCTGGTGAGCAGGGAGGGCGGAGAGGGAGGACTGTTGGCCATAAACTCACATTGCCATAAAATAGAGACCCAAACTGGCATCACACCAGAGATCAGGTCGTTTGTACCGAAGGTTTTCGCCCTTTACAGTCTGAGTCTGGGGGATGAATTCATGGTGCTCAACCCCCACTGGTTGTTCCCGACGTGACGTGCAGTCGTCAGTCTCGGACAGCGACGTTCTTCCCCTCCTGTAATTCCTGAATTCTTGAGTTTCGATGCTCAAGTTTCACAAAAATGCACCAGTGGTGACGAAAATGTGTGTAACACAAAATGTACTGCTTCCTCCTGCTCCGTCCACGTCACTGTGCTGCAGGCCATTTATGCACAACAGGAACTATCTGGGAACTTTTTGATTAAACCTCATTAGTACAGCAAATATAATTAGTACCATAACAGGGACCCAAGTGTTGGATGGGTTTCTCTCTTCCAGCATGAATGGTAACAGGAGACTAAGACTTAACTATTATTTTCTAGTCACAAGCAACTGACTGATGACTGAGGACCAACATGTAATCAGAAAAACATACTGCAGGACTGTGAGCAGCCTGAACAGGAAGCCTGCAGCATTAAAGGCACATTTGAACTCAAAGCTTCTCTCTCTCTCTTTTCCTCAGGTCGACAGACTTTAAACCTCGGCTCTCGGTGTAAACACAACCTACCACCATCAAAAGAAACTGTTTATTTGAACTTTTTCCACAAGTATTTCTGCTATAACCTACAAGATACAGCAAAACAACCTGACAGCCTTTAAACCTCTCTGCACTGCTGAAACACAGCCTAAAACATTAAGACTGATTAAACACAGAACAATTAAAACAGACCCAAAAGCTTTCTTAATTTGTATTCAATTTATATCCACTAAAAACTGGACCTCCAGATCTTCACCAGACGGCTGAAACATCAGCGAGTGTTAAAAAACGTCACCAGGAGGTATAAACGAACTGCTGGAGGTGAAACTAAAAGAGAAAAATGTTGAATAATCAACATAATAATTCAAGTTATGATAAAACTTCAAGTATCCTGCAAACGACGTGGTGCAACCACGACTTCGACCATTTCTTAAATCAAGTTAGTTTTGATTCACAAGGTATTGATTGAGGATATGAAGGATATTTTAGATACGATACCAGTTTTGCTTGCATATGAAACAGAACGATTTAGACTCGCCTTCATTGGAACAGCGTCCGCCATGTTTGTTAAGTCTCACGTTCCAGATCTCCTTGTGTGAAGCGGCTGGTCAGGTGATGTTAACATGATTAAAGCTTTTCAGGGACGTATTAAAAGATCAGTATCTGAATTTTAAGAACCAAAACCAGATTATTGCTTCAGAAAATATTTTTTTTTTAAACCAAGCCATTTATAACACATCTATCTCCTTCAGTGTCCATGAAATGTTGCTAAGCACAAACTTCACGTCCTTCAGTTTGTGCCGTCACAAGAATGCACGAAACAAGAAGCGCTTTGCGACAGCTGACGGAGCGAGTCGCCTCTCCGACCGTACGTCTCTGCCGATGTGACTTCAGGGAGCATTTTGATGAGGAGCGGTTTGTTGTACAACTACTCGGCCTCGGCTCATCTGCCAGGATGTTTGAGGTTTTATTACTGTCGTGGAACAGCAGCAGGATTTTCAACGGTGCTATCAGTGATTCGTCATCCAGATACAACGGAAACAAACAAATGGATCCCACCACCTCCCCCGTGAGTTACTGTAACACAGATTACTCTCAAATTTCCCTCGCATTAAAAAAAAAAAAAAGGAAAAAAAAAATCCATGTATATTTATGTAAATGTGTGGCGTGCCAGCAAGCCTCGTGGTGCACCATGTGAACCACATCACATCATTTGTGATGCTCTGCGTGCACTCTTTCTGCCTCCTGAAGCTACACTGATTTGAATAAGTGCACACGAGCGTAAGACCTGTGCAGGCATTTTTGTTTATTTCATTGTTTTCCATATATCTGTGACTCTCAACATCACAGCGTTCTCTCACCGCAGACACTTCTGCAAAGTGATAAATATCTTTCTGCTGTATTCGCATCTTGACGTGAGAAAACAACGTAAGCGATCACGAACCAAAAATACATACGGAGACTCGTTTGAGTTTGCAGAACCTCACAGCAGAGCGTGTTCAACTTCTCCCTCCTCGTAGGTCACCATCGGATAATCAAGTCGACGCCGCGTACGTCTTCGACTCATTTGCTAACGAGCCGTCTGTGGAACAATAGGAGTTAATTACATCCTCTAATGACTTCACACACTGAGGCGAATGGCCAACAGAGATAACGGATCTGTCATTACCACTCTGCACATATCTGCGCCGGAACGGAGGACGTATTAAACGGGCCGCTCGCGCTCCATTGTGAGGACATCTTGCAACATTTAGAGAGTGTGACTAATGTGTTTGTCTGGCGTGCAGCGATAGAGCCGCCGAAACACACATTTCACCGAGGTAACTACGATTCTTTATAACGGGGAGTGACGCAGCAGCGGCTGGATGCTAAGACATGGAAAGCCAGCAAAATATTTCAAATCACATTCGAGAAAAACAATCTGTGACGCTGCTCTTTACACATGGAGCACAATACAAGAAACATAGATTCATATGTCGCTGCCAACACTGCACAATTAGCACAATTGTTTTTTTGAGTAATAGAAAATGTTAAAAGAAATAAAAATTTACACGCAACTGTGCATCAAAATACTTTGATAACTTAGATATGTGGGATCGTTGAAAACAAGCGTAAATGAAATATGAAAAGTGTTGAAAATATGAATATGTGTCATATTTGGGGCGTTATGAGCAAAACTGTTTAGTAATTGATAAGTAACTGAACGTTGACTCGATTGGTAACAAAAACATGCATCAAAAGTGTATTATGGGAGTTATTATTTGAGATATTCTGCTGACTAAACTCACAACTACACAGGGACAGAAAAAAAAGTTCTGTTTGGATGAGATACTGTGAAAACATTGACTTGATTTCAGTTCATTCCCTTAAATCACAAGCTGGAAGCTCATCTTAGTCAAATGTTACTTAGAAAGTATTTTTTCTCCTCCTGACTTTAGTTGATTCAGATGTCCAGTTTATTTCACATATCAAACAGGTATAAATTAAATTCGCATGTCTTTTTTTGTGTGTCCATAGTCTTTATGAAAATAACTCCTGCTCCACAGTCAACATCTGTAACAGCTGTTCATCAGCACTAAACATATTAGTGTCGCAATAAAACCTCTCGACCAACTTTTTTCTACTGGTCTCCGTCCACATCACATGCGACGTTTTTTCTTTGGGGACGTCCGGTGCATCAAAACAAACGCTCCGACTTTCTCCATCATCAGGTTACGATGCGACGTTACATCACGTGATGCAGAGCATCAGAAATCAACAGGAAGAAAAAGAAACCGTGAGAGTGAGTGAGTGAGACGGCAGCAAAAAACAAACCGAAAAATACTCGTTCAAAAGGTTGTGTAAGTACGAGAAGGCGGAAGTTGAGTGTTTTCACGTTCAGCTGCTGCACGCGTTTCTTTTCTGTTGTCCAAAGTTGATTCTGCCGGTCGGTCCTACATCAGACACCATCAGCTGTTTTTTGTTGCTTTCCCTTCTGTATCAGGTAAATAAATCCAACAACTACTTCTATAGAAAAAAAAGGAATTTGTGTTTTTATCCAAAATCATGTCGTGCTACCTTCGCATCACCTTTCTGGTAACTAAAAGTTAATCAACACCTTCCAGCCAATCAAAATCCAGACTGCTCAGTGGCCATGTTGCAAAAGAGCACCCTAAAGATTGACACCAAAAAATTGCCCCAAAATCCTCAATGTCTCACGTTAAGTGTGCAAAGTACCGTGTCCCCGGCGGAGCGTCGAGTTGGAGGAAGAAGTATTAAAACAATTTAGTCTTTCATTTCATGAAACTACCGAACCGGCAAAACATAACGAGGCGGAGCACCAACTGGTGTTACGGGCCTTCGGTGACTGAGAGACGGGCGCGGCCGACTGATGGATGTGCGAGGACTCGTGCCAGAAAGCATTTATTCTATTTGCAGTAGCAATCTGTGTGTAATTAGCTTCTGATTTACTAAAGGCAGCAGGTAATTACGCAACCAGAGCTCACGGTGAAACGCTGCAGTTCAGCAGAGGGATTTAAGTGAAAACCGCTTCTGTCTTCTCGGTTCTCTAATGACTTTTTGTGATGTGCTCACAGTGTACCAGTCGGATTTTTTTGGGGTGGTTTAAAAACGTAATTAAATTCTGTCTTTCACTGTGTGTACCTGCACAAGCTGCACCTGCTTTTCAAAAATGGAGATGATGGAGATTTTTCTCACAAAATCTGTTCATTCTTTTTCCTTTTGCAGCATGAAATACAAGAAAAGATGCATGAAGATGTGTTCCCTTACAATCCAACAAAGTTGATCTGGCAGCTTTTTGGGATATCTGGCATTATTTCCTGCATTCTTCATCATTCATTCTTTGTTTCACAGTTTCTTTTTTTTTTTTTTTTTGTTTCCTGAGTGGGTGAGCCGAGTCCAGAGTGGTGGAGTGAGATGTTGGCATTAAAACAAAGCTGATGTGCAGTGACAGCCGCAGAGGCAGGCGGAGGTAGAGACCCACTGCGTGACTCACTGAGACGGGGTGAGAACGGGAGGCCGGACCTTTACGCCGAGCTCACATGAAACCGCCTCCACTTCCGTGACCTCTTGTCCACATCTTTTCTACTGACGTTCCTCCTGTTTTCACTGCTGTTTTTATTTCTTTTGTTTCAAAGTTATTCGAATCTTAACTCCTCAGTTGTCGTTGTAGGCTTTTTCTGTTCTATTCAAGTGGAAACCAACCGTGACGGTTTGTGAGCCGTTCTGAAGCCTCGAGTTCAGATTTTGTGACCAGAAGTGACCATATTTGGACAAGTTGGGGACGAGCGAGAAGTCAATCTGAATCGATCTGATCGGAAAAACTGGGGACACCTGATCGCACCACAGGCCTGTCAATCAAACACACGCCCCCAAACATTAAGCTTTTTGAGGCCTACTATCTAATTAATGATGGAATTATTTTTACATTGACCGCCATAAAACTATTAAGAAGGAGAGACTTCAGTGAATGACACTGACATGAATTGTGGAAAAAATTAATTGCCTTTGTATTTAATGAGAGAAGTTGAATGGGAGTCTATGGAGCCGGAGGCTTTTTGGAGCCAATCCCTAGTGGGCCTCGGTGGTATTACACTTTATGGCACTTCTACGTCGGCCTACTTTTTTTTAGACCCCAAAGCTACGTCCACTTTTCTATATAGTCTGTAGTTCTATTTCTTGTTCTGGAGACATAATTGTTGACTGAAACAACATGGAGCAGGTTGTTATAAAAAAAAATCCTCTCATTTTCAGTAATTCTGAACAAATCAGCAGAATAGTAAATTAAGAAAATCCATGTTATTATCGACAATCATTTAATTTCTTCAAAACTATTAGATTTATGTAGTCTTCAGATCCATCCACCACAATCTGGAGTGACATTACTTGAAACAGGCTTTATAATAGGTCAGATTCACTCAGTATTTTAGCGTCTTTCTGCTTGTTTTGGTTTCTGGCCCTCACATCACTATTTCCATAAAAAGCAGGCAGCCGCTTTTTGTTAAAAAAAAAAGAAGAAGAATATAAAAACCCGCCGTATGCTACCTGACAGAGAAAGTTAGCAACTAGCTGATGAACGATGAGAACGATTTAGAAACTTAAGAGCCTAATGCCTCAAAAGTTGGTGGACACCAAAAACAGAGAAGTGAATATTGGACTTGCATTAATGAGGCGGCCAGAAACACGACTCTAAATGAATGCTAATTCTGCTCGATGTCTGCTGAATGTGTAAATAGGCAACTGTTTGGTAACAAACAGAGTGATAATATACAACATTCAGTGCACGCAATTACTTCAGGTAAACTGCACGCCCGAGCAGTTATCTAGTGTTGTAGTGCAGCTGGTGATAGACAGTTGCACATATTTATTATCTGAATACTTTGACAGAAAACTGAGGCACCAAAATAAACCCACAATCCTGCTTGTTGGTAGAGAACATTTTTCAGGAGGTGAACCAGGACAGAGCAGGCAGAGAGAGCCTCAGCTGGACTCGGCGACTGAAAGAGGTGGATGTGAATGCGCTGCACCGCTGGAAGGCATGCTGTGTATTAAGATGCACAAACAGCACCTGGTACAGTGACAAATTCTCCGGTGAAGGAAGAAATGCCTCTGGTAGATGATTCGCTGTCTAATCGCTCGCTTGTTATCGTTCACATGTTTTGTAGCATCAACTTGGCAAATTGTGAATTCCTAACATCCGACATTATTACTCTCAATCTATCTCTGTCAAAGATCAAATTAATACAAGACCTTCGCTACCAGAGCAATGATGCCAGCAAAAGGCCTTCCAAGTGAGCCGCACGCACACACACACACACACACACACACACACACACACACACACACACACACACACACACACACACACACACACACACACACACACACACAATGTAATTATCATTTGACCCAATACAACACGTACACTGGCCAGCCAAGCTGCAGCTGGATGTGTGCAGCTTTTCAGTCACTTCAAAGAGACGACAGATGCTGGTCGGGCAGCGTTTGATGAGGGTCGCTGCCCGTTCCTCTTGTTCTTTCTGTCTTTTATGTCTCTCTCTCTTTTCATCGTTCTATTCTTTGTCCTTATTCTGAAAACTGAATATTTATACATTTTTACAAATAACCTGCTCAAACTAAGTGCAAAATATCTCCGATGATTTAAAACATCATGAATTCAGGTTGTCACATGTAACAAGAGTTCAGTGCAAAATGTTTCCACAGTTTGCCATCAAGTTTATTCTCCTGCAGAGAGGTGAGCTTTGGACAAAAAGCAGAAACAGAGAGGGTACAATTTCATCTCTCACAATGACCAGGCACAAGGGTGCACTCATGTCCATGATTCACGCACACGCACACGCACGCACACACACACACACACACACACACACACACACACACACGCACACGCACACACACACACACAAACACACACACAAACACACGCATTCACCCAGAAGATGAGGTGAGAAATACAGGGCAATCTGGGATCGTTTCACTATATTAGTTTAGCTACAGGGCTTGAAATAAAGGATGAGACGACTCCTTGGGGATGTTTTTGATGCCTTTGTCCCATCTTGCTTTTTACCACATTGACATTTCAAGTCCCCTTTTTTTTCTGTGGTTTTATTATCACTTTAAAAATAGCCGAGCCGCAGCAACGATGTACAAAAGCAGAAGGTTGGCATCAGTAGATGTACGTTCAAACATGATTATAGGAAACAAGAACAGATTAGATATCCGTGCAATGCGCTGATTTCAAGTTTTTATGTAATGATTATAAATACACAAGTGATAGAATAAATAAATAAAATTTAAAAAAAGTTTTTTGTGATTGCTGCATTAAAAACTGTTTGATTTGGCGGCGGATTTTCAAAAAAATTGCCGTTTAATTTGTGGAGCTGTAAATTAGTTTTTCGCTGTAAAATTGCAGGAATTAGAAAAAAAAATAATGTGATTTTTAAACACTGCTTGATAAAGACTAATATGTTATCACTTCCCGTTATAATAAACTTGGTGCAGATCACAGAAATATTTCAATTCTATTCTTTTTATTGAAATTAAGAGAACCATGGCGTGTTTTGTTTGAAAAGACTCCTTTATATCGTAGTACTTTCAGCAGGGCCTCTGTTGACGACATTATTTTGCAGGAAAATCGCAGGAATTTTGCAAAATTTAAAATACTGTTCATGCTTGAATTTGCATTGTTTATTGTGATCACACGATGCCGATTTTCAGGAGACACTGAATGGTTTATGATTCAGCCGATTTGAATCGGAGTCAGTTAACGGTGAATAAAAGAAAAAAAGTCCTGATAAAATATTAATAAAGTTTGAATCACCTTCTTTGAATTTACAGAATATGCTAATGTGGGTCAGTTTGTTGTGGGAGGGCAAAAAGGACAACATCTTTCTGAGACCTCAAATGATAAAGAAGGCTGAAAAGTTGGATTAAATTACACTGATATGAATGTGCACTCACTACACAAATACAATAATCTGTTAATCTGCATGCACGTCAATATGCCATTAGTGTCGTTTGAAATGAGCGGGAATAGGTATCATTCCTATGAGACTATCACCCCGGGAAAAGCTTTAGGCAGATTTGTTTGGACTTATCCCCTCTGATGATGGAGAGACTTTGAGACAGAGAAGGAAAGAGAGTTGCAGTGAATGAATTATGAGTAAGGAGGCTCAGAGGCTGAATGAGATAGGCGGGTCTGTGTGGAGCACTGCAACACATCAGTGAGCCTGCAGAAGGGGCTTGTATATCTAAGGGGGAAAAGGATATTTCTTTTAATAGGCTTTTAGTTATTGTTTGATTTCCCCAGACAGCAGCCATTGTTGCTGCTTTCTCAAGACTAACTTCAGGCTTGACACAGCAAATAAATCCCCTACTGTCAACAAGCAACATATTCTGTAATCTAGAGCTACCGTTGAACAAAATAAACTGCTAGTCGGTGAAACAACACTATTGTGATTTCTAGAAATACAACAACAACACTAAGAGCTCACATCTATCCTCATGGCTCTCTGAGGCTGCAGAGTGGTGCATTGAGCTAAATGGTAAATAACATGCTCACAATGGCAATAGACTGGTCTCTAACACAAGTTTAACAAGTACCACAAAATGCATAATACAACTGAGGCTGATGGGAATGTTTTGTAGGTATTTGGTCATAAATCAAAGCATCGAAACAAAGCATCCAATTTAAATAGATGTTTGTTTTCTGACGGGACTGTGAATGCAATTCTTCCAATTGTTTTTTTTTAAGGTATTTCAATGACCAAAAATGTCAACTTGTTGGTAAAACTCGAGAAAAAATAATTCAGGACATCACCAAATTCAGTGGGATTCATCCTCTGGACACAATGGATGGCTGTACCAAATTTCATGGCAATCCATCCAACAGTTTTTAAGCTGTTTTCAGTCTGGACCAAAGTGGTTCACGAACAAACCAATCAACATCGTCATAACTGGAGCCATGTGACCAGCATGTCCAAAAATCAGACCACTACAAAACTCTATCTGACCTGAAAGCTACTTCTAAATAATATATGATCAGCAACGTGGATTAAAAGACTTCAAGTGCTCGGGGGAAAAAATGGATAGTTTAAAATTAGATGAGCACTTCCACGACAGAGAAAATTATTTTGTCATCTGGAATATTTATTTTTGAAATCAGCTCAATAAGATTTGGAAGACATAAATTTAAAATGAGGAATATTATTTATTGTGGATAAGAAATTTATTTCTTCAAACATACATGGTGTTTTTATGCACTTCTTTTCACACGGCTGCCAGTGAAAAACTCAACTCCCAATTTTATATATATCAAATGAACATGTGACAGACAGATCAGTGGCGTATAGTGTGAGGTATGACAGCAGATTATTACATTGTTAATGTATGCATTCACTTGACACTCACACCTCTGAAAATGTCAAGCTTTTCATAGACTGCACATTCTTACAGCAACTACATTGATGTTATATTACTGGTTCAAAAAAAGTAAAATAGAAAATGGGTGAATCTTTTTTTTTTTGGGGCAAATTTAAATTACATTCTAAAATGTTTTCGACACCGGAAAATAACAGATCCAAAATACCTTTTGTGTTGTATTTCACTCCATTGTTCAGTTTAGTTGGGTGTATTAATGCGCTGGGAGGAAACACTGGAGTCTAAAACAGTGCGCAGGGTGTGAAACAGCAGATGACGTGTGAGGAGCTTTGGGACAAGAATCAGAGAGCCAGAGACAAGCTGGAGCAACCGTCCTGCAGCCCAACAGGCCTCGGCCTCATTAGATTCAGCAGCAGTTTGGTTTCTGAGTGAGTGAGTGTGAGTGTGTGTGTGTGTGTGTGTGTGTCTGAGAGTGCGAGTGTTTGCATGCACTAGCTGGGAGGCCCAGTGGGCAGCAGCAGATGCTCCATCCTCACACTCAAAGCTCCCCCAACAGAGTGTGTTATCTCTCTGTGAGTAAGGCCTCTGCATGCTGCCTCTCTCGCTCCTATTTGCCCCTTTCAGCTCGTGATATATGTAACAGCAGATGTACAATTGATACGCAGAGCTTTCACTTTAAATAGGCCCAATAAACAACGTCCATGCACAAACACAATCAGCTCCGGTCACACACTTCTTTTTGGTTTTCCATTGGGAAAGAGTTGTGGATAGTACTTCCCACCGATAGCTGTAACCTGACTGCATCACAGGCCTGTCAATCAAACAGACACGCCCCCAAAACCAGGTCTTCTTGAATCTTCTTTTCTAATGAATGAGGGATTATTTTCAGATGGACCTCCAGAAAACTAATAAGAAGGAGTGACTTTAGCTAACAACACCGAGATAACTGATGGACACATTTTATTCACTTTGGATTTGATGAGAGAAGTTGAATGGGAGTCTATGGAGCTGGAGGCTTTTTGGAGCCGACCTCTAGTGGCACTCGCTGGTATTGCAGCTGAAGACACTTCTGTATTGGAACCATTTTTCAGACCTGGAAGCTTCAAACACTTTTATAAACAGTCTATGATTCTGGACGTTATAAAGACCTTTTTATTCAAAGCTGCTGTCCTAGTTTACATCACACTTATTCTTAAAACACACACTCTGTATATAAATCTGCCTTTTACTTGAACTTTATTTGTTTTTTAAAAGAAGAAATGCCATAGTGTGTCCTACTAGGCTGCATTCGTCTGTATTTTGCTCGCTCACAGCAGAGGGTTAATGCACTGACCCACACTAAAATGGCCGCACTCCAGCCTATCTTTGGCCAGCGTGAGTGGTGTTGACATCACAGTGACCCGATTGGCTCAACATCAACGTGTGTGGTCAAGCAGTTGACAAGGGTGTAGGTGCTATTTTTTAAAAGTTCAACTGTCAGCCACTGGAAAGACGCTGCGTATCGCTGGGATTACTCAGACACATTTCTACTTCGGACGCCTGGTTCTTTCCTTCAGGTTCATTTTCTTGATCTGCCTCAGATTTATTTTCAGTGTAACAAAATACTTGCAAATACAAAGTTTACTGCCATACAAAAAAAAGTTACACACTGGGAACCGTTCGTTTTTAATGATGCTGGCACGGCTCTCGGATGGATCAAGATATGGTTGGACCAGACGGAAATAACTCAACTACTCTTAGATAGACTGCCAAGAAGATGTATTCTAGTGAATCCCGATTTTTCTTTTAGAGGAAAAATCTTTTTACTTATGACCCTACAAAATATCCACTGAATGGATCGGCATAAATTTGGATATCCGTGGTTGCCAGATGTGTTTTTTTTTTTTACTGCTGTCGGATTGAATCCATCAGGTGTGTTTATTGTGTACAGAGTGCACAAAATATGTTAATTTCTGGGGTAAAATAATAAAAGGTATCCGATATGTTGGTGGGTGATGCATTCAAATGTCACGGCTCTTTCTGTTTTACGTTGGAGTCCTAACATGCGAGTGTACTACCGGAAGAACAACCGTTTGAAAGACAGCCAGTTCTCTGTAGATCAGAAAGCAGGATAGGAAGGTAATAAGCTGCAGCTCCGAGGCTGTTATGTCACCACGGCACCGTGCAGACAGTGACAAACCTCAGACCTCCGTTTGATCAAGGTAGCACCGTTCCCCATGTCGTCCCTGTCATATGAAAGCCTGGCTGTTGCTACGCCTGCGTCGTCGGGTCCCGATCACAGTTGCTCACAGTGTGACACCGAGCTGTTCTGACAACAACAACGGTGCCCCGAGTGAGGCGTGTGCCTGAAAATAAAGTTAGTTGGGCAACATTGTTTTTCGGAGGCAGAGATTTTCTATTTATCTCCGTGGATGTGAGTTGATTGACAGCAACCAGAAAGGGAAATTGACACTGATAACAGGCAGCAACTAACAATAAAACCAGGACGCAGGACTGTGAAAGCAGGGGGAAAAAAAGCTGTTCATTACCGCCAGAAGAATGAATGCCTATATTTGAATATAGGAGACGAGTCCAGAACATCAGAAAAATAATAACTATAATTGACACACCACTGAAGAACAACGTTATCCTTTAAGAAGCAATCTATCATGCAGGGAGGGTTCTGATTGTTAAACCAAACATCATACTGAGCTTCTTTCTGAAGGAAAGACTCATCCTCCAAAAATGAGCTGGGTCTGTGTTTACATATCAATAATACAAATGCCTTTGAAATCTTGAAAATGCAGCTAATCAGGCTTTAAATAAAGGTAACACATACGCATGTATACATATTAGGGCTGCACGATTCTGGATCAAATTTTTAAAATGTTGCTTAAAATTGAGCATTTTCTTGATTTGTTTATTTTTTTTATATATATAAATGTTTATTGCACTCATTTACTAGATACAGCAGAAACGTAAATATAACGATGCCTGATACAGGACCGGACTATTACAGAGCTCTGCTTGCCCCCTGAGAATTACATGCAGCTTGCGAGATACATTTTCAGGCCGTTTTGTCTCGGCCGTATAAATTTAAAAAAAAATGTATGACCTAAGTTGAAATAACGGGATGTGTTCCTCGGCAGCTAAAATCAGTTCTGCAGAAAAATGTGCGTGCGCTTCATCCCTCAGTAATGACACTTCAAATCACTTCTGCTTGATATGAAACCAAATTGTTTTATTCGCCCCCCCTGGCTATACTCTACACTCTATACTCTATAAAAAAAAAAAATTAAAAAAAAAGGTATACTTAAAAAAAAATTGTATAAGGGTTTTTGTATTTTTGTAGGGTTTGTGTTTTTTGTATTTGTACCTTTAGTTTGGTATTATTAGGACTTTATGTACAACACGAACTCGAAACTTGAAACCTTGAGCACTCTGTGGCTGACCCTTACAGGGACTCACCGTGGGGGATTCTACTTCACCAAGGTCGCTATTAATGGTTCAAATTCCACCTGTTGATGGTGATTCAACTTTTAGTGAAGTTGAAACGTTCGGAGAAATTGAAAAAGTTTTGCATCCACAACACATTACAGGAAGATATTTAATATCACTGCAGACCTCCTTAAAAACACGTATATCTACTATCCAAAGAATGTCTGCAGGAATTTTGATCACATTTGAATGAATATTTATGGATGGTGGAGTTACAGGTTGCAGTGAGCCAAAGTTTGTCACAATGCTGTCTAACTCCTGGGGACATAGATGGTCCAGTGGTTAGCACTGCTATCTGTCAGCCATAAGGTTTGGGGTTCAATCCCCCCCCCTTCGTCATGACTTAAAAAACAATGTATGTCATTTTTTGAACGACATGACTTTTTGGCCGCCACGCAACGGCCACACCGATCGACAAAAACGTATTATTTTGATAACTTTTAATTCCAAACATGTTAAGAGTGCACAGACTCAATTTCAAGTCGGTCCGAAATCTGTAGAAGGAGTTCGTTAAAGTACAACGTGTGAATCACCAAAAATGACGACTAAATTAAAAATGGCAGACTTCCTGTTGAGTAGGGGGAGCTAGCAAGCCATCTGGCCACGCCCACTCGCAACTCCACTAAAATACGACATTTTTGGATCAACTTTCATGAGTTTTTGAATATGATAAAGCCTCCAAAAATGCATTTAAACTTTAAGGATAAAAAGAATCATGATTTTACGAATAACAATAGGTATTCGGTGCTCGGGCCCTAACAAGTATTTTTCGTTGTCATTTAGAAATAAGAGCATATCGAAGCATGAATCAAGATCGTGTTTTTAATTCAATAAATTGTGCAGCCCGAATAACGTGTTAAAACATACACACTGTACACAATAAAGGCCTCGGCCCAGATCCCCTATTATGTTCGCCTCCTCTTATCTCAAACAAGAAGCTTCATCATTTAGTCTGAGCAGCGGTGTCAACAGCCCAGACTAAATGGCCTTTTCCAGGACCCATTTGGCTCCACATCGATTAAAGACTCTGCCACCGTGATGGGTGATAGCGGCAGGAGGAGAAGGAGGGACATGTCAGCGGAGGAGGCCCCGTGATGGAGTGACTCGGCTCGGCAGAAATCTAAACTCGGGTGGGGTAGATGGAGACAGTAGCAAGAGGAAGGCAGCACCAGTAAATACTGGACAGAGGCAGTTTACTAACCTGTCAGAGAGCAGTATTGATTTCCCCTTGTGTCCAGTCCAAAGAGGTAAACAAGTGAATAGGACACATGTGGAGATCTTGAATCAATAACATGCGTGGAAAGTACATTGTTCTATCACCTGGGAATTAATAGCTGGGCTCAAACTCCCATTTTAAATGACAACTGTTTTATTGGGACATCTGTGCGACTACACTGAGCTCACTGAACATGCATCAAATAAAGAGCAGTCACGTCATCGTGACCTTCACATCAGGGGTCAAGTGGCAAAGGTCACATTATGTGACCATGACAGCACAATGACGTACTTGAGACAAACACAGCAAAAAGTTTTTGTGTCAGAGTACTTTTGCGTCTTTTTGAGTCAAGCATGAAAAAAAAAAACAGTGCAGAGAGCAATTTTCTCACATTGTAATCAAAAATCAAGTTTGTCCATAAAAACATGTGAAGGGTGAATAAATTTAGGTTTGACAAAGATTTGGATTTATACACCAACACAGTCCTGTTTGATTCTTTTTGGTCTTTTGCAGGGGATTTAGCTCATTTAATGCTCGGACACTATTTTGCTGCATCCTGGGCCAAGATGATTAGGATTGGTTTAAAAAATATTAAATAAACCAGAGGCCCAATACAGGGATATCTGGGTTCAGTCGGACCATTCTCCAGCGTTGGTGGAAACGGGTCACGTGAGACTACCCGATATTTAACACACAGATACGAGAGTCGTATTAGTGGTGGAAATAAAAGTACACAAGTTTAAATATTACTTTTAAAAACCAATGTCTTGCTCAGCTAAAAACCCGAATCACTGCAGCTTTGTACGTCTTCTCATCTAACTCTGGGAAACGAGCTAATATCTCCCCATTTCCCAAGATGTTAAATAATTCCTCTGAAGGTCTTTATTGATTAGAAAAACTGTCCTCTGTGGCCTTACATTTTATTTAATTCCTCTGAATGTGGACTTTTCAAAGGGAAACCAGACCCCAAAACTCCATCATGTAAATGAGTCCTGCTGTTGTTATGGCAACAGTCCAACACTCTGCCTGTAAAGCGAGACCTGTTTGGTGTATTTATGAGGCCAACAGTGTGGAGTAAAGTGATTACCAACAAGGCCTCGGATCCGATCTGAACATAATGTCTAAAAAAATACTGTAGAGAACGCGTCTAATATGAGGAGGATTTCTCCTGCAGGATGATTCCCGCCTGTTCCTCTGCAGAGAGCCGTGTCTGGAGGGTCTGTAAAAATATAAAAAAAAGAAGAAAAAAAAAAAGAGGCCAAGCTGCTCTTAAAATGGCCACCAGGGTGGGAGATTTATCACACCACCTGCACATGAGTAAAAAGAGATCATTTTCTCCCCCCTTCCTTCGTACATAAACTGGTATGTCATGCCGAAGGGGTGCAACATTTATCACGGCACACTTTCTGCCACTTCTCAGACATGCTGTTGTGTAGTTACAAGAAAATTTACTGCTCGCTTTTATGCATCGCTACAGATGTCTTGTCGGACAGGAGCCACAGTGACGGCTAATCGTACAACGTCGGTTACAGTTAGCGTCGGATTTGCATAAATGCACACAGGTCAGGTTGATGCTGACTCGCGGGCGAAACGACACGGTAGTCGAGGTAAATCCGAGCACCGACTTCAGGAGGCTGAAAAGAGAGATCAGGGAGGACTTGTGCAGACGGGCCGCTTTAAAAGAACACGCAGCGGGTCGCAGCAGCGATCCTGGAGGTTCAGAAAACCAGCTGTCGGTTCACGTTTGTCCTTTAATCCCCTTCAGTGTCTACGACACGACGACGGACTTTTGTTAACGCCACGATGGTTCGCATTAATGCCGATATTCAACAAAAGCTCGGGTTTAAGCGTGTCAGCTCGAGTTTAACTCGCACGGTGTCCTGGAGGACGGCGCTCGGGGACGCAACAATCGCTGTGCAGCTGCAGCGCACAAGACGAGAGGGCTCTCGAGTTGCAGCCGCGCTGGCTTCTGATAGAGCTTTAAATAGAAGTACTTATGGTTGTTTTAGACAAAAGTGGGCCTTGACATGGTGTTGAGTGTGAGGAGACGCGCACACACACACACACACGCACGCACGCACGCACTCACACACAC
Source organism: Brachyistius frenatus (assembly GCF_029030835.1). Classification (NCBI taxonomy): domain Eukaryota; kingdom Metazoa; phylum Chordata; class Actinopteri; family Embiotocidae; genus Brachyistius; species Brachyistius frenatus. Next base: position 1,913,107 of record NW_027210652.1, read on the forward strand.
ACACACACACACACACACGCACGCACGCACACACACACACACACACACACACACACACACACACACACACACACACACACACACACACACACACACTTCCCCACCATTTTCAAACACACCCTCAAATCAATAGCCTGATTGAATTTGGTTCTCCCCTCCATGCTCCCCGGGGGTCTTGTTGATTGGGCTTGGCAGTGTAGTGTGTGTGTGTGTGTGTGTGTGTGTGTGTGTGTGTGTGTGTGTGTGTGTGTGTGTGTGTGTGTGTGTGTGTGTGTGTGTGTGTGTGTGTGTGTGTGTGTGTGTGTGTAACAGAAGTGGTGACGCTGATCTGCGTCCTGAGAGGCGATCCAGGACCCCCGGAGCCAAATCAAGGCAAACGTTCTGCAACTTGTCTTGACCATTCGCTTCTCAGAAGTTCCCAGAAACCCGTCTGAAAGTCCCGACTGTCAGCAGAGGACATCGCCCTCAGCTGATGTATCCAATTAGTCTGGTAACTGCGATTCAGAACGACCGTGAGTCAATGGATCACGAGTTGGCTGCTCGACGACGACCTCTCTGAGGAAACTCACCGGCTGTGGAGTGAAACATTCTGTCAGTGTGGAAATAAAATCTTAAAATGAGGTAATAAATAAGTCAGCGTGATTCCTGCGATGATATCTCTAAACAAGTGCAACGATACGCCTCGTCTTACTTTAATGACGCAGCTTCGTCCGATGGCAGATTTTTCCAGCGGCTCTACAAGAGGATCTGCTTTGACGAAGCATCAGTCAAATATGACAGGCAGATTTTAAAATTCTAAATTTAACTTTTCTTTTTTTTTAACAGAAACCACCCTCATGTCTTTTAAAAACAAATATCAAGCATCTTAATGATGAGCTTATAACCACTATTATCTTCTTCCGGCATAATGTAACAGCTCTACCATCAACTGAGAGAGGTAAAAAGGAGCAAATGAGAGAAAAAGAAAGGAACAGTGTGGTGTGGTGCTCCCTCTCCCTCCTCCTCTATGACTTTGCACTTTTCTTCTTATTAGTGGAGGCGGGCCTGCCAGTGTGTCCTGTCGGGGACGACAGCAGCAGCAGCAGCAGCAGCAGTAGCCCAAATCTGTGGCCAGAATCTCTAATGAGAGGTTTACAGAGATAATTAATGGCAATTTTTAATTTGCTGGCCATTATACAGGCCTTGAACGCTTTGGTTTAATGAGAATTAAAGATTCAAAAGGAATGCATTTCATATCAATCAGGCAAACAACCCATGGGAGGGGAACAAAGGGGGCAGTTATGTGACTGAAATCAGCAGTGAGTAGGAAAACCAGGTCAGTCCCAGCTGATGATAATCATGAATAAACTGTATGTTTTCTAACATGAATAATGCAATGTTTCGCATTTTGCAGTTTTGTTTTTAATGTAGTTTATTTTTCTCCCCGTCCACTTCAAATCATTGGTTTTAAAGATAAAGATATTAATGTCTGTATAATATTAAAGAAGATCTCTTCAATACACAGCAATTAGCTTCTTTTTTTTTTAATCAATAATGGAGTCTTTTTCCAAGTAATATCCACAGATCACACAGCAGGTACTGGCTTTCTCTTTCAGTGAGAAGTCAACTATGAACAGAATAACGATCAGTCTCTTCTCATTTGTGTTATCTCATTATAATAACATATCTGAGATCATCATGAACCTGAGGATGTGTTGTTTGTGTTGCTGCACGTGGAGGTGGGATCCCTTTTCATCAGCCCTCCTGTGTGGAGAAGGAACACAATGTCCTGCTGACAGCCTTCAGGCAGGCTGGTAATGTCAACTCAGACTGTCACTGAGAAGTCAAAGATGGAGGAGGGATGGTGTGGAGGAAGAAGAGGAAGAGGAGGAGGAGGAGGTGGAGGAGGGGGAGGAGAGGGAGGAGGATGCCACGACAATTGCTCTGTGGGGGAGTGGTGATGACATCAGAGAAGCAGCAGGAACAGCCCGCTGACTCTCACCGTGCAGAGTCAGATGAAGGCTGTGGGGGGGTGGAGGTGGGGGGGTTGGAGGGAGGTGCTGAGACTCACATTGAGGCTGCTTTCACACCTGCTTCCTTTGGTCCAGACCTTCGGACTTTTCAGTCACAGCAAGTGTGGAAAAAAAAGAGCAAAATTTGGTCCGGCCAAAAGAGGAAAATAAATGGAAGTGAAGTAAAAAATGAGCACATGGGGAGAGAAGACAAAGTATTTCAATGTAATCTGGTCCGACGAAGAAATCAAAAGTCAAGTTGTTAAAATGCTTTAAAAAGCAAAAAAAAAAGTGCTGGTAGAAATGTCAGAATAATAATCATAAGAATAATAATTGTAGTTAAAGCAAAATGAAGCTGTTCATCCACTTTTCCATTCAAACAGAAATAATTGACAACACCTGTCTACAAACCAATCAGGTTCAAGTTCAGGCAGATGCAGGTGATGACGACAGGACGTTGGCATGTCATGCAAAGTGCAAAAACCAAAACTAACCGGATAAATGTGTACAATCTACCGAAAACCTCGGTCTGGACTTACTTAATGAACTTTAACTGTAATTGTGCTCAAAGTTCGGTCAAATCTCTGAAGTCTCATAACATGAACTCATCGTGTCCTGATGGACTCGTTGGGACTTTGAAGCGTGTTGAGTTTTGTCATTAAGAATCGTCGGTGGACGACGTTTCCAGAAGTGGGTTGTTTCACTCGTCAAACCTTCCGGCAACACTTAACAACCGCAGGCTCCACCAGGCAACAGGCTGAGGATCTGAAAGTCAAGCTAATTGATGCCAACAAAGCAGAGGGGCTATAAAAAGATATTAAAACCTTTCTAGTTTGCCGTTTCGACTGTTTGAAATGTCGTTAAGAGATGGCAGTTAAGAAGAACTGTGGAAGCAAAGACACAATCTGGAAGACAAAGAAAATGTTTTCTCATAAAGCGACACATTAGTTGGGCAGTAGGGCGATGTGCTGCGACGGGGTTGTACGGCAACACTTCATGGATAGAAGGAAGATGAGATTTCACCAGATTGTACAGTAACTCCAGAGATTGGAACTAAACTAGATGCTGGTTTCGACAACAGAATTTTTTTTTTAAACCAGACTTCAAATGAATCACCAAGAAACTAAAACTAAAGCTTCTGGACTTAAGTTAATAAATGAATAAAGAAAAAAAAACATTTAAAGAAAGGTGTATTTATTTAATATCTGGTTACGTTTACTTCTTTTTTTTCCCAAACTGGCATTAGAAGGAAAAAAGAAGATTTTTAGTACATAAATAAAAGTACTGAAGGAGAATGTTTTATTCGTCTAACTTCATGTATCCTTCAGTTATTACGACTGCTGCATTAACATGTATGCAGCGTGGCCACCTGCAGCCGGCAGAACAAGCCGATGTCACTGACATATGTTGAAACATTAAGCACTGATTTGGAGTCATGTCTTTGTTCTCTGAAAACAGCTGCCTGCTCCTGCTGGACACTCGGGTTGCGCTTTAAAGGACGGACGCTTGTAACCGGATGGCGTATTCATATGAATCCATAAACTGAGCATGAAACGCCGGACATCATCGACAGGAGCCTTTATGGACCGCTGGCCGATCTTTTAGCTACTGGAGAATGACCAATGCGAGTTGAACACGTCCACACTAAAGCGTTTATTTTTCCAATAAATCCTGCTACACATCTGTTGGATGGAGTCCATCAGTATGTTTGCTGTGGGCATGAATACACATTCACTTTTGGTAAAATAACAAAACGTTACGGTCATTTCTGGTAAGGGCGAAATGGTAGAGCGTGATTTGAGAGATGTCGAAATTTACGAACTACAAATGTTAGTGTGCCACTGGAAATTCGTGATTTAAGACACAGCATAGGTTGATAATAAGGGCAGCAGAGGGCTCTCAAACCAAAACAAGGAAAGGTGCTAAAAGGCAGGAGAACTCTGTCAGTCTGTCACTGGTTAGCTCGTCTCACATTAAGCGCTGTCATTTGATCAATTTTAAATACTAAAGTATTGATTGGTGCAGCTATAATCTGCAAACTAATTTGTAACTAAACTTAAAGATATTGATCTGATCGATGTTCTGCACTTTCCACTTTTTGAACATTTGGTTTCTGCGAGACGTTCAAAGCCAGCTTTGTTTGAATAGATAATCTGGGCCCTGCTGTACAAATGAAAAGCATGTCCATCCAAGTTCCTGGGCTAAAAGGAGCCTAAATTACTCTTGTGACCCGACTGTGCCCACTTCGATAGATAATTCCCTTTTACGTAATCATCTTAACATGATTAATAGACTGTGAGAGCCGTCTAAGAGGTGACTTTTGTTAACCTTTTATGGCTATTTCCCTCCAGAGGAGCTATAAGAGGCTTGGCTATTGTCTGTTTCACCATCAGGGCCGACAGTCTGCCTGAGTTGATATACTTCTATGACGTATTGCCTCTTTCAGAGGGAGGTGGAAATGAAGTCCATAAACTCAAACATATTTCCCAGTAAGCACATGAAAAAAAGCATAGATCGCTTATTGTCCTCCAGTGGTAGTGTTTACCAGCAGCGGGCTAAAAACAACAACAACGCATGTACACGTACTGCAGGAGTGTATTCCAAAGACAGCATTATATTTGTGTACATGAAATGGAGCATACATCAGTACACACACACACACACACACACACACACACACACACACACACACACACACACACACACACACACACACACACACACACACACACAGTGAGAGGAGGCTGTGACAGTAGCAGGTATCCAGTAACAGTGGAGGGCTGGATAGGAACTACTGCAGAGGCTACCTGACACCTCCTCTATGGACATTCAGACGCAGTGCTCATACCGAGACACCAACTCAGGCTTTACAACATTTGGTTTTGATGCCTGGCTTTCAGGCTTTAATCTGACATCTTCCTTTTTTTCCTTTCCTTAAAATTCATTTCATGCCGTTTTCCTTTTTTTTACCAAACGTACAGAATGTGTTTTTTTTTTTTTTTTATAGCACACAGAGCTACCAGCTGGTCCAATGACGTCTGAGAGACTTTCGCTCTATCAGACAAGCTCAGGGTATCACAGAGCGAGGCATTATAGAATCTATTATGCCATCAGGTGCTCATTTTCCATCACTGGGTATTTCATGAGCAAATTTTCACTCTTGAATCTTGATCCTCCCCCCAAGAGTCACAGACATCCATGAAACTTCAGGTAAGAAAGAGTTCACAGGAAGTTCAACAGAAGCTTTCTTTTTGCAGGCAGGCAGTGACTGAATGTTTGTATAAGCCTTTTCAAGAATTGTAAAAATGCTGTGCTGCTGTTGACATTAACAAGAAGACTAAGAAGACGTCGTTTTGCATAATGTGATTGTTAGAGAACTGCAGCATTGATATTCCACTGAATCTTAAGACATGTATATATCAAAGAATAACTTAAGAATATTAAGTATTAAAATCTATTATTTCATCCAGTCCTTTTCCTTGTCAAAAGGTGTCATCTAAAAAAAAAAACACAGTTCAACACAACCACTGACAGTTAAGTGTTTTGCCAGCAGCAGCAAATGAAGGCTCGAGCTTCAAGCCCTGTAGAGGGCGTCTGGTTTGATCATTTCTTCTCACACTTCATGCATCAAGTTATGAATTAGAGAATAAAGAAAAAAAAAACTTTGCATGAGTGAAAATATGCTATTTTATGATTTGAGTGAATCAACTTCAAGAAAAGCTTGCGTGTAAAGACAAATAAATGTATTATAAATGAACATTTCCACAGAAAGATATTTCTTAGTAAATCCCTTCTGAGTAACTGTATTATAGATTAAATTTAGATTTTTAGTCTCCACTTTAGCTCTGCAGTACAAAACATTAAATTGCTGGATGTTTCCGGGTCTCACAGCGTCATCATCTTTAACGGAAAACATCACATCAAATTCATTAATCTGTATTTTTTTTTAGAACCACTTATGGTCGCGTTGCAGATGAAACAAACCTGCTTCACAGATATTACATCATGTGACGCTGCTTGGCGGCAGCAGGAAGGGCGGCGGGTAAGGTTAAACATTAAGTTTACATACTGTAGTGACCTCACACCGAGCTGAAGATCGCTGCAATCACAGCAAACAGCATTAAAACAGCAAAGTGCACAACATTGACATCACTGAGCTTATCGCCTGCTTGTGTGTGTGTGTGTGTGTGTGTGTGTGTGTGTGTGTGTGTGTGTGTGTGTGTGTGTGTGTGTGTGTGTGTGTGTGTGTGTGTGTGTGTGTGTGTGTGTGTGTGTGTGTGTATGTGATGGTAGGTTTAGTTTGTGAAATACTAGAAGCAAACAAACAGCTATTTATTTGACATGTTACCCCGGAGACACACATGCGTGAGCACCAATACACTCGAGGATAATTTGGAACCAACATTTCACTCTGTCAATAATGTGACAAGTTGATATTCATATCCCTTGCACACACACACACACACACACACACACACACACACACACACACACACACACACACACACACACACACACACACACACACACCCAACACAACGAGGGCTGGCCCCCATGTGTCCAGAGTGTAAACCATGACGCGGCTCTGCTAATCCGACTGGTCATCTCTGAGGTCGGAGCTGACACGCATCTCCTGCACTCTGACAGTGATTTCTCTCGTGTGCTGTTATGTAGCTGTCACCTCAATGTGACCCCACCCCCCTCCCCCTCCTCCTCATCCATCCGCCCACTCCACCCAAACACAAAACCAGCAGACAGGCCGACAGGTAACCGGACAGACGGACCTCCTACACCTGCCTTTACGGGTTTTCTCCATCCCCGTCGGCCGGGCTCCCCGGTGTGTTTGGATAGCTGCCTCGGCTCACTGTTCAACCCCTAAATGTCTGGCAGGCCAGCTCACCTCTTTCTAAGAGAAGTTATAGCAACAATCTGTCGACTGCCTGACCGAACTCCCTCGCTGGCTCGATAAGGCGTCTGGCTCTGCACATGTTAAGCCTTCTCCGTGCACAGGGACCTGGGGAGCGCACAACACCGAGTCCTTTAATAGGAATATTCAGACAGGCACCTGCAGGGGCAGCGACTGTGAGCCTCCGCTGGGCCTTTGAGACCAGGGGATTACTGGTGGTGACGGGACACACCAAGACACTGAAATAGAGCTTCTCTCTGTCTCACACAGATTCACTAACATATCACTTTAAGGAGGGTAAAAACAAGAGGAAAATAATTTAGTCAAGATATTATCATCAATCTGAGAGTTATTACAGACAAATACATCAGAAACTTTACAGCTCTTCAACAATGTTTTAGCAGCAGATTAATGTCGGTCGACCGCTTTGGTCACGCCGACGTCACCTCTGGAACTGGAACAACGATCTCATTAAATGGTTTTAAATTTGGTACAAATATTCACGGTTCCCAGAGGATGAATCATAGTAACTGCTGTGATCCTCTGACGTTTCATGTAGCGCCACCATCAGGTCAAAATTCCAGTTACGCTTTGGTTTCTTTAATTTATGGCCAAACACCAGAGATCTTTAGAAATTACCAATAAAAGAGAAAAGAATAAAGCATCAACAGCAAATGAATGCTGACAAAGAAAGAAAGAAAAAACAAATCAATTCTTCTTCATAACATGCAACAGCATTATTTACTATTCTTTTTATTTTACTCACTTTTCTTTGTTCGAGCAGATAATAAAATAACAAAACAAAAAAAGAAAGACTCCTTCAATACAAACAAATTAGAGCTCCAATCTGACTTAAAAATTAAACTTGACAACATGTTCTGCTTCTCTTTCCATCCCAGCAGAGACACGGGAGCATTTTCAGGAGACTTCCTGCTGAACTCAGGAAACAAACATCCTGTCAAGTCTGTAAATTGCGAGCTGCTCAATTCAAACAGCAACAGTTTAGTGCAAACTTTACACCCTCGCTCAGCAATAACATCAGCCTTCAGGTAGTTAGTCACTATCCAGGAAGAGAAATCAATGAGAGGACTGCAGTCCGGTTTCACTTGGCTGAGAGAACATTTACGTTGGCTTGGACAGATGCTATTGTTCACGGCGGCTCAGACACCGACACGGCTCACAGCTCGTTAATGTGCCTCTCCTAAAAATCTGTGGTTATTTGTCTTGTGTGTTGGGACTCCTGCCAAATGCATTTTACAACAACTTTTTAAGAGGGAGACGCTTGGCATTGAGAAAAAAAAAAATAATAATACAGATTTTGTATTTGCGATCTGATTTAAGTCACCACAGAGCCTTGACATTGCTTTTATTTCCATTTATTTCCACCCCCAGGACAATATGGACAACCAGCACAAACATACACACATGCATCCTCCTCCAAACACCGAGAAGGTGAACAAATATTTTCCCCACTGCGGGGGATTCTGTTTAGTTTTATGAAAGCGAAATAAAAGCACACACAGAGGTGATGAGCCAATACTGTCATGACCGGGGAGAGGTTGGTGGTGGTGGTGGTGGAGGGGCGGGGGAGGGAGGGCTGTGTTTAATAACTTAGTCGGGGGAAAGTGTTTCCGTAGGTGGGCGGAAGCAACTTTCTCAGTAAACTGTGGGCGGAGAGAGATCGGTGGCCTGAAGCTTCGACAGGTGGAGGAAGAAAAAGGCACAAAGACGAAGCAGACGTGGCAAATAAAACGCAGAGTAACGGGAACGTGAGGTGAACCGATCACACGTCACGCCTCAGAGCCCATCGAGCATCATCCCCTCAAAACAAGCTGTACAGAAAGTCAACCTGTGTGCAAGACTCGCGTCTTTTTCCTCCCACTCGTCATCAAACGCCTCATAATAAAGCGCAGTAACTAAGCGTGTGATTCCAGTCGTCACCTCGTGGATCGTTTGGACAGTTTCAGGACACGTGACCCTGCCGTGTCCCCCCGGATCAACGCGACGCTGCCGAATATGACAAGTGACACGGAGGACGCTTCAGAAGTCTCACTCACCATGACTCATTGCTGACTGCCCCCGAGGTTAGCGCGGCTGTCACTCAAACCGTTTTCCAATCAATGCTACTTCGGCAAACATACTTGACTATCGCTTTAATGAGAAAGACCCCCGATTGATTTCCATTGGTGTATCGCCAGGCTCAGACCTCCCTTCCCCCCCAGACCCCCCAACCCCCGGGAGCTGGTTTAATTTACTTGGTATCCATTTACCCCCAAAGCTGGGTCGCAACATGTCACTATTAGTGAATCATCGGTAGAGTCAATGAATTGGACTGACGTGTTTACCTCTGGTGATGTTCGTGTTGCTAGGCAACGGGAGATATAATATCATATCATAATGCACTGGAAAGCAAACACAAAACAAAGACTTTCTTGAGTATCTTCAGTACCCATCACACTGCAACACCTCCGGCTGGACGGACACACACACACACACACACACACACACACACACACACACACACACACACACACACACACACACACACACACACACACACACACACACACACGTCTACAAATATTTGATATTAATTTAATGTTCATCTGATAATTACAACCTCAAAACACTCAACAAGGCAGTAAAGGGATCCTACATAAATAAAAAGAAGTTAGGAGGCATCATGAGCCAGACAATACAATAAAACCTTCCCACAGTGCCGTTACTTTATCAGCAACGTACTCATAATTTGAAATGAAGTACATTACAGAGTCTACTAATCACAGCAACACGTTTCAATATGACAGCGTGCTGGATCGCAGTGCTTCTTATATCACTCAGCGTCCCTGTAAGTTCATTGGAGAGGATACTCCCATATACGCCGATGCATTATTATGATTATTATGAAAATGTTCAATAATCTTTCAAAAACAGCCAAACTGACATTCACACTCATTTTCATGGCAGTAGCTGTGTGTGTGTGTGTGTGTGTGTGTGTGTGTGTGTGTGTGTGTGTGTGTGTGTGTGTGTGTGTGTGTGTGTGGAGTTAAATAAGTATGAACTGGTCTCAGCCTCTGTTTTCTACTATCAGGGCTTTTTTTTTTTGGTGAGTGCAGCCGAGTGCAACACTAACAACATCTCCCAGAACAGACCGTTGTACCATTAACTCGTATTTAAACAGCGATTCTGTCTTCAGTTCAGTAGTTGTTTCAGTCTCTTATTGGTTCATTTCAGTTAAGTACAGAAAAGTCCCAGACCGGCAGTGTACATGAGCTTAATAACTCGGGCCCTATTTGCAACAAATGTTATTTTTTCATTGTCTTTAATTGAGCTTCTAACCAAGAATTAATCACAGCAATGCTAAATGTAGTCGATCTTAGACTCCTACTTTAAGACTGGAAGCTCGTTGAACTACAGCGTCTCCTCTTCCTTTTCTACAGTTAAATACCAGCCTGCTGTTTTGCAGTCCTTCCATGCTACTGGGGGTCGACCTCAGGTTCATTTTAACCAATCAGCATGCGCCAAAACCAGCTGACACTCTGCCACCGCTGCAGCTACCTGAGGCCAGCAGCACAGCAGCTTAATGAGGTGCTGAGCATTTATTCTGCGCTGAACCATTTTTTTTCCCCGGTCACAGACAGTTTAAAAATGCTAATGCCGCGCCCGTCACCGTCACCAGCCGTCCAATCACGGTGAAGGAGGGGCGGGACAAACGCGGTTAAGCACCAAACACTTGTCTCTAACCAGTTGGCTGTGCAAACGCTAATACGAGCTGAGTGTGTGTGAGTGTGTGTTGAGGGACAATTTGTTATTGTTTACATGAAAGAAGCTTACTCAGCTGGTTTGGGTGGAGCTCAGCTATGTGAAATGTTATGAGACACGAGTTGCTCTCAGAGGGGAAAAAAGGTTGGAGACCAACACATAAGAGATCAAACTGTTGATTCCATAGTCCTTAAAAAAAACTAAAAATAATATAACTACTTTTTCAATGAGTAAATCACTACATTTACAAGTTTCTTCCCGAGCGCAGTTCCCAGATAATACACTACTCATTAACCCCCCCCACACACACACACACACACACGCGCGCGCGCGCACACACACACACACACACACACACACACACACACACACACACACACACACACACACACACACGGCTCCAAATGATCGCAGACACCGACCGTTTCAGGTGTGTATTGTTTAACATTCATGTCCAACATGGATGCTTTGCCAGCACAAATATGCACTCAAGTGTGTGTAAGTGTGTGCATGTCTGCGCGTTTGTACTCACTTTATCAGTGTGTGTGCGTGTGCGTGTGTGTGTGTGTGCGTATCAGGTCTCTTCCTGCAGCATCACCACACCTACAATACAGACAGTGAGTTAGAGCTCCTGCAGACAGACCCGTGAGTGCTCCCTGCCTCCTCCTCCTCCTCCTCCTCCTCCTCCTCCTCCTCTTTATCCATCAGAGTCGTGATAGAGAGCTGTGAATTTGTCTCCTTCACTCAGATTTATTGAAATGATATACACTCTCTGTCTGCTCTTGGCACAGATTTCAGACTGCATTTTAGAAGAAGAGCACTTTGCGGTTTGAGAGCCGCAGAGAAAAATATTGGGGAAACGTTGCTGGTGGAGTTTAAACGTTCTCGTCCAGTGTGATCTGCAGATGTAAGTGAAGACAAGCGTGACTACGTGGCCAGAAATATTCATGTTGTGTAATTTTGAGCATTTCATCGTGGAGATGGAGAGGCTTCACTGTCTGATGTTTATCGAGGAGCCATCAATATTTTTAACATCAGCTACTGCAGAATTCAATTCAATTCAATTTTATTTATATAATGCTAAATCACAACACAGGTTATTTCATGGCACTTAGCACATTAAAGTCCTTGCAGCAGAACTTTACAACATTATAACAGGTCATACAAGTTAAAGTTAACTTTGAAAATAACATTTTACGCCTAAAATAACCAGCGATAGACTTTAACAAAGTACATTTATATGTACATGGTTCTAGGTTGTAGCAGGTGTAGCTTTGTCAGACCACAATCAAACAAACAAACAATTACAGCACTGACTTTACAAACTTTACAAACCCTCGTAGTTCAACAACGGTCCGCAAAAGTCCACTAAATCAAATCCAGTAAAGAATTTAGTCCAAAACACATTTGAAATTTCCCTGCAAGTTGTTCACGGAGTTAGCAATGAAGTCAGATTGAGTCTGCACGCTGCCGGTTTGATTGACACCTCACGGAGGCCAATAGGAGCTCTCATATCCTGTCCCCAGCAAAACACGCCCACCGAGATTGAGACAGATGGAACGAACAGTTCTGGAGCTGCACGCAGAGATTTCTGAGATTCTAGAATAGCAGATAATGCCGTCTTCAGAAATTAAAAGATAAATTTAAACATGATAATTACTCTCTGATTTTTAAGGATTTCTCCTCCACATTAAAAACACATGAGACTCCCCCCTCTCTCCCGCTCTCCCTCATGAGAGTGATGCTTGACCTTATGATGCATTCATTTACATATAACCTTTAGCTTTACAGGCACACTTACGTTTCTGCTTGTAGAGCTGACTGGTTGATGAGGACGTCTGCAGCATCACCGGCAGCTCTGAAGTGAGCAGGACAGGTGGAGGGAAGGTTAGAAGAGTAAAACTCATATTCATTCCTCCTTTATTCAGTCATGCAAATATATTAATAATCCATTTTTTTACAGTGACGGCCCAAAAAAAAAAAAAACAATGATATTTTTAGGTGAAAGACAAAGCTGACATATTTTACAAAAAAAGAAGTAAACATGCTAAGCTTTAGTTTAAGAGAAATTATTAATGACTGGTAAGCGAAAAAAGGTAACGAGTTCATTATTTAAGCAGCACCCAGAATGTATTAGTACAAAAATAAAATGACCCATACTTTTGACAACATACAAAAGATTCAGAGAAGATGAATGGGCTACAACCAAAATATTAATTATGAATATGACAAAGGGCTATTAATAACGATGAGAAACAACATTTCCTGCTGCCTTTCCATTCTTCGTTGTCTTATAGCTTTCAGCGACCCGTTCTTATTGTCTCAAAGAGCTTTTATAGTCTCTCCTATCTCAAGTTATAGGCTGTGTTCCCAATGACGTATACTTCCCTTAGTACACAAACAAATAGTGCCCTAATCTTCCATGTGTCCTACTTGAATTTCAACAGGTTAAGCGTCGTCACAAAACGCACACACTGCTGTTTCTATACTTACTGGAAATAACTGCAGCATTTGAACGTATCATCCGCCAACATATCTGCCAGTTTGAATTATTTTACCCAGAAATGAACATGTTTTCATGCCCTCCGTTTAAACACACTGATGCCTTCTATGCAGCAGCGGTATGATGGTATTTAGAGAAACATTAACATCCTTCACGTCGGTGGTCCCTCCCTTTAAAGCAGCCAAGATGGTGACCTTTGACTTTGCAAAGTGTCCACCATTCCAAACCTTTGTCAGTTTCAGCAAATGTTCCTGCTACTTTTTGTTAGTTTATTTAATCTAATTCTATTTGACTGCTGGATTCTTCTCAAATGACAAATTCCTCAACTTAAACAACAAAATATGTGTTGCAACAGTTGAGGTCAGTTTTCTTTAAAAGCTCTGGTGTCCCTCAAGGATCTATTCTTAGTTTTCTTCTGTTTTCAATAAACATCATCCATCCAAAACCACAATATTCTGATTAATCGTTGTTCTGATGACTCTCCTCATTATCTTATTCGAGTCTCCTATATTTTATCTTGAATATTAGAGTCTGCCTGAGAAGAGCAAAAATAAAGCGGTTTTGTGCTTTCATTGCAAGTTTCTCTCTGTGAAATGTGTTAAAAAAAAATTACGCAGCAACTACAGCTTATCATTATTATTTATATGATCATATTATTATCCTTAAAAAAACAAACACATGGTCTGATTTCTCCTCCTCCCAGGGTGCACCTCACTCCTGCATCCCACTACTTCTCTCACTTGGGGCGTTTGTAGTTTCTGAGGAGGATGTTGTCCTCTCGGTGACAGCCAGAGGAGGACGGCCCACCGAGCCGGTCCTAACCAATCACAGATCAGGTTGGGTTGAGGGGCACATCTAAATAGCCTGTCTGCTGCAATAAAGGGTCCCGACACGGCACTGATGCTAACCTTGACGCTCGCTCGTTCCGCCGCCTTCCTATTACATGCTGTAGCCGATAAAGAGCAATTGAGAAAATGGGGAAGGGGTCATTTCTGGTCAAAACTAAAATTGTCCCAATACTCGTTATAAAAAAAAAAAAAAATTAAATTAAAAAAAAAAGACAGCGAGAGCAAAATATCTGAAATCACTTGAGCAGGATATATAGTTTTAAGAGTGACACACTAATGAGCGCACATTGTAGTTAGTAAGGAGAGTTGACGAGAGGAAATAAGTTGATTGTGATTAATTATCTTTTTTGATGAAAGCACAAAATCCAAAAATGTTAAATAAAGGCAATCAACCTGCAGCTACAACCACTTAAGGTATTGGGTTTTTGTGCACAAAAAAAGAAGTAAAGTAGGTAAACATTTAAATATAAAAATGTACAGCAATAAAATTCACCTATTTCCACTCTTATTACAACAGCAACAGAAAGTCCAACTTTATTTTTGGTCTGTCTGGTAAGCTGTGTGAAGCTTTCATTCCTGCAGCACGTGACATTTACAGCTGGTCTTCTTACCTGTGTGAATGTTTCCGGGTTTTCTGAAACAAAACAGCAGCAGTCCAATCAGCTGTTAAATTGGAGCGAAGGGGTGCAGTGAGATGATGTAACAGTCACGTGACTTAAGTATTTTAAACGGTTAATAATAATTAATGATATTTTTTGTATTATTTGAGCTTTTATTGTTCAACATTGGGTAAATATATGTTTTTATATGTTTTTTTCTGTATTGGGAAAATGAATTACAACCTTGGATTTAGAAAACGACATTTAATTTGTCTCTTACGTCATCAATTAGCCTGCAAATGAGCTTATTAGCGTTGTTGTTTGTTTTTCTTTTTTGTAATAAAATGTTTGCCACTAATCTGCACTTTTGTCAGGCAAGCACAATAAACCTCAACCATCACTTTGCCTGACAGTATGTTTTGTTTTAAATGTTGTATATAATAATATGAAAACAGTTTATTAGGACTTTCTCTAATAAATCTTTTTTTTATTGCTTTGCTCATCAGCTGATAAATAGAACTGAAATCTTCACTTTGAGTCTTGTATTAGGTGTTACATAATTTAAATATCCCCCATTATTCCCATGACTTTAATTTGTCTTAAAATGTTTTAACATTTATTTTCTATATTGATTACTGTACCAGCTACATCCTTAGTTCATCATTTAATGAACAAATCTGTCCAGCAGTTCAAAACTTAAAGACAATTTGCAATGACGTAAAAAAGAGTGAAGCAAAAGAAAAGCATCATAATGAAGAGCAGGAACTTGCAGATAAAATGATTGATCTTGTAGATGAAATGATTGATCCTTTACCACAACAGTCCTTAAAGAGGACCTGTTTGAGCTCTTTTAACAAACACACAGAACTCTCCGTCATCGCGGAGCCAGAGATATTTTCTTTATCCTACTCGGTGTGCCTGGGTCGGTCCTCTGAGACGCTGTGTTCTGATCTTCCTTCTCCTCATCCTCATCCCACAGCCAGCTCTCATTACGACACAGCACACTCACCACTGGGCTTCACTCTGACAGAGGTCACACTCCCTGAGAGCATGTTCCACAGCTAAATACTAACATGCAATTTGGGGATCTACTAATGGGAGTGAGCTGTTAAAATTATGTTTTTGCTGATTTGCTTCGTTCTTTATCTGCAGCTGTTTCTGAACATTTACCGTGAAATCTTCGGTGACTGTTGTTTCCGGAGAAAGAGCTTTAGAGATAATTGGCTGCACAAGCTGAGCTGCGCATCTCACTCTGCTTCTGCCACTAATGACAGGTTTCATCCTCCTCTTGGTTGGTCGGTAGCTTTGTGGTGAGGATTAGGTGGATTTCAGCCACTTAAATCTTTTTGAAAAGATAAACAACAGAGGTGAATTTTGACTGCCGAGCTGACTCTCTTCTCCACCGTCATTCATGGTCAGTGAGAACCAAACAGCCATTTTCTGTCCACCCACTGAGCTCAGCTTGGACTGTATTGATTTTTTTTTTTTTTTTTTTTTGTGCTGCAGTGGGCGAGCGTGAACTCCCACAAAATGAATGACCAGAAGAAAAGAATGTGGTGTTTTGAGGTAGAAAAGTGATTAAGGGCGAGAGAGATCGGTCCTACTGCTGAGGTGGTAGTGCAGCTCAAAGAAAAGCACACCGTCCTACTCAATTACAAATTAATCAACAACACCTTCCCAAAAAATTGCATTTTTACAACTTGGCCAGATTGAATTGTGACAATTCAACAGTGTTGTGTTTAATACTCAAACATCCTGTGAGCATTTTTACAGCAGCACAGGTAGAAATAGACTCAAGTGAAACCATCTTGTTGCCATATTAGAATATTAATGAGGCCTTTAAAAGGTATAAAATAACACCAGCAGTAACCAGGTAACGAGTGACATATCATGCTGGAGCAGACTGGCTCCTAAATGAACACGTGGAGAACCATATTCTTCAAAGCACACGACAACGCCACGCGTTCTCATAGCTTCATGCAGTTTTGCTGTATGTGATGGAGCTATTTATTTACGGAGGAAAACGCTGGTGGTGAAAAAAGAGGATGTTCACAAATACAATCGTGTGTTTTGATGAAGGACATTCTTCTCACCTGTTTATCTCCTTGTTTTGTCTTTGCCTCCTTCTCTCTGTGTGAATGTTAACATTTCTTTTATTTCTTCTTCCCCGGTAGTCTTTCTCGTTCCCACCTTTCCACTCCTATTTACCTCTCCACCCCTTCTCCCAGCGAAGCCACGCAGTCTAACGCTTAAATAGAGGAAACATTGTGCATTCCTCAGAGCCACAACGCACCAATCGGTCCTGACACGCACACAAACACAAGCCTCGCTCTGACAGGGGTGGGGTGGGGTGGTGAGGGGGTGGAGGGGGCGGAGGGGGCGAGGGATTGCTGTTCCCTTCCACTCCACCAGCAAAGAACCCTGCTCGGATGCAAATCCGAATGTCAGCTTCTTTTCTCCTCAAAGGCAAAGTCAGCTCGGTGGATGAGTCGGATCTTAAAATCAGGTAATTGTTTTTGGCAGATCGTTGTATTTACTTACTGTATGGAGCCACTGGAAGGTGCACAGAGGAGGAACAAACACATGCAGACACATGCAACAGGGACACACACACAAAGAGGGAATGATGGTTTGGTCTTCTGAAGGCTCCACGTTTTCATTTTTATGAGGTTGTACGATCATTTAAATTCCTCTGATGGCGTAACTTTTGATTGTGAAACAAAATCCTCCTGACAGTTGGTACAATTAGATCATGGAAACAGGGTTTGGATTTCATTGGTATTATAATTATTGTAAAAAAAAAAAAAAGAGACCATGAGCAGACTGAAACCGATGAGCTTATTCGTCTGAGCCATAGACCTCCATTCTTTCTCAAACTATTAAAAACATCTAAATGAGTCATGAGGAACATCATTCATCAGCCTGCTGTTTATTTTGAGCTCATTGCATTCATTGACTCATACTTTTTTTAAATTTAACATTTCAGGATATGTAATATAATATAAGGATTTATGTCCTTACTGAGAGTTTCTCTTATTATCAATGAGTCTTGGAAATTAGTAATTTCTAAAGCATTTTTCCCACATAATTCATCGTGTTGATTACTTTAAATACATCACTGGGATTCTCCTAAATTATAGCTGCTGTTTTCAGTGTTTCCTACAATAAATCCTTTTTGCCAAAAAGCAAAGACCAGAATTCACAAAACAAACAAAACTAATTATCCAGTTAATTGTTTTGGGGGTAAAATAAAAAGCTTGTGGCGACTGCAGAATATAAAACATAACAATTCCTCTCTTTCTCTCTTCATAATATTCTTGCAGCAGTAACAAAAACAAGTCTAGCATGCACAATATTCTTTCATCTCCCTAATAAACTGGATTAATATCATTTTCTCAAATACAACCGTGCTCCCTGTGTCATATCAAACCATAAATCACCTCATCAATTCATCTCCCCTGGCACTGCAGCAGACAGGTGATGAAGTTTGGCCTCATTCATAATCGTATTATTGCTGCACTTCCCTGCTCTGGACCAAGGCCAAAACACATATTACACAAATAAAACAAGAGGCAGGGCGACTCCGGAGAGGAAGGTGCCGGCTCCAACCTTTGGCTCGCTCCTCTCCCAACGCTCCGACACTGAATGCCACTGAACAGGATGAAAGATAGTTCTTGACATTTATGTCCGAATCCAGCGGGAGCTGAAGGAACATCATGAGCTTCAAAATATTTGAAATGCTTCATTTCCTCGGCTGCGAGGAGTACGATTGTGGCGACATTAAATTTTTAAGTAGAAATATATAACTTCTCCCCGCCGACATCATGATGGACAGGTTTTTTTTTGGTGGAGGGGATTTATGTTGTTTACTAATTTGAATTTTTTTTTGCCCAAATGAATCAACAGCAAGTGAAGCATCCGGCCCACCAATGTCACTTCCATTTGACACAGATGCTGCGTTAGCACTTGGTGGCAAAAGCTAATGAAACATTTTTGAATATTAAACAAGAACAAGTCGTTTTTAAGAGACATTATTTCTGGAAGTCAACGAGTCTTAAAGCAACTTTAAGATCAGCTTCTGGACAATTTTCTACGGCAACGTTTTTTCAGACAGAAGCAGCAGAGACAGCCCAATTAGATAATGAATTACTTGTTAATAATTAATCCACAGAACTGTGGCAAGTTCTCCAAGATGCTGAGAGCAAACTACCCAGGAGGGTTGATGTTGCTTCAAAGGTGAAAGGTCACAAAAAATCTGTCTATCACACTTTGTATGTAGCAAAGACTGTAAATAAAAACCTTTATACTCTCTGGGTCTGAGAAGTGAAGCCAATGCAGAAGTGCCTTAAAGTGTAATACCACTGAAGGCCACCAGGGGCTGGCTCCAAAAGAAAATCTCTTGTCTCGGCTTTAAATCTCTAGACTACTGAACAGGAAAACGCTTACATTTTGTATGATACGCTGTTTATGGGATTAACTAACTTCTATCAATGAAGCTAAATAGAGGTTAGCGGTCGGTGTGCGAGGAGGACGGAGTCGAGGGAACCTGACCTTCGGTATCATGTACAGTCGGGAGAGGAAAAGCTCGGACGAGAGGAAGAAAGATGGCAACCGTCAGAATCAGCACCTCAGAAGGGAAGGAAGTGAACGGAGTCGCTGGAGGGCCACGCCTTGGAGCTGGACAGCGTGCACTTAAACAGAGACAGACACCTTAATCCACACAGACGGAAACAGTAATACTGGAGCAGGTGCAGACAGACAAACACAGAAAGCAGCGGGACAGCGAGACACTTCACCACGGTGGTGTTTAGATGTCGTCCGCTGAGGTTCGTGTTGCATCGCTGGAGCCGAGCGTCACTGCCAGGGACCAACCATTCGTTACGGCCGTCCGAATGGATGTCTGAGCCGCACCGAGACCGTAAATTACTCTTCCCGCTCGGCTTCTCTCGTATCTCTTTTCTTTCTGTTCATTTTAATGTCTCATATTCTCTGAACAGGACTTTATTTCTTTTTCCTTTTAATACATTCATTGATTATCCCTTTCATTTTGACACGATCTAACATTGGGATTGACTCTCCAACTCCTCTCTGATAGCAGCAGGCAACTCAATCCTGCCTTCCAGTATCCACACTACCATACTAGTAAAAAGATTTAGTACGTCCCGGTCCATACTATGTTAAGTGCAGGATGCCAAAAGTACCAGGATGTTCCTACTGCAGCCGGTCTTATTTTTCAGTCTACAGGCCAGCATGCTTCTCTGGCGGTTCTGACCCACAATCCTTTGCACGAGGCTGCTCCTGAACGCTGGTCTACATACAGGTACGAGCTCATCACTCCGGGGAGAACAATAAGTGTGTGCTCATCAGAAAATAATAAAGTTTATATCCTGGGAATATTCCAGTTTGGTCAGTGGACTGAGTTTTACATTAGAGACCAGTGGAAAGAATCTCATCAAAAAAATGTGACACATGCAAATGTTGCATTGAATAAGCATGTGCACCAACGTACAAATGCACACACAAGCTGTGCACTGTGGGCGTCTCCGGCCCCGAGGGCCAGTTCTGCTCAGTTGCATGTAGTCTTTAACCCAGCAGAGTGTGAATCATAGTCCAGCAGTCAGGTCAGTTAACCCTCTGTGAGTCTCCCTGCACATGCATTCAGACAGACAGACAGTGTGCTTCAGCTTCACTTTATATATAGCTTCTTTATGTCCAGGGGGAATTCGGGGCAAATGAGAGGTGGCGTCCTTTATCTTGCTCACATTATGTACTTTAATGAGTGAATTTATAGCTGCAGCCGACTGCACATCCAATTCTTCTGCCACTTTTCAAGGATATTGTAGAATTTTTAACTTCCTAATTTACTTTTCAAATATCTTCATTTTGGACAGGATAATAAGGACACGGCCGGATTTAGTATCACTTTACTTTCTGCTGTGTTTCAAACATTCAGCAGTCTTTCAAAGTTTGTGCCACTTTACTTTAAAAGTTTCTGCAGTCATTTATCGTTTTAAATGAAAGGTTTATTCAATCAGTATTCAGTAGTGACACCACACTTAGTCACCTAATGAGTCTGTTCATTTAGCAAAAATGAGCTTGTCATAAAATATGTGCATATAAATCGTAGTGGTTTTACATATAAATCCACTCAACTGAAGCAAAAAACGGGACTGTAACTGTGACGTGTGGGTTTGACTGCATCGTCCCACACAGTGCAGAGGTCCTGCTGAATCAGAATGTCAGTCAGGGTGACGGAGGCATTCACATTTACATGCAGCGAGGACGGCGTCCACACACAGCACTGAGTCACGATTACATGCCCCCGAAGAGCTATTGTTCATTCTGTCTAGTTGGAAAACAACTCTCCGGAGACGTGACCTTAACTGCTGACAGAGACTCCAACCTTTGCATCATATTGTCTGTTAACGCATCACACGCTGCTCCGTTGCACCACGTTTACAGTATTAAAAAAAGAAAACAACGAATGTTAGACCTAAAGCATCTGTATCAAACGTAGGGGGTCGACTTTACCGTCCTGTAACAGCTGCTAATGAAATAAAAAAGACACAATGAGCCTCGACACGCTGCGATTGCAGGACAGTGGTGTTCAGAAATAAAACTTATTTTCTCGCACGTCTGTCCACCAGGAGCCCTCAGTGCATTGGATATTACCTTGTCGCCATGTGACTGATTGCCTGTCCACTTCCTATAAACTTGTTAGCGCACTAATACATTAAATGAATGAACCCCCAAAAAACGGCACACATTTTTATATCTGCCAGCTCTCTTTTCATGTGATGTGCAGTTTGATGGAGGTCACGACGCTTGATTAAAATACCAAATGACTGAGCTGCATTTATTTTGAGTCAAGTTTAACATAATTTTTTTTTACTTGAATTGAATTTGCATGTGTTTGAGCTTCGACGTAGCAAATTAGTTGTTTTGAGGTTGTGCATTTAAACAAGTCTGAGATGCAGCAGGATCAACTTTTTTTTCAGGTTTCATTTTAATCTATCAGACAGTTATTAAGGCATTTTAACCTCATGGTTGTGATGGAGCAAAGATCCGTTAAACACCAGGGCTCATCCTCTGGGGACCATGAATGTTCGTACAAACATCTGTGCCAATCCATCGTGCAGAAATATCTATATTTCGGACGATGGGAGAAAAAGTTTGATCTGCTGCTGGTGTCAGAGGAGTCACAGAAGTACCAAAGTCAGGATGATATATTCTCTTTGAACCGCGAATATCTGGACAAAATGTCAACGCGAACTCTCTAATAGTGGTTGAGTCCGGGGCAGAGCGGTGGACCGGACAACAGACAAGACAGAATAACTGATAATGGCGTCCACTGAGCCGTGCTCCGGTCCTGGTAATGAAAATGGTTTTGCTTTGTATTCAGCTTTGAAAATGCAGCTACGGGGAAGTGGAGCCTGTGAAACATCAAGCGACTGCAAACACCCGTGTGAGTGTTTTTAAGATTGGGATTTATTATAAAACTACAAGGCACAGTTGCTGACACTGTCCTGCTAATGCCTGCCCATCATCATATATCTGTCTGATGTCACCTGATTGGTGAATATAATGTCCTTCAAGTGACAACACACTGATATAAATCAGGATATTTACTGTGCAGGAGAAACTGCACAGAGAAGCGGCGCCTCCCCTCGCTCCGTCACCGCCGTGGCATCGTGCTTTGTGCCGGTGACGTGGCGGGCAGGAACTCGGGAGCCCGTCCCAGGTGGCCCGTGATTGATTGTCAGCTGCAGAGTGCTCACCTGTGCAGCATCCAAAGATGCCGGTAGATAAGCATATTCAGGGCTGCCTGTCTTGACCTTTGAAAAGTAATTAAGGGACTGAGCTGGCTGAAAGGAGCTGAGTGCTCATGTGCTGCACGGAGCTGCACTGGACCTCTGTGAGCTGTCCGCCTCTCAGCCACAAATGAGGTTGAATTGTATGTGAAAAAAAAAACAACCAATGAGGCCGACTGTTAGTCTCACATAACCAGAACCACACTGAGAATAGTAGCTGCACCAGTATATCATTCTGGGGGGAAAACGTGCTGGCCTGTCTGTATCTACTATTCTACTGTTAGAATTACAGATTATGGTTGATGCAAAAAAAACAAAAAACATTACTGTGTAAATCTCATACAAATTCTCCTCGCTCCTCTCTCTGAAGGAGAAAGAACATTTTTCCCGGAGAAGAGCTATTTGAAGAGAGACTAAGTCTCTGCAGAGAAAAGGTCCTCTCTGCTGCTCTGACAGCTGTGACCCCTCCAGTGCTGCACGAGCTTCATCACTGTGTTTAACACTCACTCACTGTCTCGCTCTGACCTTATGCGCAGAACATCTGACAAACCAAACAACCAAATTGGAGCAGACTTTTAAATTGGAATTCCCTTTCTGAGCGATAATATGAATGGCAGTAATAAAGCTCCGTCAGGCTCCGTGCCTGTTAAGCTACTCTAAAGAATTTTCGCATTAAGTGGTTTTATTATCTCTGCCTTGCTCACGCGCTTGTCGAAAATGTCCATTCTGTTCTGTAAGCTACGGCAGGATTGGCACACGTTTTAGCGGCGTGACAAACATGTCAACATACAGCGCTTTATAAGACGTGAAACACCTGTACCTGAAGACCAAACAGGATTTCTAGAGTGTATTTTTGCCTGCAAGTAAGTAAGGAATTATGTTGAAAATCCTCTTCAGATGAAAGTTCCCAAAGATTTATCCCGAAAGCTACTCGAGACTCGAACCCCAATAAATCCATTATTTCCTTCAGACTGCTCTGTCCATCCTCTAAATCCCATCTTAACCTTTACTATTCCGTTTCTTTACTTTAACCCCCAACAAATTACTAGTGTGACCTTAACCTGACCTTCAATAATGACTGAGATAATTAGTGACTGAAGCTTTCTGTCGCTCAGTTTTAAGAGTCTTCCCGAGGTTTCCTCTGAGAGGCCGTCGGGCTGCTGAGTTAATTGCTCCGAGAAATGATGGGTTAAGCGAGGCAGGTGATTAAAGCAGAACGTAATATTGTTTAACTGCTGGAACTGATGCCAATTCAACCAAATGAAAAACGTCTGTTTCAGCATCAATAAAACTGCTTCAGGATTCATCGTTCCAGACAGAACAACAAAACAAAATGATAAATCAAGATTACTGTAATGCAGTTTAAGCCAAAGAGAAATTATAGAGAAAATCATTCTCCCACAGTTAGAGGCTTGTCAGTTTTAAGATGTTATTTAGCCCGACTGTTAGTCTCACATAACCAGAACCACACTGAGAATAGTAGCTGCACCAGTATATCATTCTGGGGGGAAAACGTGCTGGCCTGTCTGTATTATTTTTTTTTTTAAACCAAAACCAGTTGCTTTGGAATAAAAAAAAAAAAGAATAAAAAAAAAGGTGACAGATAGCAAGAAGGGAGGAGGATGTCGACTGTGGTTGAATAATATTTCTAGCCTACATTATTCAAGTTAAGTTTTGATACAGTAATAGTTTTACCCATTTGTAATGTGAAGTGTTCATGCAGCCCAAGCCGACTGTCTGGAAATCTGCAGAAAATCTACTTGGAGCCTCTTGTGAACTGGATGAATCGTGAGTTTTGGAACACGGCCGACAAAGTCTGCAGTTTTCTGTCAGTTTACTTTATTTACTGTCGTGTTTTGGTTTCTCGTCCTCGCCGCTTCGTTTCTGGTGTCTTGACTTCATGCGTGTGATTACATGCCTCTGCCCTGATTGTTTCCACCTGTGTCCAATTGTCTGCCCACCCTCTTGTGTAAATAGTCTGCATACTTCTGGTGCCAGTTCGTTGTCTCAAGCTCATCGGTTCTGGTGTCATTTCCTGTTGTTTTTTTTTATACTGTTTTCTTTCATTTTGATTCGTTTTGACCGCGGCCTTTTTTTTGTATTTTGCTTTTTGCTTCATCTCTGCCTTGTTGTTTTGTACTGGATGCAAACCTATAAGCTGATAAGCCCAGACGGAAACCAATGAAACTTGCTCATCAGTTGTTGTGGGTAAAGGAACTATCAGTGTCAGCTGTGAGGAAGGTCAGTTGATTGGTGCTGTTTTAAGACCTTGATACCACGTTACTGTTGCAAATGGCATCACGAGCACAAGATGGCACCTTCCAACTGTACAACAATGAGGCTTTTGTACTGCGGGAGGAAGTGACACGTCATCCATCTGGTCCAAATACGTGTCTTTAAAAAGGCATAAATTGTGTCTGAAACCACTCCCTCATTTATTCCTTCATTCGATCATACTTTATTGTAGCTGCAAATTAAGTCTTGAGACACTTAAAATGTTTTGATAAAATGCATAAATCACCCACTCTGACTTCAGAGAAAAATACAAAGCAAACGAGGAGGTTATTTTGGACACAGCCCCGCTTGTGTAAACGGTGCTAATCTGTTGTGTGACAGGTATAAACCTGCAGGATTAGGAACGTAACCTTGTTTAGTGACGTCTCACATCAGTGGATAATTCATTTTCAAATATACACATAACTGAGTAGATCCAGCTTCCTCTCTTCAACGCTGCATGCAGCTTTTGGTTAGTTGCTTCTGACTTCAACACTGAAAAATATTCATGACCAAAACAAGCCTGTTATTTCTGCTATAACGGTTATGGTTCCTATTCTAGTACATATAGCAATGCAATTATATTTAATTGTATATTTTAGTGTAGTGCAGCACACTGGAGGACATAAAGACAGAAAAAAAATGTGACGTTAAAATGTAATACATTCAGTAAAGACGCCCAATAAACATTGACGACAAGAGCTACTTCTTCATTTAGACTCTCTAACCAGCCTTGTGTGACTTTTTTAGCACCAGTAGACGAGTTAGTTGAAGTATTCAGCTGTGATAGAACAACAACAAACAGGCGACATGCATCTCACTGGGTTATTTCTGTCCAAACATGAGCGGAAAACCGATTCCCACTTCTTCTTTCCAGGAACAAGTTAACTGCTGATCTGACTTGGAGTGAATATTGTTTTTTTTTCTTCCCATGTCTGTTGTCTACATCTGTGTGACCGGGTGGAAAGCTGGATGTGATCGCCAGCCAGCCGGGGCTGTTGACCTTGGAGGACTACCTTCTGGCAACAGATCTGCTTCCTGCATTGATTTTTATTTTCATGGCTGGGTTATTTGGGTTTCTGCCCTCGAGTCGCTGCTCGGCTGCCACCAAGGTCATCCGGGGAGACAAGGAATCTGTTTTTGTCTCCATCAGTTTCACACTGTAAGTAGATATGGATGTGTTGACAGAATCTTCTTATCTGGCCACTTCATCTGCTGTTTGCTCCATAAACTCCATCTTTTATTGTGACTTATGGAACATTATATTATTTTTCTGACCAGGGGAGACACACATATATATTATACATGTGGGTAAAATTAGCTCAAATTCAAATACATTATAAGAAATTATCAGCTAAAGAATCATTTTTACACTTTAGTGTTTGTTCGGATCAAACAAATGTAATATCACCTGACTCAGACGTCCTGGCAGGTGGATTTTGTAACCTTGTCACTTTGTCTTTAAGCTAAGCTATGCTAAGCTAACCTTTGGGTGAAAGTGCAGAGCGGAGTATCACAGCAAAATGTGAAATAGTCACGCTTTTCACAGTCTAGGCGTGAAAGTTACACATTTTTCCTGTAGTGGACGAAAATGAAACCAACCGCATACATACAGCCATGTGATTTACAGGAAAATGAACCTCATAAATAAAACATGTGGTTGTGGTTACAAAATAAGCACATGGTTGTTTTGTTGCCTCTGTTGGGACCTTGGTCACATGATCCCGTGTTACACGGCATTTACGTGCGTGTAAGTTTCAGGCTTTCAAAACGTGTAACTTTTATGCCCAGGTAGCCCAAAACGTGGCTATTTCACTTTTTGCTTATTTATGGGAAAAACATCTTATAATAAATATCAATAATCTAAACAACCGGATTTGGTTTCTTGGCTCGAGGCGATCCGTGCTGCACCTGATCGACAGCGCGGATTCATTCAAAGTTCTCCGTTGTTTTGCTGAGTGTTACACGTGTCGGTCTCGGAGAGGGAGCTAATGATAGAGGAGGATATTACAACCCACTCTGTATTCAAACAGCCACTTTCATACCCGGCGATGTGCCACAATTTAGCCCTGAAAATACACACTCATCGCATTAAGTGCCACCTGGAAAAGGGAACGCCTGCTTTCATGATTACAGCACGTCTTCAGCAGCGGAAATAAGAGACGCAGGTAAGACGGTGAATCCATCTGTCCTTCCTCGTCACGCACTCAAAGACAGTCCTGCTGTCACCAGCAAATTATGCTGAAGCCCTTTTGGTTTACGACATCTGTCAACACAGGAATGAGCTTCAGCTGGTGAAGACCCAGAGTCTGAATGTGGAGAGGTGATGGATGAGGAAACGACGGGACAACACGTGATCTGGTCCAGCAGCCGGCACCGCCTGAGGATGAACGTATACACCTGCTGGTATCCAATCACATCCCACGGATGACGTACTGACCTCCTCCCCTCCACATCTCACCCACAGGGATCATAACGCTTAATAATGCCGACTGGATGGACTCTTCCTGAAGTGGGGAAGCTGACCCACCTATGACCTACTTCCACCAAGAATCACCAACATCAGCTATAAGCAGACAAAAGGTGTGTGCCCCCTCTCCTCTCACACCTCCCCCCACCACCATCCCGCTCCTCGCTCCTCGCTCCTCTCTCCTCTCCTCGTGTGCTCTGTCCAGTTAGGTCTAACCTCCATTTTCCACCTGAGTAAGATCCGCCCGAGGCGCCGTCGGACAGGGCTAAGAAAAGATCAAAGAACACGCTGCACCGCACAACCAGACCGAGATGAGGTTGTGGCCTTCAGGCTGTCCACGGCTGCACGAAGATATTCAGCCGCCATAAATGATGGTTTTATTCACTTCTGAAAAAGAAATACGATTAAAAAAATAAATAAAAGATACAAGCTGACATTCAAAAAGATCTTTGTTATAGGCTGCATGCCATGTCCAACTTTCTCTTCACTCTTTGCTGCTGAAATCCATCTGCTTGTATTGTTATGTTTAACTGCTAAAATCACTTATTGATCTATCTGCTCTTTTGTAACAGAATCAGTCAAAACACACCAGCAAGAGGACGTAATCAATATGTCTTCACACAATGGCTGGTGGAAACCGAATTTCCCTATTGACATCCAATTGACTGTAAACAATAGTGTTTCCATTCATCGTTACTTTTCACACACACACACACACACACACACACACACACACACACACACACACACACACACACACACACACACACACACACACACACACACACACACACACACACACACACACACACACACACACACAGGACAAACAAAAGAACATCTTGTTGGTATTTACAGTATATGTATATATGTGAGGAGGGGCGGGCGGGGGGGTGAAGCGACACACTGCTGACTGAGGCACAACAGCAAATGCTGTTGCTTCAATAATTAACAAGGCTCGAAAGCTTCAGTCCCCCAAGAGCTACTTTTATAACGTCTGTCCTTCCCAGCTGCCACACACGCTCCTGCACGCCACCTCCACCCTCCTGCACGCCACCTCCACCCTCCTGCACGCCACCTCCACCCTCCTGCACGCCACCTCCACCCTCCTGTGTGGTTCAGCTCTACATTATAGTGTATGTGAATGGAAGCCAGCCAGCCAACCAGCCGAGCGTCCATCACCACGCATGGGTGCACACCCACGTTACAGTGCTGCGAGTGTAACGGAGCAGTCATGTACAGTGAAATGCCTCCATTAAACATGTGTGCACTCCTGTAGAATATATAACCTGGATACGGTTTGGTTTTCTTTTTTGAAATTGTTTTGAAATAAAATAAGTCCTCCACTCTCTTGTTTGTTTATGATAATAATCACAGTGAGACTCAAACTTGTGAAGAAAAGATTGTGTTTTTTTTTAGTATTTGAAGTTTAGAGATGACTTGCATCAGAGACAGCTTCCGAGGAGGGGAGGGGGGGGGGTCCCCTGGGTTTAACTGCCAGGGCAAGATGAAGTAAACATGCTGCCATCTAGTGGTTACAGAGCAGCATTTACAAAGGTACCAATCAGTAATCAGTCTGAATGCTGCTGCTGTATTCCAGATCTGAGCGTGATGGTCACAGCTTATCAAGACTGTCACCGGTTCAACACCGGCCGAGGCAGCCAGTGTTTCACCATGGCAACCACACAGCTGCAGACAGTTATGTCATATAAACTTAACCTACCACAAACCGTAACTACTACTTGTGTAAGCAACAACATCTTGACTGTTGAAAGTGTTTTCAGTTTTTTAACAAAAATCATTTTTTTTTTTTTTTACTTTACTTTTAAAAATATATACTTTTTTTGTTGTTGTACTTTTTGAACCTTCGTTGCTGTGATTTGAGGTGAAGCATCTTTATATGGTGAGATACAGACACAGTGACCCTTCCTGAAGACACGAAAGAATCGAGCACGTCATAAACACGACTGCTACGTCACAAATAAAACTGAGTATCCACCACACTAAACAAAATAATACAACAAAAGACTACATCAAAGCCTGTGAGTGTGTGTTGTGCAGCGACCTTGCAGTTGTATGATACAGTAGTTGGTACAGTACTTGAGAACATAGTTATTCTAATTCTAGTTTTTAATAAAATATGGTGATATAGTTTCCATCATTAATCTTCTTTGGAGATTCACTGCCATTAAGAAGCATGCTGGAGGAAGTCAGATGGTTCAGTCTGAAAAGTTTAACTGAAAAGTTTATTGATCATGAATTTGACCTTTTCTACAATAAGAATATGCTTTGTTAATTTGTTTTTCTTGTAATTAAATGTTCCTCTCTGTGGGCAGATAACTGCAAAAGACTGAGATAATAATGCATTCATGCACAAGTGAAGCACAGAAAATACACAAACACTGACCAGATGAACAAATTTATATGAAAGCACACAAACATGGCTTTAGAAAGTAGGGGTGTGCAGGTTAACCAGCTGCAGCGCCCCCTGGCGGATGGGAGAGGACCATCACGTTTTCAATTTATTTATTTTTTTCAGTTAAGTTTCATTTTTTAACTTAACTTTTGTTGGTTACGTTTGTATTCTAGTGGTATTTCGATTTTTGTTAATACCGGAGGGAAATGACGTTCACGGTGAGACAGGCAGGTCAAACGTATCAAGTCACGTGACGTAATCACGCACAAACATTTGTAGCATCTGAAGGAAAACGGCGACCCGAAAAAAAGCGACTCTCGGATTACTTTATGAAGCTTTGATGAACAGCGAAGCACTGGCGGCTCAGGATTAAAAAAAAAAAAACAAAAAACGGAAGGCAGCACCTGGAGAACCTCCTGGAGCACCTGGAACACCTGGAGAACCTCCTGGAGCACCTGGAACACCTGGAGGACCTCCTGGAGCACCTGCTGGAACACCTGGAACACCTGGAGAACCTCCTGGAGCACCTGGAACACCTGGAACACCTGGAGAACCTCCTGGAGCACCTGGAACACCTGGAGAACCTCCTGGAGCACCTGGAACACCTGGAGAACCTCCTGGAGCACCTGGAGCACCTGGAACACCTGGAGAACCTCCTGGAGCACCTGGAACACCTGGAACACCTGGAGAACCTCCTGGAGCACCTGGAACACCTGGAGAACCTCCTGGAGCACCTGGAATACCTGGAGAACCTCCTGGAGCACCTGGAACACCTGGAACACCTGGAGAACCTCCTGGAGCACCTGGAATACCTGGAGAACCTCCTGGAGCACCTGGAACACCTGGAGAACCTCCTGGAGCACCTGGAACACCTGCAGCGGATGGACGTGGATGGACACGTGAAAGCAGCGACGCTAAAGTTAATGAAGCTCGAGGAGAAGAGGAAACTAGCGGCTCAAGACACAGACAAGGTGAGGCCGACTCATTTATACAGCACACATTATACACAGTTGCACTTCAAGGTGCTTTTATATGTCATTAAATGACATTTAACCCTTTGAGACCTCCCAAATGAATGTCCTCCAGAGGTTGGACCGACTATGTCTCTGCTCGATGCTCTTGTCATCAATATATTTCATAAATCTGCCTCCTGCTGTGGTGTAATGTTTGTGTAAATCTGACCAACGTGAGTCAGTGCCCTGCTGTAGTTTGTGTATGTTTTCTTGTGATTTCTGACACAGACAAATATTCTATGTTCATGAAACGTATTTGATCATTTATGTAATAAAACATGTACAAAAATGTGCATTTTTACAGCACATGTATTGTTTATTGTTCCTATAATGCCTGACATCATACATGGTGTTATTTCGAGTGGTGAGACGGAGAAACCTCGTGGACTCGGATTGTGCACGTTACTAATTGCACTTGATCTAATGTGGACTTTATTCGTGTTCATTGAACAGTGAGCGCATGACATTTATTTCAGATAGGTCTCTCTTCCATCGGTCGGTTGGGGAAATGTGTCTTGCTGCCGTGTTCCCGTTTTGCTCTTTTAACCCGTGCGGTCTGGGAAGATGGTTTATACACTTATCATATATAAATGAATTGTTAAAAGCGTCTGTATTTTTTCTTTTTAGTATTCCTGTGGTGTATTTGATGAGTTGTTTAACTTCGACCCACCAGAGGGCGCTCTTTATCACTGTAACAGGGCTGCAGGGAGTATGAGAGTATTCAGTGGTGATAGCTCAATGTCCAAATTGCTGCCTGTTGTGTTTTTAGATATCACATTGATGTTTTCTTTTGAGGATTACAACATTTGAAATGTACAAACCTTTAATTTCCATCCCAGGAGTCAGCTGTCACACAGGATTCCTGCGTTTTATGAACAGTGTGGTCATATTTTGAACAGTCTAATGTAGTCAACACAAACTGAGAAAGTATTTGGAAGTGTAAAGCATCTGAAAACATTGATATTTAAGACGATACCGTTGAGATTGGGGGGAGTATGAGGTGTTCACGTCCAACAACGACGTGCTGCACTTCTACAACAATACAGCAGAGGGCAGTACATATCTACTTAAAGATAAGATTGACTTTATTAATCCCACAGTGGGGAAATTCGGTAAAGAAAAAGACAGACGCTGTTGAGTTGTTTAGACACCTGACGTGAAATTCGTAATATTGCTTTATGATTTGAAAGAGAAATCAACAAGATTAAGAATGCTTTTAGGTTTGCTTCTGTAAACGTTGATTTCTGCAGATATGCATACAAAAATTCCCCTAGATATATATTTTAGCACGGTTCATATGCAAATGTGTCAATTCTATCTAGGAATGTATTTTCAATATAAAAGTTTCTTGGACTCATTTACCTGAAATGCAACAGAATTAATGGTGGGACCAGCACAAAGTTTAACAGCTGAACATACAAATAATTCACTCCGGTCTCTGTTCTTACACAACCTAAAGGAGCACTAATTAAAACACTGCCACTGCCACTGACCTGACATTTTTAATAGAATAAATTAAGCAGACCAATTCTGTTTGTGTGTGTGTGTAATATATTACATTTTAATGTGATATATTACACACACACACACACACACACACACACACACACACACACACACACACACCTCTGTAGTTCAAGCAATATGCACACATATGAGAAAACACACAAAAATACAAAATGTTAAGTTGCATGCAGACAGTGCTGACACTGGCACGCACCAACAGAAAAATCCTGGACTGGTTAATGGAGTAAAGGAACCAGCGGTCCAACACACACACATCACTCTCTACCGCTCTCAGTAGGAATGACTTTCTTTTATCTTTTTTTTTTTTTTTTTTTCTGCCAAAAGACGCTGAATACAAAACTGGTCTGCAGGCTGATCTACCTCTTAAAGCTGCTCCGCTCACGGTGTCCACAATCTATAAGCTGTGGTTATAACTGATCCAACGCACAAGCTGACAACAAAAATAGACACAGGAAATTACATCATCAGCCGCTTTGCCCGTTGATGGTCTCAGATATTCAGGTCTGAGATTGGGCTGCAGAGCCTGTGTGTGTGTGTGTGTGTGTGTGTGTGTGTGTGTGTGTGTGTGTGTGTGTGTGTGTGTGTGTGTGTGTGTGGTTGAGGAGGGCAGTGCGGTCACAGGTGACTGTCATGTTTAATAATGATTATCACCACGCACCTGCGCCCCCACGCTAATTAACTGGACGCATATGCAAATGAGTCCGGGGATTTGAAAAAAGAAAAAAAATAACAGCCCGTGGAGTGGCAGTGAGCGGTTGTTCAGCTGCTGGATTTGATTAGGGTAATGAACGGTCAGCGATGGAGGCACCGGTGGTGGTAAAAGGAGGAGAGATAAAGGAAGAGGAGGATATTAGGGGTGAGAGGGGAGGAAGGAAGGAGCACTGGAAAAGGGAGGGAGTCGTAGGCGGAGGAGGAGGAGAGAGATATCACCGAGGTAACATAATGGGAACAGGTGGATGAGTGGCCTGTTGACTGAGGGAATAAGAGGGGGGGGGGGGTGTTGTGTTTGTGTGTTTTAGTGCAACCAGTTCAGGGCCACAAAGTCTTCCAGCCGTAATCCTGCACACACCGTGCATGCATTGTTTTCTTTTCTTTTAGGATTCTGTTTGTTTGTTTGTTAGTTTTTAAACATCCATTTTGGAAAATGAAATCATAACAACCGCAGATTCTGTCATATTTGTTGCTGCTGCAACATAATGATGTAAACAGACGAATCAGAGTTTTATGATGGTGTTGTGCCGGTAACGTTTGTGCAGAACAGCATGAGTCGGTCTCTTAGTGAAACTATGTGCATAATTGTAATTGGCCCCTGGTGCATGTTATTCTTGGGCTCCTTCCCTTCCCAGCATGCCCTGTTCCTTTGTAACGTTTGAGAATAAAGCAACTAAAATGGAGAGGTTGAAGTGATTGGAAGGAATTCTATTTATTTTTTTTGGAGCATTTCAATAAGGACAATTCAAGATGACACAATTTATTTTGAAACGCTGATGAAAAGACTTTATAAATGTTTCTCGGTCCGTTCGCTACAAGATGACATTTGAAATTTTGCAGGAGCTACTGAAGGACTGGTTGTACAGACAACTGCAGTCGTGACTGCGTTCTCCACAGCGAACCTATAGATGTTTAATGTAAGCTACCGGTGGGGGGGGCGGTTCTTGTGTGTATTATGAAATATAATCATTCCAGTATCTTGGAAAAAAGATCTGAAATCTCAAGGTTTCACAGTCTAGCCTACAGTAAACATTCAATTCTTCCCTTTGACATCGTATTGGATGCTATTATGGACAATTATTTTGAATTCATCATTTGAATCTGCTGCTTCCCCCCCCCCCCCCCCGTGTTGCGTTGTAATGGACTCTTTGCAACAGTCTCGCTTCACTGAGGAGTGTGAAGAAAGAAAGACGGAGAAAAAAAGAAAAGAAAAAGAAGAGCGATCGCCTTTGAACCTCATTCATTTATTGCGGCGCATTCCAAACACGCATTCTGTATCTCCATACTGTGATTCGGGCCGCGCATGCATATACACCTACCTCCTAACAAAGCAAATTGCAGTTCATCCAACTCAATGGCCCCAATCTCAGTCGGGGGAGGCAGGCTCGTCACTCACACAGATAAGGGTGAATTAGGGTCTCGCTCTGGGTTTTACATTTCAATTTAGCCTCCGGCTTCAGAGCCATTAGGGGCCTAATCTAAAGCTTGGTCCGCAGAGTTCTCTCTCACTACCAATCGCAATATTGTTTTATTAACTTCCCAGTATGCCGGAATGAAACTCCAACAGATTCATTACTCCGCATTAAGTTCATATTAGGGTTATTTGTGATAGGAAGACCTCTTATTTAAGAATGTGGCGGTAGTCGATGTGTTTGTATTGTGTTGGCTGTATCGCCAGCTGGTTCATTTGGGTGAGTAGAACGGAGAGCGTCGAGTGTAATTGCGGGTTGATAATGTGTCTGGGCGTGCAGAATGACCAAGACGGCTCTCGCCAACAAAGCGTGGAGGAGGGAGGGAACGTCGTGCAGGTGCAAAGTCAAAACGGGGGAGACTGAAACTCTCGAGATAACTCTGAAGATCAGGCGGCTTCGGATTGTGAGTAGATGAACTCTCTCAAGCTTCACTTTTAGTTGTTTCATGTAATTACGGCACGAATGTTCGAGGATTTTGATTGAAAGCTAGAAACTCAGACAAGAGCTAAAAGTAGGATCGATTATTTGTAGTACAGTGTTGGGGGGAGGGGGAGGTTACTTAAACATGTATTCCATTATTTGTTAGATATTACGTGATTTTAGTAAAGCCACCACACCTGTATTTAATCCAGCCCTCAAACTGAAGCTGTAGGTTGAGTCGAGGCAATTTAATTTATGCAATCCAATATTACAATGCTTTCAAATAGTTCTTTTCGTAGAAGCTAACTGACTCCTTGCATCTTTGGACCTGCCACCGATCCCACAGTTACCTGCATGCAGAGAGACCACACTCATTACTCATCCTTTAGTAACGATTAGACAGATGTGGAAACAGTGAACGACTTCTATATTCACACACAGGATTTTACAACTCTGGAAAATGATCATGGCAGCGATGAAAACTTTCATCAAGACGATCATGAAGTAAACAGAAATGATGGTGGTGATGGTTTGATGATTGTGGTCATGAATGCTCCAATATTGTGTGGAGTCGAGTTTGCATCTTACTTTATCAATATTGGCCTTGCTAGAGCTAGTCAAGAAAGAACAAAGCTCTAGCTGTGCCAGCTGCAGATTTTCTAACATTTAGGATACTCGCCACCGTCGCCAGATTCAGGTTGGGTCTGTTTATTTAAAAGAAAAAATATTTTGGCCTGAGTATCAGATGTTTAAGGTTGATGC
The DNA here is from genome assembly GCF_029030835.1 of Brachyistius frenatus. Taxonomy (NCBI): domain Eukaryota; kingdom Metazoa; phylum Chordata; class Actinopteri; family Embiotocidae; genus Brachyistius; species Brachyistius frenatus. The sequence goes on from NW_027210652.1 coordinate 1,948,592, forward strand.
CTGTCTTTCTAATGGCTCATATTCAGTCCCTCCAGGATGTTTAATTTTGCAGGGGATTTTCTCAAACATTGCAATGTTTTTTACGTAAAATTGCGGGAATTAGAAAAAGGTGCAAGTTCAGAAAGACTTTTTTTTTTTTTATATATATATATAACTAAAAGTTTTTATAGATAAAAGTTACATAAATAAATCATAAAAGTGACGCAGCTTTCCAGAACAGATAGTCTGTGACTGTAATATAGAAACAACGACTACATCAGCCGTCAAAATAAGAGCTTTAGATGCCGTTTAATTCATGTGTGGACTTTCCTTGAATTTGCATTAATTGCCCAGAGAGCTGAGGAGAGAAAGTTAGTAGAGACTCTAACGCTGAGCTGAAATGAAATGGGTAAACATAAATTAGGTAAATAACATTTAAAAACATTTAAAATAAAAAAGGAAGGTAAACCTCTTTTTTCTTGGGAACTTCCAAAGATGCTCGGTTTCTAACCTCCCACCAAGGCCTCTGTCTCCTTCTCCATTTCCTTTCTTTCTACTTCTCCTCTATGTCCCCTGTCTGAAGCTGTTACTGTTTATCTGAACTACCATAAGTACCCACACTTACACACATAACCCCCCCCCACGCACCTTTTTCCCACACAGTCTGGGTCAGTTTACCCCGCTCTGGGATTTCTGGTGTGACCTGTGTTACCGAGCAGCGATGGTGGAGGTGGGCGACGCCTGCCAGCAACACAATGTGAAAGAAAAAGAGGAAAAGGGGGAAAGTTACAGCTCCCACAAAAATTTATTAGACTCAAAAGATGCAACATTTTGTGCCGACCAGGTCTTCATCAGACAAAAAGAAATAGAAATAGAGAAAGTCCAAAAACGGGGGGAAGAGGGGAGGGGGGGGACATGTGGTAGTAATCTGGTTGTTTTACTGTCTGGCTCTGGTGGTGAAAGTGTTGGGCAGGGGCTACGAACGGTCTGGATCGTGTCAGAAGCCGCCGGAGTCAGGTTACCCTGACAGACCAGACTGGGAGAGAGTACAGTGGAGGGGAGGGGGGCAGGGGGGAATGAAGGGGTAAACAAGTGAGTGAGGAATAGGACTGGAAAGTAAGAGAGTGAGGTGGTGGATTTGTGAGAGCCAACCTTCTGACTTATTCTGTCCTCCCTCAGGACATTTATATTAATCTCTCTCTCTCTCTCTCTCTCTCTCTCTCTCTCTGTGTGTGTGTGTGTGTGTGTGTGTGTGTGTGTGTGTGTGTGTGTGTGTGTGTGTGTGTGTGTGTGTGTGTGTGTGTGTGTGTGTGTGTGTGTGAGAACCCGGGCCAGAGGACTCCAGAAGACAACCACTTGAACCAGCCCCAGCTGAGAAAACAAATGGCCTTGACTCTGTCTCTCCCTTCTCTTCTCGTCTCTTCTTTTTTCCCCCCTCATCCAATTTTCATCTTTTTTTCCCTGACGATGGGCATTTAATCAAGTAAGGGAGCTAATCAAAGCCAGAGAGGCTCCTGAACCCGCTGCTATCTCCTCCCTTAATCCTAAAGCTCTGCTTCTCATTTGCCGTTGACCTCAAGGACCAGACTTGTCCGCTGAACCCCCGCCACCAGGACATACAGGGAGTTGGATTTCTGGGGAGTTAAGCGGTTAGTAAAAGGTTATACTATGTGTGTGTGTGTGTGTGTGTGTGTGTGTGTGTGTGTGTGTGTGTGTGTGTGTGTGTGTGTGTGTGTGTGTGTGTGTGTGTGTGTGTGTGTGTGTGTACGTGAATCCATATTGTAAGGCACAGCAAAATGAAATGTCAACACACCTCTTCAACTGTAGTGTATAAAACATGCAGAGGATGAGATGAATAGGGCTCCAGGAATGAGGAGGAGAGGGAAAGGAGGCGAGCGGGGAGGATGTAGGAGGCACACGGGGTCGCCGGGGTTGAGGTGATAAGTCGCCTGCTGGGGAATTAATAGGGAGCAGATGGCGCTACCTTTACTTAATGTAGGGGTGTGGATACAAGGGGGGGGGGAGATTTATCAGTCTATGAGGATGGTGTCTACCGACCCCCCCCCCCTCCTTTACCCCCACCTGAGGAGGATTTAGCACATTCCTGCCTCGCCGTGAACCAGGAGGTGTCGGTGGAATGGCAGAAGTTCAATGTCAGAGGGGGAGTTTAAAATAGTAAAATGTATTTCTCTTCAGTTTTTTTTTTTTTTTTTTTTTCATGCATGATGAAATGAGCTGAGGGTTCCTGAAGGTGAAGAGGTTTGCTGTTGTCACCGCGGATACCCAAGGTTCCTTGATAATGAACACTCTGAGTAGATGATGGCCATTTCTCAGTAAAAAAAAAAAAAAAAAGTGTTTTTCAAGTGCGTAAGGTTACTGGTTTCAAGAGCTTATGGTTCATTTCTCCTCTCTATCATTTCACTTGCATTAAGTCAGGTATTCTCGGTCTAATATAATTAAACTCTAAGGAATCTGCCCTTGTAGAGCCTTCTGCGGGAACCAGTTCAAACTAAATTGGCTTTTATAGGAAAGGCAGGTACACGATAGTGTAAATATTCCACTTTTTGATATTAGAGAACTCTAACCGCTAAGTGCTATAATAAAAAAAAAAAAACCACACAATGTAACTGCTAAAACAATATTGTGAGTCAAAGTTCAGTTATTGAGGTTGACGTGTGAAGATTTTTTATCCTTTTAGCCCTTAACTAAACAGAAAATGGTTCAACCGTGTGAAACATGTTTTTTTGGACATAAAAAGCTTAATTTCATGACCTGTATGACTGACTATGTAATGTCTTCCTCAACTTGACCCAGTGCCGGTTATTTCTATGGATACAGCAGAGGAACCAGAGAGAGCTGAGTGGGCCTATCACTCTTATCACTTTAGTGATAATGGCCGTCACATAAAAGATGACCCTGTGAACTCCACAAATGCCAGAGTGGCCCAATTAGCCACTATGCATTTCATACAATTTGCAAAGGGCAAATGTTCCCAAGCTGTAATTAAGTACTCACATTGCCCACCTTGGGTGACCTGCCAACCAGTCTTGACGTGCGTCCGTTGTAGAGGTCGCCATGACAGCACTTGCAAAAACACAGATAAAAACGAGCTGCGGGGTCTACTATTGTCTTTAATTGGTCAAGTTGTGCTCGTTACCTCGTAGCGAATACATAATGGCTGGGGCTGATTGCGCTGCGAGATGGACGAGGAAATGTCACTGTGGGGGATGGATGTGGTGTCGAGTGGGATTGCTGCCGGTGATGTCGGCAGTTTCGCAGTTCTTTCGTCGGCATCGATTAGTGGTGAAGTGGGACAAAAATGTTGTTGTGTGACTCGTAAGACTGCGAACACCTTTTTATCTGCCCTCCAGCTGACCACTGCTGTTCATCTGGAAGGCAGCAGGATCTCACCAACGCTGCTGGCAGAGGTCAGAGGTCAGGGCTCGTCTGACTGTCGGCAGACCAGTCACAGGCTTTAACAGCGTCGCCCTCCGGGTCGCTGAGGTGACGTGACAAGTTGTGATGATTGATGGACTGCGTGTCGGCATGAATCCTGTAGATGTGACATCATAAGACAGGAAAATAATTCATTTTTAAACTTAAACATCTGAATGAAATTTGATCCTGATCTGCGTGTGGTCTCACGGTGGGAATGAGAAGCACCTTAAAGAATTTAAAGACATTTTTCTCTGAACAGATTACTTTGGTATTTTTGGAAAATATGCTTAATTATACAAGTAGTTCCAACCCAGCGATCTGATTGGTTGACTGTACATATGACATCACACCCTGCTCATCACTATAGCAATCTCCCTCCACCTCTTCAATGGGAATATATAATTACAATTGAGTTTCACATAATATGTAATATAATGTAGTTTCTACTTGTTATAGTTCTATTAAATGACCCATTTGGTGAAGTCGGGTGAAAGTTTGGAACTCCACCTGTTTGTCCTAAAGGTGCTTCACTTCGAATGCTTGATTGAAAATGATTTGATTGATATTATTGACATTAAGATTATGGATTTATTTGCACCAGCTAATTATCTTCTTCAACAGGTGTGTATGATAGGCTCATACTGAAATAGTGGGAAATAATTAACAGAGAAAGACAATTAAATTGTTAATTGCAATTCTTTGTATGACAATTAATTGTCAACTAAAATATAATGATCCTGACAGCTGTACTCTGAAATGAATTACACTCTGGGAGTTTTGTAGTCACTTCTTACGGCACATAAATCCCCATAAAACCACGTCTGGTGTTTACATTTCAGTGTTTGAACAGAAATACTGTGAGAGTGTTTTGTTTTTTTAACCCTTTGACAGAGTAAAGCTGTTTCCTTTGTTTCCAGCCTCGACCTGTTTTGGATCTGTTTTGTTGTTATTTCTCTATTTAGCTATCATTCAAAAGAGATGTATCCACCTCATCTAAATGTCCAAGTATTGCTTTAATCACCAGTGATTGACATCTCAGTATTTATGATGACGTCTCCACATGCTCTCTGAACATTTCTCATGGAAAAGCCCCTTTATCGATGCTCGTCCCATATCATAAACAGTTCTTTTAACAATTCAGTGAGATGACCTGTCTTCGCCGGCTCCAGGCGCTCGTGGGGCCGGGGGTGCAGCGGTGTTCAGGAGATGCTGCTGTGAGGCCGGCCCTCCCTAATGTCTCCGTTGCCTGCACCTGACCCTGCTAGCCAGCAGTGGCCAAATTTAGTTTGGAAACGTGCCACCGTGGGAGACCCGACAGGCCCATTAATCAGCAGGAGTCTCCCCCCTACTCATCCTGCAGGTCAGAGAGGGAGCAGCGCGCACGCACACACACACACACACACACACACACACACACACACACACACACACACACACACACACACACACACACACACACACACACACACACACACACACACACACGTACAAACTTCATAGCACAATGGATCACAGACTGACTGAACTAACTTTTCAAAAAATCTGACAGCAGCGGTTCTCCTCACCCGCACACCTATCTGTCCTAAATCCTCCATCACCTCCACACACACACACACACACACACACACACACACACACACACACACACACACACACACACACACACACACACACACACACACACACACACACCTGGTCACGGCCCTCCATCACTCCCAGTCTGATCCAGTCTTATATCCCATCTGAGCCAGGTTTTCTGGCAGCCAGGCCCAGGTCATAGGAGATATCCACGCGCTGCTACCCTTTGCTTGCACTCCATGTGAGGGATGAGAGGAACACGTACACAAAACCCAGGCAAAAAAAACACTCGTAGTGACCCTCAGGAACCCAAACGCAGATGGAAAAAAACTCCAACACGCAGCACATCTGCAAAATATGATGGATTGATGCGTTGGATCAGAGTCGGGACAATCCATATTTTTGGGAGACCAGGATGGATGTTAACTGGGGAAAAAAAAAGACTTTGAATATATGTGGTGAAAGGCCAGGTTGAATGTGACATTTGTTATCATGTCTGAGATGAACTCAAAGTGCTCTCACCTTTGGGAATATGCAAAGAAATCAGTAAAGATGTCCAACTTTCTTTTTTCTGTAGAATCCCTCACGTCACCTTTTTTTTGGAAAGTGAAACTGCAGCATTCGGTTTGAAGCAGCAGCAGCTAATTGACTTGTAATCAGTGTTTACTATCTTGCAATTAACACTCAGAGACAATGAGATCTGAGGATGCGCCGCCAGCAGAAGGCACTTATTGGGCAATATCCCTGAGGTGTGGGAAGATGCCAGAAAGTAACAGCAGAGAATGTGTCTGATAACCAGCAAGCATTTATATGCAGTGTCACTGGTGCACTTATCCCTTCTAATGGGAAAGTCTGCAGGGAGATGAATGGTGGGATTGGGCTAGATTAATGAAGGTTACCAAAGTCCCCAGATGTTTCTGTGGTAATTAGAGGCCTTTGTTTATCAGGAAAACAAGTCACATCAAGAGCAAAGCATTCATTATAATTTTTCATAATCTTAATAATTCAAGTGTAGCTGCTTCATTTTGTTCCCAATTTATCATGCTAATGTTATGAATAAATCTACATAATTTTAACACCGCTTGTTGGATCATCCGGCAACAGAGTTTTGATGAAGCGAAATATTGAAATTTGTATATCTATTCTTGATCAGCATTACATACAACAAATAAAGGGGTGAAGGTACGCTGAGTGATAACACCATGCAGCTACAATTCAAAAAGCACCTTGCTTTGTAGCTATGTCAACTTGCAAAAGGTATTAATAATTAACTTTTCTCTGCAGCCACACTTAAAAAGTGGACTATTCAAGGACTGTTTCTTGGTAGTGCAGCAGGCAGGACACTCTAAGCAGCATTTAAATGTCCACTGAGTGGTTCGGGCCACATACCACATGTTCCCCTGACTGACTGGACCTTTGCAGCTTGATCCCTTCCGCTTTCTTCCCCCATGTTTCCTGTCTACGTCCACTGTGCTGTCTGATAGAGAGAAAAATGCAAAAACGTGTCCACTTGCTTGATATTATCATATAACTGAATCATTTGCACCGAGCAGCTTTTGTTCTCACAAAGCACTCAAAACCACCAAGATTTCCAGCAGCAGCTATTTAATTTCAGCTAAAAGAACTCATAATTAAAAGGCATATGACCGTTTGAGATTTTCACGAGGCCATTTCGGCGCAGTTTGCTGTCAGCGCGGGGACTCCTGAGCTGGACAGGGCTGGTTGCATTTTGTCTCGCCCCAATTGTCTTGTCAGAAATCAATTGGAGATCACAACGTGGGTTTGCAGCAGGAGGTCAGTCCTCACTACGGTGTAAATATTTCATCCCGGACGCACGTCAAGGGGCTTTTAAAGATGTGTGCTGGACCATGCTCCCCTCTTGCTGCCCTCTGAAAATGACAGGGCTTGCGTTTTAGCCCACTTCAGGACCAGGTTAAATCAATTAAAATCTATTATTCATATGGTCTTGTGGTGACCTCACTGAAAGCCCTTGTAATTTCAGAATAGAAAGGAGAAAAGGGAACTGGCACTGAACTTTGGCTTATCAAGTTTTCAAAAGAATACAGAGGAGAAGTGACCTTGTTTTAAAACTCAGGCCTTGGAAATACAATTGCTGCTTTGAACACGGGATAAGACTTGAGTCGCAAGCCTTGGAGTGCCCATTCAGAAGATGCTTTTAGCTTTAATATGGAACATAAATGAATGCAGAGTTGTATTGCGAGGCCTTTCGTCATCTAGACCTTATGTGTATGCACAGCAATCACCCCGTGCTTATCTGGGAGAAGATTGGCGCCACATTTTGGATTGCAGATAAATACAGTTTCACTTGGGCTGGAACGTATCATCTTTACCACCAAGCTTTAAAATCACTCTCATAAGGTCGCTCCGAACGGCCGTGGTTTTGCTCTACAGGCAGCGCATGGCAAGCCTTCACCTATTGTGCAGGGAAAGTGCAGATCTCCTCTTCTCTTTGTAAGGAAGAATTTCAGTCGTATGGCTTCCATAGATGTCAGCAGGCTGTTTGGTCGGATAATAAGCACAGACGAGTCAGAAGGAGAGAAGTCATTAAGACCAGCTCACATATAATCATCCCAACGCCATCACCATCTTTTCTCCCTCGACGGCCTCTCCCTCTTTCCTCTCCTTCTCCCTCAGATGAAAAGGGCTTTTCTCGGGCTGCGTAGCGAATGAAAATGATGGAGTGGCTGATTTAAAAACACACCAAAAAAAAGTAGGGAAAAGATGAAAAGTGGTTTTGAAGTGGTTTGCCACATTAGTCGTCTCCCCTCCTGCCGACCTTCCAATTTAGGCAAACAATATGTTGACTCTAAAACGTGCCGAGCTCGGGTATTCATAAAGCCCGGAGTGCAGCTCACAGAAAATAGGTAGAAATTAGATGGTTGGACAGGAGGAGCGTGAACATGGATTGATGGGTTATCTAAGGCTTGTACTGAAGGACAGCTGTTTGAATATGTGCATTCAGTTTTAGGAAAGAGAGGATACGTTGGACCATGTGTCATGATTTGGTTTGGGGGGAAAAGAAATGGTCTGACATGCTCACAATGAAAATATTATTTAGCAGGTTTTTAATTGGCACCTTCTACATTTAGCATTAGTTAGTTTGTACGAAGCATAAAATAATTAATACTTACAGTAGCTCCTATTAACAGTTAAGGCCATTGGGAATGTGATTTGATATTTGGGGATTTGTATGGATCACAATTTTGACCTTTATTATATTAGAAGTCAATCAATCAGCAGATTTAGTAGAATTTACCACGTGAAGACAATGAATGACTCGACCCAAATGAGAAGTGTGCTGACGGACCAACACTTAAAATTAAAAATTTGACCCCAACTGATGGTGAATTTTTGGGGCAGCTGCCCACATTAGCATCCTTCCATACGTCCAGGTATCTTACAGGTGTACAGGGTGGCCCGCCCTCCCAAAACAATCAAAAAAACACAAACAGAACCATTTCTAATTCACCCAAAGTATCTTCTTCTGCATTATAGTCTGTTAAAATAAAAAAAATTTAAAAAAAAATTTCATATCGACACATATTGGCCAATATATATGCTGATATCTGTAGTCGGACAATAAAATCAGCTGTAATGCATCTTTAAAATGCAAATCAATAGCTGTCAACATTTGCGTTTTAATCTCCATATGAATGCATTTGCTGCACTTTTTAAAAGCACACCATGTTTATGTGCTGGAGGTCTTTGTTCACAGCAGTATCAGTAGGCGCTTGCTGTAAATGGACCCTCACTATCATTTGAGACGGTGCAACGCATCAACCAGTCACGTGATCGTCTCCCCCTCATACCCTCTGGCCTCAGTTGGTACTGTGGCATTATCAGAGGAGCAAAGCAGCCATTTATACAAACACACACACATACTGTACACACACACACACACACACACACACACACACACACACACACACACACACACACACACACACACACACACACACACACACACACGTATGCACCACCTCCCTCGTATTGGCCTCGGGGCCATTCCAGGAATGTCAAAGAAGGTTTCACCCTTTGTATCTCTTCCCCTTTCACCACCGCTGAATGATGGTGGTCTGCGTGGTTTGAGATTTTCATGGCCCAGAAACCCATTCGGAGTGACTGCGATGTAATAAGGCCATCTAGCCTCTGAGGGTAGAAGATGACGCCAGCTCAAAATGGTAGCAAAAAAAAAAAAAATCCTACACTGATGGGTTTGTCGCCACCGGCGTGTGAATTTTTCAAATTGGCACAAATAAGCTGAAAGATATGGCGTTAGAATTTAACCAAAAAAAAAAAAAAAACATATTGGGGACACAGATGTTGAATGTTGGTTTAGAAAGTCTCGACTTTGTAGCTACATTCAATTTCAGCTTTAACCTAGTATCGTGAGGCTTTCTCGACTTAAAAGGTACTATCCACTTACTCCAGCAGAGTAAGCATATTGTTTCTATCTAATTGACACTAAGCTCGTGGCTATTACCATGTCAACACTGGATTACTGCTGCCTTTGAGCCTGTAGAGTGGTTGACTTGGCCCACATTCAGGCCTTGTTTTCCTTTCCACTGTCGTCTGTGGCTCACGCACATATAGCTGGACAAGCTCACATGCTCATAGTGCCACATGTACACACACACACACACACACACACACACACACACACACACACACACACACACACACACACACACACACACACACACACACACACACACGTCTTCCTTTCCATCCTCATCTCTCTCTCTCTTCTCACACACACACACACACACACACACACACACACACACACACACACACACACACACACACACACACACACACACACACACACACACACACACACACACACACACACACACACCTTGTTCCAGCATTGAACAACTGTTCCAAGGCCAATTTCACTGCTGCTGAAAGTCTCCTCTCTCTCCCAGAAGCCCCTTTGGTTCAGAGGCTAGACCGGCTAGCGATTGGCCGGTCAGAGGCTAGTCTAGTTGGTGATTGGCCAGCGAAGGCCCCTGGTGCACAGTGACAGTAATTAGCACACGCCAACCATTAACAAACACAGATTAGGCATGAACCCACATGGCATGCTGCCATCACCGTGGTGTGTGGATGTATGTGTGTGAACAGTGGTATTCCCCAATGTGTGTCTGAGTGGCTCTCATTTCTTTTTTTTCTTTTTTTTGTGTGTTTGTCTGTATTCGAGACTTGGCATGTGTGAATATGTTTGTTACTGGTGCATATGGGTTTGTCTTTTTGGTTTGTTGTGCATTTCTCCAGACTGCCTGTATTCACAAGTTTATGGGAATTCACACACACGTGTGTGTGTGTGTGTGTGTGTGTGTGTGTGTGTGTGTGTGTGTGTGTGTGTGTGTGTGTGTGTGTGTGTGTGTGTGTGTGTGTGTGTGTGTGTTCAGCCTCATTTCCTCTGTGCCTGCTGGTCAATTTTGACATTTGGAGAGAAAGACGCTGTGCATTCCCCACGGCTCCTTCGCTTCCAGCGCTGAATTAGAGATGGAGCTATGATATGTGAAAATGATTTTTTTTAAACGCCACCAATCTCTGTTTCCCTCCCTCTCTTTCTTTCTCTCTCTCTCTCTCTTTCTCTCTCTCTCTCTCTCGCTCAATCCCCCCCCTCCCTCCCCCTCCCCTCCCCTCCCCTCCCCTGGGCTAGTGAATCCGCCCTGCTGTGTGCGCTTAATGAAAGATAAGAAGGGTCCTCCACCACTGACACTGAGCCATGGACCCTCAGAGGACTGCACTAATCTGCTTGGCTCCTAATGGGGGCCACTTTGTGTCTGGCGAGGATCATTTCATATCAAACAAATTGTGTCCTGTGAAACCCATTACATTTTAGGCCCTTTGGAGATGCTTCGCCCTTAGCTGACACATAGAGGACATCTACGGCCCGACTTTTGATGCTGTAAATATTTCTTAAGATGGTCTTACATTGAGCATCTCTTTGCTAGTCAAAGATGAGCTTAGTTTATCTTTAAAACCTATCCACTCTCATTGAATAGAGATAGGCGGGGTGGGGGGGTTCAAACCATGAATGAGAGATTCAGTGAGGAAAAGAAAGAGAGTGATGATAAGAATGGGGAAAATGGAGGAAGGAGGGATAAGAGAGGGAGTGGTGAAGGGTTAATGAACTCGGATTCTCATCTTACATGTACTCGGTTTCATAATTGTCTCTGGGCATACAGTCTCGCAGCGAGCACCGTGATACATCAGGAAATTCAAATGTTTGACATATGCGTAAAAATATTTACCTTCTGATTATATGAAGAAAAGGTGCTCATAAATCACACGTTTTCAGCCTCAACACGGGATGTAAGTCGTTTGTTTAAAGTAGAAAATATGGTTAACTGTGTAATAAAAAAGGCAGCATGAGGTGGTGCGAGAACACCATCACAGACAACATGTTCCTAATACATCTCCACTCACCCTACAAAGCACAACTGCAGCGGTAAGCAGCAGCAGCTGCGACACATGTACAGTAAATTTCTATTTGTATTGACAATAGTGTAATCTGCCGGGACAGCGTCGCCCCTTGTGCAGGTCATCACTCTTAATGTTTATGTTACGTGTCTGTCTGTATGCATGCCTGTGTGTTGCTGTGCACATTGTCCAGTGTGTGTTTTTATGTGCGCTTGTGTGTCTCTAAGTGTATGTCATCAGTTCTGCAAGGGAGAAAACGGGGAGGTGGGGGTGGAGGAGGAGGGTAGGGTTGGGAGGGGGGGTAGAAAATGATCTGGGGCCGATACATATGAAACAGGAGGGCTCATACATAAACATAGCTCCAAGGCCCCGGGGCCAGGCAATCTACGAGGCAAATTGCTCACCAGTCAGCCATGGAGGCCGCACTGTTTACTATGCATGAGGTCTTGTGACATGCTTTAAAGCCGCCCCTAAAACAGGATGACTGGGCCGGCGGTGGCGAGGAGCTCGCTCTTTTTCTCTATTGCTGTGGTATTCTTTCCTGTGAAAAATATGTAGTGGGTGGAGAACGGATCATCGTTTTTACTCTGAGCTGTTGCGGGGTGTACAGCTGATGCTACATGAAAGGCAAAATATAGGTTGTTAAGATGCGCTTGTGATGCAACTATGGAGGTCATTTCACTTTTATTTTTTTAGGTCTTTTTTTTGGGAGGGGGGAGAGCTAGCTTTATCGACAGTAGATGGTGACGACATGCAACAAAGACGACTGGTCAGAATGGAATAGGGGTTCGTAACCTTTACCAAACTGTGACCTCCCATTTAACATCATTGTTTGCGATGAAAAACTTGAAATACCTGAATATATGTTCATTGAATAGAAGCCACAATATTTATGAGTGTAAATAATCACTTTCAGCCAACTGTAGTACCAATTTTTTACCAAATTTAATATAATCATCAAAACATAATTATTGCATATTTCTAACCACTGCTGTTGTGCTCATATTGCATTGAGATATAAAGAACTTGGTGGTGCCAATCTTCCATTCAGGTGCTGAGATGATGTAATTAAGAGTCCCAGTCAAACCTCAAACAGTGAAAAACTGAATTTTTAAGGATCTCTGAAGAATCTGATGTTCTTGTTTCTGATGTTGAACTTTAGTTTTTTAGATATCGTTTTCGCACCTCACAATTTATTTAGAAGGAACATTTTAATAGTTTTTTGGGTCTGCAAATCGTTTATGCTCACAAAAAATTTGGTGGATGGAAACTCTTTTTGGTAAGATTGGAGAAGGTAAAACAAAAATAGCCTGATCAAATAGATTATTTTCTTTTTAGTTGCGAGTATAAACAAAGTCAAATTTCCAACCGTATGCTTTGTAAGAATGACAGATGTTTTTGGAACAAAATTCTTCAAAGACAAACTCTTTGAGACAGAACAACAAATAGTCCGTCGTTACACGTGGACGTGAATGAATAGAACAGAGCGTGATAGAATAACAACCGAAAGGGAAGCCGTGTTAACATGTAAACAAACCGCCAGGACCACAGCTGCTCCAGCATGCATTTACCAGCCGAGCATCCCAGGGGGAGCCCTCCTCTATTCAATTTCAATCTGCTCGACCCAGAGGGTCCAAGTTCAAGTTCAAGTTCAAAGTCAGGCAACCCTGTCGCCAACAGGCGAGCTGCCCACCCACGAGTCGCTGCCCCCGAGTGAACTATTTCAACCATAGATTCGATCGGGACAGATTCAATACCAGATCTATTCAAATGTCTTTTACAAGAATGCCTTTCCATGAGAGTGTTATGTGTGTGTGTGTGTGTGTGTGTGTGTGTGTGTGTGTGTGTGTGTGTGTGTGTGTGTGTGTGTGTGTGTGTGTGTGTGTGTGTGTGTGTGTGTGTGTGTGGGGTGGGGGTGGGTGGGGTAGACTACTGTCACATTACAAACACCTTCGCTGCCTCTCTCTCACTGTTTCTCTGTCTATCTATCTTCCCCTCTCTCTCAGGCTATAATTATGCTAATAGTATGTATATAGCTGTGGCCCCGGAGGCTTGGGGCGTATTGAAGGCTCCCAGGTCTTTCTCTCCTGTAACAGTATTAGGGTGCTATTGAAAAGCGGACGGCGGGTGAGAAGGGGGGAGGGGGCTGGGGGGGGGGCAGGATAGAGAGATAGCGCGGGGTGGCAAATGGGACATGACCACCGTGCTCTCTGTCACGACGCCGCCCATTGTCTGGCCAAAGAAAAGGGCCTCCGCCGCCACTGGGACAATAATAAAAGCAGCAAGAATGGGCTGTGCATATTAAACAACACAACGGACCGGGCAGACCAACCTGCATGGGTACGATGAAAGGGGGGAAGAGGAGGAAGACGGACCGACAGAGGCAGGCGGGCGTAAACGAAGAGGGAGGAGGGGAAAAAAAAAAAGGGAGCATAAAGGGGCTGAAGTAAAGAGATAACTGTAAAAACTCAAATGTTTTTTTTTTCCTTTTTAAAAAGGTGAGACCTGCAAATGTCGTAGATTTACATCAGAGTCGTGAAGCCAGGACGCCGTTGCAAAGATACTTCCTGTCACTATCAGCTGAGTCGATGTTTGTGAAATTTGAAACGTGTTCGTTGGCTCCTTGAACTCGTCTGTTCACTTGTTCAACATTATTTTCTCACCTTTAACGCTACAGGCACCGATGAATGGCTTCTGTTTACCGTCATGGGTACATGATGTTCACATTTATTAGATAACCATCTACGCTCGATGCCAACAGGACATTTGACACAAAGACGTCTATTTGCATTTCTGTTATTGGAGCTCTACGGGTTTTTTCACAGGAGGTCTGACAGGAACGATCATCAAACAAACCACATTATCAATACGGAGCATTTGCTTTGTATATTTCTTTCTTTTCTACTACAAAAAAAAACATTTCTCACAACATTAACAAAAACTTAATATCTTAACTTTTGAGATAACAACAATGTTTTTCTCCTCATTTGGTATTTTGCCACCTTCATCCAACATCTAAACCCAGTTTGGGTCAAAACAAAGCGTTATAATTTAATAAGCTCGGAGGCCTTTCACGCCAATGATGGCCGTACAAGAGTTACGCAAGTCCTGAGTGGACAGTGGAGTCCTGACGGCTTCTGGGTTACACTCTTGGTTTTCTTAGATAAATGAGTACTATGCAGCTCCACAGCTGTGTGAGCACTTTGCCATACGGACGTTTCTTTCTTATTCCTGATATCCACCAACAGTCTCCTCTCCACTTATCTTTCCTAATTTTTAGCGGGGATGTCTCCAGTGTCCTGCTACTGTTACAGCCATGTTTAGTTTAGTTCTGTGCCTCTGAGGAAATTGCTTGTGTTTTTTGGGGGGTTTTAAAGACAATTTTTGGGCATTTTCATTTATGCCTTTATTTGATAGTGACACTGGAGATTGACAGGAAATGAGGCGAAAGAGAGACGGCGGATGAAATGCATTCAAGCTCTGATCAGCTAGGAATAGAAATGTGGCCACGTAGTTTGGGCCCAAACCACTTGGTTGTCGTTTATTTTTTTTGTGATATGCAAATCATTAATCAATCCAAGGTGGACCAATCCAAGAAGCCTTTATGTTTTTTTTTTTAGTGGTGCACAAGAGAGTGGACGTTTCCAACATGATTCTAGTACTCCATAACTATTGCGTTTTATTGAGCAAGCAGCTCTACGTGTATCCTAGAGGATTATAGGTACCTGTGGATAGTGATATAAAGGTTACTGTATTTTTTGTATGTATGTTTTTGTCAGTATTGCATTTTTACTACCATCTACTGGATTTTAAGATGAATGGCATTCAGTAGGTAGAAAGTGAAAAATGATTTTCAGATCCACTCCACCAAGCTTGAAGTTGCAGTTTCACTCCGGCTCTCTCCACCCATGTCCTCCCCTGCACTTCCTCTATATACAGAGATACCAGACATCATCAAACACTTCAGTAACCCAGTCCACGGTGTTAAAAAGCGAGCCCCCCTCCCCCACCCGCCCTCCACTCCCCCCATCCCGAGTATGCTGAGAGGTGTCAACTATAGAGGCGTGGGTGTGGGAGGCTCCATCGTGGTTCACGGCTATCGCATGTGCCTCGGCGGCGATGCAGCGTGGCTACCATCTGTCTGCATGTCACACGGCGGGCTGCTCTCTCACTTTCTCACTTTCTCTCCATCTCCTCTCTATCTTTCTGCACATCTTTTGCCCTTCACTCATTCACCCGTCGCCTAATCCTTTATCTCGCTTCCTGTCCTCTCTTTCATTCTTCCTCATCTTCCGCATACATGGCCACCGCTGCTGCACGAGGTTATCAGCTCACTAAAGAGAGACAGAGAGGAGCGGTTATCTCAAACAGGAAAGACTTTGACTCAGAGAGCAAGACCTGGACACCCTTATCATAGAGAGTCTGCAAAGACCTGGCAAGTTTTTTTTTTTAAGTCTTGTTTAACTTAAAATTATCTGCAATGAAAGGGAACTCTAAAAGTGACTTGCATAGAAAAGTAACTTTCTTGTTTTGTTTGACCCTTTAAAATGGATCAAAACAGAGAGCTGCAGACACAGGAAATAAGATGCTGTGAGAAAGATATTAGGCACAGCAGCACCTCTCGTAGGCCAGTGAGTGGCAGTGTGCCACAGTTAGAGTCCATGTAAGTACCGTGTAGTAGGTGAACATGTGTCCGTATCTGCAGAGCTGCTGCTCGCTTTAAACGTGCTGGTGTGTGAGACGGGAGGTGCTCAGCAGTGTGTTGTGCGTATACCTTTTGATTTGCATGGTCGTGTGCGTGTGCTTTATTGTGTGCAGCCGGTCCACAGACGGACAGGCAGACGGAGTGAAAGCAGTAGCCAACTAACCATAATATTGTCATTAAGGAATTCAGCAGATTAATAGCCGTAAATACCTGGAAACGTCCTAAGATCTAGTGTCTTTAGCTTGTAATTTCCTCTCCAGGTCCTAAGCACTAAACCCGCTGTGTTGTTCTTGGCATTCCTCAGTTGGACCAGAGAACATCGCACGGACACTGATACCTTCCTCTGGGATCCATTCTCCTCTCCATTTGATGGAAACCAAAAAAGGGCCTTTGGCCAGGCAGGTCCCATTATGTCTCAGTGACAGAGCCTGGAGGTGAAAAATGCACTGTTTTTTTTTTTTTTTTTTTCTTCGCCGCACTTTTTAGGTCTCAACAAGAAATGACATATGCCTCCCATGAACGGGGAAGGGGGGTAATTATCCTGCCAAAGTCAGGTCAAGTTGCTCGTTACCGGTCTGAACTTTTTGTTTCAGTATTTTTCTGAGTTGAGTGATCTGAGCTTTTTGTCACCTCTACCTTTGTTGGGAAGTGAGGGCAACGAAATCAAATCACACAACTGTTTATATCTTAGTGCTTTTAAATGAGTGTTTCACAAAACCCGTAGGTGCTAATGATCCCCGAGTCCAGTGCCCCCTTTGCACCCTGTCACATTCCCACCTCATGACCTCATGACTGGATGTATGCATTAAACAGATGTGGTTGGCTATGAGGGGCCTGAAACAGGATAGGACAGCCTATAGCCTTTAGGCTGGTCTTCTCTGGCCTTGAAGCCAGGGGCCTCTGGGTCCAGAGGACAGGATAAACAGGATAGACTGGTGTGTGTGTGTGTGTGTGTGTGTGTGTGTGTGTGTGTGTGTGTGTGTGTGTGTGTGTGTGTGTGTGTGTGTGTGTGTGTGTGTGTGTGTGTGTGTGTGTGTGTGTGTGTGTGTGTGTGTGTGTGTGTGTGTGTGTGTGTGTGTGTGTGTGTGTGTGTGTGTGTGTGTGTGTGTGTGTGTGTGTGTGTGTGTGTGAGACTGTGTGAGAAAGAGAGACAGAGACAACCCTCCCCACCCCCCATTTTCCCCCACATGCAAACCATAAATGTTCAGCCAGTGTTCTATTTCAGCGTCATGTGAGAACAGCGAGTTGGATTTTCACTGAGATGTGCAAGCAATTTGCTGGCTCAGGGAAAAAAATGAAATAAAAAGCAGCAATATTTTGTTATTTCTAAAAGTCACATGACATTAAACCCATTTATTACAGATAATATACCCTATAATAATATACATGACGTTACACGTGATGCAAACAAACATTTTTCTTACCTATGAGTCAGAATTGTCGTTGACTGGCATTAAATACTCTCGGATCACGAGTTTCCCTTTTAATTTGTTATCTTATCACAGAGTGGAATTACAGCGGAGGTTGTGTTGCAATAACTACCAAGTACTAGGGATGGGCCATGAATTTAGAATATTCAAAGTTATTTTAATCTCCAAAAGTATGCGACTTTCGTTCTTCCCGTCAGAAGGTGGCGATAATGCGTCTAAAAAGCTGTCTGCCAGCCGCGTTAAATAACGCAGAAGAAGAACACGCAGCTTTGTAGGTGAGTATTCAAAGACAAGTCAAATAGTGCAGAGAAAGTTTTGAACTGGAGTTTTGCCTGAAATTCCCATCGATGCCACATGACAGTGAGCTGGATAACTTTTTATTCACAAGGTGTGTGCCGAGCTACAAATATGAACCCTGTGAAAAGGAACCTACTTTGTGAAGTTGGTGGCTTTTTGCACAAAGTGAGCCGCGTTTAGGTAAAGTTGTAGATTGCAACCAACTCTAGCCGGTGTTTGGTTTGTCCCTTCTGGGCTGCTGTAGAAACATGGCTGGTGCAACATGGTGTCCTTCACATCAGGGGTCTTTGTGGTCCCCCGGCAGGTGACCCTCAGCCGGCTTCTCTGAGCCTCGACCTCGACCTCGGTGTGTTGCGGTGGCCTTGGCGTGGTCGAAGTACCGACGGTATCCGACTCTCCTCTCGAGGGTTTCACAAAAAAAAACGACTTTACTTGTTTACTCGAAGCAGCATTGTTTAAAATTCCAGTGTGTGAAAGTAAGTGTAAAAAGAAAAAGAGACTTCACGTGAAAGATGCAGCTCTAAGAAAAGCTGTAATACTTAAGGACAACGGATTGAAGGTTCAACGCTAACCGACCAAACATCTGCGTCAATGACAACGTGATGAATTTTGTTTGCGATAGCTGCTTCCCCGGAGAGCGGGCTAACGCGGTGCATCACTCTTTTCATGTTCGCAGGGCTTCACCCACTCGCAGCCATCGTCCTCTGTGCCTCCTTTTAATAGACGCATCGTTCCACCGAGTGAAATTCAACCACTAAAACACAATCAACATGGAAGATGGATAATGCACAACAAGTGCATGTGGAGCAGCGCCACACACTGTGCCCTCCTGCAGCCGATTCTGATGCTATGCTAAGCAAAGGGAAAGCCGCCATTAGCGAGACTGTCGCCGACCCAGGCGGTACGCTCTAACTAGCCCACCGCCTCAGACCCATCTATTTTCAATATGCCACATTTTTAGTCCTTTTTTTTTTTTCCTCCCCAAAACCTGACACGGCAATCTGATGATGAACCAGCCCCATTATTCTATTTTTTTTTGGGACGCCAGCAGGAAGAGATAGATCCCCGAATGTTGTACCTTCATAGAACCAACATTATCCCTCTATGTCAGAGGTGGCTAATATCGTGGCGGTCTGGGAGTCCAGAGGTGCATACAGAATGATGTCATTAATCCTGCGGGGCAATCTCTTCTCTCTCCACCTCGCTCTCTCGTTCTCTGCAAACGGCCGATGCTGAAAAACCGGAGCCACGATTTGCATGCTGCATATGTCGCCAGGTGGCTCGCTGGGCTGCGGGTACGAATTACATTTTCTGACAACAAGGTGCAGTAGACGGAAGAATCAGTAATAATAATAATTTGCCCATTTTTTTTTTTTTACTAAAAACCAGCAGTCTTGTTTCCCTTTTCTTCTTTTAGCTATAGATCCTCGTGAATTACACGTAGGTCACATTTCCACTAAAAGGTGACCTATTGATCCGCTGTAGCCGAACGCAGGCAATCACGGTCTTCACTTACACACTGGGGTGAAGATGAGGGTTGAACAGAAAAGAAACGTGTGAATGGGGAGGCTTAAACTTTTCCGACTGGACTTGGAGCTGTGCGCCCGTCTGGCCTGTTTCTACCACCGGGGGGGTAATGACATTGTTTTGTCGCCATGAAACCAGCCTGGATGCACCAGAAGTGTCTTCATCGTCCACCACCTCCTAAACAGCTGACAGGAAGCGGCGTCTAGGTTTAAGGAAGACATTAGCATTCCTCAGTCTTCACGTTGCCAAGGCCTTGATCTCTCCGGAGACAACGAGGAAGGGGCATCAAAGCGAAGACGCTTGTTCATTTGAGTGTGTCAGCATGTGTGCTCGGGTCTTATGTTGTCCGCCGGTATCGAGAAGCCTCGTTTTCCCCCCAAATTCAACACTCTGGCCTCATTGATCCGTCCCTTCAATTAACGGGCAGGTTTGTCCCCAATCAATTCCCATCTCGCCCCCTCTCCCCTTCTTGTCCATCTCTTTTTCTGATTCCCTTTTCTTCATTTTTCACATTACCTCCCCTTAAACCCCCCCCTCCCTACCTCACACCCCTAAAGTCTCGGGGGGTCACTACCAGCAAGGTGATTCGTAAACAGCAGCTTGCAGAGAAATCAATACTTTATCAACAAGCCACACGGGGCTTTTGCACTTATCCTATATGATCTTTGTGGTAAAGGCCTGCGAGCATCCATCTCCGGCTCTGCTCCGCTCCCCAAGCTGCTGCTAAGACAATCAGAAGAAAGGAGAGAGGGATGAAGGGAGGAGGAGGAGGAGGAGGAGGAAGAGGAGGAGGAGGAGGAGGGTGCAGGGGTCTAGAGGCTCGCTGTTAGAGGAGGGATTTGCTGCTCCGCTGCTTTTAGCTTGATCTGCATCTGATTAAGGAGAGAGGGCAGAGTGTTGTCCTTCACCCCGGTGCTCCCCCGTCCCACCATTATGTACCCTGGCACTGAGATCCATCATCCACCTACCACGGGCCTGGCTGCCGTAGCCTGGGGACTTATTAGACCGGCCCTGCTCTGCTCAACACGGCCCCACGCTGCATACCGCGGAGGGTAAAAAGCCTCTGCTTCTGTAGCATACTGTATATTTACCGTGCATCCCAATGACTCGCATGACGTAGAAGGAAGACAGAGAACTGGAGGTGTATATCTGCTAAACACTTTGGATTATTAGCCCTAATTATCTGTGTGGATTCATAGAGACGGAACAGCTCCAATTGCTGATATTAATCACTTCATTATTTTTGATTGATCACATTATTAATGTTGATGCTACTTCTTACACGTCACTGTCGCTGACAAATTTCGATTCAAATTTCTCCATCTAAGTTTTATAACTTTATTCATAAGAGGTCTAAAGAGGAATTAGGTCTCTCTGAGGTGTAATTGACCTCCAACATTTATAATGTCACTGTAAAATTGGCTTGTCACTTTTTCTTTCTTTTTATTTTTTAAACACAAGTTTAAGCAAATTCCAACTCACATTTCCAAATGCAACGACCAGGACTGACATGCAGTGGGCACCGGCACTGTCTCTCTTTTTTATTGTGATAGAGTTTTATGTTGTTCTGTCATCGTCCTGAAAACTGCATTTTGTTGCATATAAATGTCTCTACCTTATCAGTAATGGCTTTTTTTTTTTTTTTTTTTTACAAGCTTCTGGCGGTGCCTCTGAGGAAGATTACAGTAAGCAGTTAGTATTTGGTGCACATTTTTCCTGCTCGTTTTTGGTGTCGCCTGTTGCAACACTACGGTCACGTCTTCAGATTTGTTGGCAGCTACTTTTTTACGAAGGTAGAGTGAGATTGGAAGGATGATGCAGATCTCTAAAAATCACTACGTACCGCTTGACAGATGCTCTTGTATCTTGATTATCTTACAGCTCTGCTCACTTCACTTTTTTTCCGTTGGCTTCGTTTTCTGGAGGGTCAACGGGGCGCGCAAGAGGTCAAGCTGGTTTTTATAGAACATCCTCTGCATGGCAAACCAATGTGCTCTCGCATTAATAGACTGTAAATTTAGAATTGAACTGAACAGTAACATTTATATGCTTAATATTGTGACAACGCTGCTCTGTAGGATTACGTAGTGCAGCTTTCGTCTGGCAAACGGAATCAATTGAGTCTTTCCTTTGTCGTGATAACGATGCTTTATGGTGATCAAGAATTTGTCAAATGTGCAACCGAGGTTGTGACAAACAGAAGGGCTCCAGTAAATATGTTGCTCCATATTGTGTTCATATAATTGAAAAAAATTATATATAGGTATAATTATTGCAGCTGCACGTACAGAAGTGGGATCTATCGGATTTCAAATGGTTTAAAAAGATCTATTCAGCTTTGCATTCATTCTACTAAATGTGTAGAATACTGGAAGATTTATAAAAATGGTGTATTGTGGTGAAGCAGAAAAGCACAACTTTGATTATATTAGATGGGGCATGTCAGTGTTGCTCAAAAATCCCCTTTTCAAACCGAATCAGAAACTGCAAACTTTCCTTTATTGTGTAACTTTGGTATGAACTGACCTACTGTCCTTCACCGACACGCATTCTTAAAGATTTCAATCAGTGACTCAAACTTTACAAAACATTTGTAGCTCAAAAGAAAAAAAAAAAAAAAAAAAAAAAAGACGCTACTGTCGCTGTAACTCTTAGCTATTCACAAGCATAAAAATTATAACAATAAGTCCGGGTTTAATTCAGCTTCAAAATCACAAGGTTGTGGAGGATGGTCTGTGTTCTCTGAGCTGTCTTGCTCCCAGCGGGTCTCATCCAATAAGCCGGCATCAAACCCGCCAGACTGAGTGTGAAAAGTGGAGAAGCCCGCCATGTGAAAACATCAATCCTAAATTTCCAGCCTCAATACCATCATGACCTTGGTTTGGAATGACATCTATTTGCTGGCTGGCTGCACACATCTCTTTGCAAATTGTATGGGCCAGGCTAATTTGTTTTTATGCACGTTTAGTCAAGAATGTGATGCCGCGTTAGCTTTTGGGAGCGCTGCCAACGTGGAGAAGGGGTTTCCGAGTGACAGACAGAAAAAGGGTGATTGAGGATGATTGTTCTGGCTGGTTGTGTTGATATATGGAAAAGAAAAGACGCGACGCGCATCCTGGAATGGGTTCACGGCAGATAGGAGTCCTTCTGGTACCACCTAAAGCCCAATATCATCATCTGTACATGGAAATAAACAATGACCTTTAAAGCTCCAGCTACAGTGAAGACAGGTGGCAGGTAGTAACTTAACATCTTGGAGTGGACTATGTTGTACCATGTGATTTAAAAAAAAAAAAAAAAGTCTTATAAAAACATTTTAAGCAGAAATCATCAAATTTGTGTATTGAAAAAAAATAAAATAAAATAAAGGCACATGGAAAAACAAAACCTGTCATCTCATCTGCAGCTCCTGAAAAACAGTTGCCGGGATCCAGACTAAACCCAAATGCAAACACGGTTTATGATGGAAAATATTTGCTTTGCTCATCGGTGAATTGACCTCTCGGCTTTACGACGCTACAAAATAGAGTCTTAGGTTCATACAAGCTCTCCACCGCTTTTAAAGCAAAAGGCCCGTATGGAGGAATCATGAGTTTTCATTCACAAGGAGACATAATGAAACTCCACACATGATATAGTATCGTACAGAAAATGAACCACACACACACACACACACACACAGATGAGGCTTTATCGTACACATACTGTTCTTACACTGTATACCTCCCCCCCTCCCCCCATGACAGAAATAGTCCTCGTGGCCCCTCACAGATACATGCTGCGTTGTGCCGGGACACACATTCAGGTAAATACTGTGTTCTTTTCCACATGTATGCACACATTTTAGGGTGAAAGGGGTCACACACACACACACACACACACACACACACACACACACACACACACACACACACACACACACACACACACACATATATATATATATATATATATATATATATAAGCTGCCTGTACATCTAAAGATAAATGCACACTAAACTAACACTGCAGCACACTCTGGGGCTGCTGTACTCTGAGGATCGCGCCTGCAAAGGTTAAATTCCTCAGACGTAGTTCACACGTCTTAATGTACGACTGTCGTGTGTTCACGGCTCCGCATGCTTCACGCTGGAGTTACAGAATACGTAGAAAAATAGCAGCAATGGTATTATTTACAACTCGATTAAAAAAAAAATTTAAAAAAAAAAACCAACAACAAAAAAACCAACATTGTTGCTGTGGTTGTGTATGAGCGAGAGCTACTGAGATATCAGCATGTGGAAACTTGTGCCTGTAGCCAAAATAATGGCTTTCAAAGGGATTTTATTTGTTTTGCTGAAGGCTATAAAAAGTTCCACATCTCTGTTCATAAATAATGTCCCCCGTTACTCGGGGTAATCTGCAGGCCTCGCTGTCAACAAAAGTTTTTCCAATGCGCTGTTTCAAGTGCGTTGATGAGATCCCGTTTACTGTGGAGAGAAAAGTTCCACAGATGTATTTCAATAATGAATGTGCAGGTGTTTTTGTATAATTCTACCAAACCAATAAATATGATGCCATTTGTGTTTCTGGAGACGCGTCTCGATTTTGAAAGAGCGGATGCATTAATTTAGCCAGTTTAGGCAGACTTGACTGTCACATGTAGCAGACCCTTATCGTCGTTAACAAGTTGGTGATTCTAAAGAGCTTGATGGAGTTAAAATGTTTGAATTTCTCCATTGATCTGATCTTTAAAACTCCAGATTGCTCTCCATCGCTGTTTGTTATTCACATGAGAGAAGTTCGGTGAGCCAGAAACACCTTTTATTAGCCCAATTAAATCCCTCTACTGTTCCTTGCCCACATAGTTTGTTTCAATCGGAAATACTTTATGATGAAGTAACAGAAGTCAGGCGGGATATCGTTCAAAATGTGCCGCGTTCTCTTTTTATTTTTTATTATTCTGTTGTTTATAGAAATTATAACCCCAGTGGTTTTAAAATCCTGCAATCACTCTACAGTGTTTTGGCATCTAACAAACCTTTTAATTTTAATGGTTCACCTCTCTTTTCTGAAATCCAACAAAACTTTGATCATTCATTCTCACCGCCGTTCATGCAGCTGCATCAAACACACCACGGCGCAACCGCACGCCTTTGATCTCGTATGAAGAAATAACGACCGCTCACTCCGACATAATGATGTGGTCATTTTTTAGTTAGCACCGACGTGATTTAATTCCACCTCGTACCCCTTTTCTGGCCTCGCTCTATGAGAATCCGACACGCTCTCAGGTCCGCGGATAATAGACGTCCTTTCATGCTCCGGAGGCCCGATGGCCGCAGAGCGGCCTCACACCCCGCGGCCGCCCGAGGCTACTCGCATCAAGTGAAACGTTCCACCGGCGTTTGATTGAAACTGGAATGCAGAGATACAGGAGCATGTGATATGGCTTCGGGGATGGAGTGCGGTTTTCGACACAATCTCAGACGGCGCGGTATCAGAAATATCAGGTGTGCTCGTATAGCCGGAGGTTAGTCCATAGGATTAGAAACCAGCATTATCTCTCTGCAGCTTGAATGTGAAAATAGCCCACGCTGGGTTTAAGTGCGTGTCAGTCAAAGCGCACTCTGGCTTTCCGTCCGGCGAAGGGCTATCAAAGACATCATTTAGTATTCCTGGAGTCTGGTGCACAAAAATAGACATAAATATAGCCAATACGATTCAATACTTCACCTCAATCAATATTACTGATGAACGGGGGGACAGTTTTCACAGGTTTACGAGATGATACAGTGCGTTTGAGAAAGAGGAAGAAATAAATTTGTCCCGGCGAACAGCGGGTGACCCGAACTGCTTTAAGCTGCAGTTCTGATTTACACACAACCGAGTCCTCACTGAAGATTAGGAACATGAATACCTACTGAGCTGGCTGCAGCCGTGCGCCGCGCTCGTATGGAGGGAATAAATCCAGTCCATATGTTTACCCATGTGCTCGGTCTGCTGCATCCTCACCTGCAGCCTGGTGGGGATCAAAAGGCCATTTGTGCATTCTCAAATCAGCCGTTGGATAATCGCACCTCTTTTGCACCATCTTCTCTTCTTCTTCTTTTTTTTTCCCCCAGCTTGTTTTTCTTGCTTTCTGTCTCTGTGTTCCCTAATTTTACCTTCCATCTTGACATCTTTCAACTTGCCACTGATTCATGCTCACCTCCTCCCCTCTCCTCCTCCCCCCTCCGACCCTCAGCTCCTCCGTCCCTCCATCCGTCACTCTGCTGTCCCGAGGCGAGCGGTCAGGAGCCGGGCTGACTGTACACGAGGTCTTGGAGGGGTGACCACTCCCTGTTGTCTGCTCTTTTTTGTTTTTTATGTCATGACTCTCCGTTTTAAAGGCAAATTGGTTGTGTGTGTGCAGCAGAAGGCGACACATTGCTTATGCTGATCTTTCACTTGGTAATCATCAGAATTTATAAGGAGCCATTAGTGAGCATCAGTCATGTGGTCTGAACATACAGTAATATCTGTCTTTTCCACTGCTTCCACAGTTTTTCCAAATGGCTCCACTTGCTGGCCAGATAAAACAGGAAAAATATGTAACCCCCATATTTTTTCTTATTTTGCTTCTGAGAAAGGTTTCTTGACTACGTCCCAAAGAGGTCATCCACATGTAGAACTTAAGCAGCTCAGAGGCTGATGGAGCTCTGAAAGGCACCTTTTTCAGAAGCCTGGCTGGAAATCAATGTCTGCACTGTAGATCCAACGTGAAACCTCTTTTGTTTGGGAGGCTTTCAGTCACGAAGACTTAAAAACACAAGGCTGCTCACGGCGGGATGATTTGGATCGAGACAAAAAATTGTAAAACTGTGTAGTTTTGAAAGAACAACTTAAATAACTAAAGTAGTTTTTGCTCTGTTGTATTTTGGATGCTGTGTTTGTGTGTTTGCATCGTTCGTTTGATGACATTTAGTATCTGTTCATGCATTGAATATCCTTTCAAATTAAGGTCCTTTCAAAATAAAATAGTTGTAGATATGCAACATAATTTCTTTTTGATCAAATTAATTTTTTTAAGGCAAAAAGTTTGTTGTGTGTAAAGTGTGCACAGACCAGTTCTTTAAATATTTGTAGTCTATTTTTTTCAGACAACCTCTTCAGCACACAACAGCTGTATGGTGAATTCAAAGTCATGACATCAGAAGATAACTTCTGATCGGACAATTCATCACAGTGTTTTTTTGTAAAGAACAGGAAGAAATAAAGATTGTGAAGGTTTAACATTTGTAAATATTGACGACATAAGAAAATTCATACTAACAAATAGTGTTTGTGGCTCGTGCCAGAAAATGAACTATTGTTCTGTGTGCTACTTGCATATATTGACTGTCTCTCTTTGTATTTTTTTGCCACTGCTGGACACAACCATGCATTTCTCTATTCTCCATCAACCATGATCTCATATTCTCAGACACACACACACACACACACACACACACACACACACACACACACACACACACACACACACACACACACACACACACACACACACACACACACACACACACACACACACATATGCATAACTAGGTCAAGGCAGCCAGGGGTAATGGGAAAAGCCTGAGGCGTATCTGCCAGGCAAATGATCTTATGAAATGATTAAAGAGTGGTTTCTCTCACTGAAGGCATGGATAAAACAAGACTACTGGTGCATATGCAGGTTTATGTACATGTGTGCATGTGTTTGTACTTGCGAGCCGGGCTAAACCGGGCTCAGCAGTATCCACCCGAGGACTCCCTGGGAGGAGAGCAGCGTGGTGTAGTTGTTGCAGAGCAGATCTTTGAATTGAAAAACATAAGTTAAAGCCAAAAAATTACCTGCTATACTGGAGTCAGCCAGCGAGACGAAAAAGCCAAACCGTCTCTCGAGGTGTTGTTCTGAATTTGGCTCTTGATTGGATTTCAATCAAACTGTTCTGGGTAAAGTAGCATTTGTATAATGAAAATGACGTTTTTAATATAGTTCTGATGCACGTATGTAATATAGGCCAGTCTTAGCCTGGAGACAGACAGACTGAACTCCATACTTTAAGGCTTTTAACCTGATTTATGTTTGTTTTTAGTGGCAGCCTGTAATGAAAGAGTGATGAGTTATAATGATGAGTAAGGAAAGTGGAGAGGACATTTTACCTGATGACAAAAGAACAACCTAAAGAAGATGCTGATGCCAGTACTGATACACTGACTTTGAAACCGTTTTCTGAATGGTACTTTTTTTCAATACCAAATTTATGAAAGTCCATATTAAGAAAAATAAAATTACATTATGGTATAAATCTGCAGTTTTCATGCAGTTTAGAGGGGGAGAGTGTAAATAAACCTCTAAATCTCAGTTTCTTCCTGTTAAAAGGGAGTTTTTCCTTCCTACTGTCTGAGTGTTTCAAACTAAGATTAACTTTGAAACCGAGTGATTTTATTGACATGAGCCCAGTTAGAGGCTGTATATGGTAAAATACTATGACTCACTAATGCTGATGAGATTTACTCCTGTTTAAACTTACTTAGTTATGTGTTTTAAAATGAAAGTGGTGATTTTTAATACAAGATCGTACTTAAGCAATTTCATTTGGTGCGAAGTTTGATACTGAGCCAGCAAACAAGTGTGTTATTGAAGTATATTTCTTCTCCACCTCTTCTACGGTATCTAGCAGGGCGCCTTGTATGTCTTTGAGCTGTAAAACCCTCGTGTATGTGCAGGCCATTAAAATCCAACTGCAGTCCAGTCATTAGTGTAAATACGTTTACAAGCTATAACAGAATAAATAATGAAAATCTTAATGTTTACACTTTACGTCAACATTTATATTTTTAATAAGTCACCTTCATCACTCACAAACGGAGTGGACGTGTTTGAAGTCTGACAATGATGCAGATATTTTTACTTCTGGCGAGCCGGTAAACACTTTCAACCCAACTGCTTTTTTTTTTTTTTGGTATTTGTTAAAGGAAGCGGCTCTATTGAAAAGTGCTGACAGATATGCAAACAAGCTGAATACGTGTTAATGACTGCTAGCTTAGTGTGTGAATAGCAAAGGTGTTGATTAGTGCCGCTGCAAGCTGCTGTAGCCAAGACAAGCCGGCGTGGTCCACCGCGGTGAGTTACAGCCTCCATCCGCCGCCAACAACAACTAACTTCTGCTTCCATCAACAGCTCTCGTACTCACTTCTGCTCGTGTCCTGACAGAGGCGATGCTGTCTTGGAGCTGAAGTTTTGCCCCGTGGCCATGCGGGGGGAGGAGGGGGAGGATAAATGAGACCCTTTTGGACAGCGGTGAAGTGACCCACATGTTTTTCTGTGGTCATCTCTCCTCTTGTCCTCTCTCATTTTGTTCTATTTCCCTACTGGCCATCGCTCTTTCTCTCTCTCTCCTCTTTTGCCTCCGCTCTAATGCCGATGCCCCGCACCATTAGTGTTTCTATAGTGACGGCAGACAGATGCTTGGTGCCACTTTTGCACAGACGAGACTGGAAGTGGGAGTCCACACCGTACACATTTCTATACTAACACACACACATGTGCTGCGCTGTGACAGCTGCAACCGTGTGTCTCTCTGTTATATGCAAAGCAAACCTCAAGTCGATTCTCCACACACACACACACACACACACACACACACACACACACACACACACACACACACACACACACACACACACACACACACACACACACACACACACATTTCCGGTGCCCACATCAGAAGGGAGATGCTGTGTTGTTGTTCCCGGTGTCACAAGATCCCTCTCACCACAGATGACAAACAGATATAATCAGGTCTCCAGAGACCCATCCTGCTGCTGCCACATTCATTACAGCTGAACTAATACATACATCAAACAATCGGGGGGGGCAACCGGCCGCTGCACTGTACCGACACACACACACACACACACACACACACACACACACACACACACACACACACACACACACACACACACACACACACACACACACACACACACACACACACACACACACACACACACACTCATATCCACTTACGTCGCCGCTACTTCTTTAACACACATTTCCATGCACACACGGTTATATACACATAATTGCACGCACTGTCAACACTCATTGTCATCACATCAACACGTATCTCATATCAAAGGAATCGTCTCTTTGACCCTGCGCGGCACACAGACCAGAATAATCGCTTAATCTCCAAACTAAGGAGCGATATACATATCTAAGTGACTGCCTGGGACATCCTGTCATTCCATCAGTGAGGATTTGCATGCGTGTGATGTGTTTAATACTTTTTTTTCTCATGGCCGATCCACCGCGCCATAATAACACAGCATGTGAACGAAGCCCAAGCAGACCTGAAGCTGATTTATAGTCGCACCCTGGCTGGAGACTCCGTCTGGGCTGTTTGAAGTGACGTGAGTTTGTCTGTGTGAATGAATGGATGCACTCAGATACAGATATAGGTGCTTATGCATGTGTGTGTGTGTGTGTGTGTGTGTGTGTGTGTGTGTGTGTGTGTGTGTGTGTGTGTGTGTGTGTGTGTGTGTGTGTGTGTGTGTGTGTGTGTGTGTGTGTGTGTGTGTGTGTGTGTCTGGGGGTTTCACCCGTCTGATGCATGTCGTCTAGACAACATTTGTGCCCTGCGTCCGAAAGGGGTGATTGTCTTATGCAAATGAGGCCACGCTAGCCGTGACATGTCGTCCAGCATGTGGGTCATGTGATGAGAGACCAAGGCAAAGCGGTGACAGTTGATAGCCTGCTTTTCTTTTTATTTATTAGTGCGGCCATTGTTCACCATCACTTCTTCAGGCTGCGAAGACACGGGGTGGTATTCAGGCCAAGAGAAAGAATACAATGTGTGATTTGTCACAACCGTTATATGAGCCCCGCATAAAACATATTTATAGCTGCATAAATGGGATTGGAAACTAATCTTGTGTTGTTGTTTTTTTAGACAGACAGTTGTATAGTTGTGGTATCTAAGCATTCAGATAGTTTTGGGTTCACTGTGTTGAGGTTTTAGTGAATTTGGTGTTTAAACTGGTGTTAAAACTTGTATATAGCTTTCTCTTTGAGTGTGTATTTCATGTGGGATATTTCTACGGTATGGTTGATTGGGGGAAATTGGAAAATTATGTAAATTTTACGTGTCGTTAGCATTGTAATAACAAAGAATCTTTGTTTTTTTACCTTCGAGTCGGTCCTTAATATCTGCAGAGGGAGCGCGTTGTTTTCCACGGAGTCTGCAGCACAAACCAAACAATGTCGCTAGAGAGGCGTTTTCTAGTTTTCCGTGATGTTTCGCAGCACCTGCAGATTAAAGGAGGGTGAAGGGTTCAATCTGAAACCAGAAGACACTAAATTCTGCATACTGCTCCTTTAAATGAAGGATGTTTGGATTCGGCACCTCGAAACTCAAAATACCGTTGATCCAAAACTATCTGCTCGGGATGCAAACACACATTATTCTTGACTGCACCACAGAAAACTGGAAGGTGATGAGCTGATTTATTTTATTTTTTATTTTTATTTTTATTTTTTGGGGGGACAAAAGGGAAGGATGTCTCAAATGGCATGTAAAATAGCCATAGAAGTGTTTCATATTTTTGTCACAGACTTTTTAAAGTAATTTTCTTTACACAGAACTTCAGAAAATTGGGGCCAATTTTTCTAAAAAGCTTTTTTTTTAATTTTTTTATACACAGTTCTTTATTTCCTTTGCATCTCCTCCCATTATTCACAAAACAAAATAATGCTCTCCTCCTGTTAAAACTCTGTCCTATTTCCACTATTTATTTCCGTCAGGACCATTGACAGACACATAGCTTTGATCTCCATCAAATTCAGATCATTTTCCTCTTAATTCTATAATTACATTGATCAATTAAAATCATGTTTTATTTTCTGATTGATTAACCTACCTTATATGATCCTGTGTTGTATGTTTTGTTATATACTCTGTATATAAGGAGTATAAATAACAATAGGAGACAATTTAACACAGGAAATTTGGCAATTTATGCAATTTCCTTTCATGTATGTACTTTAGATTAAAAAAGATACAAATAATAGCTTTGCATTATCACTACGACAGACGTGAGAAAATATGTTCTATGAAGAGTGTTTGGGTGAATTGAACCTTTAAAAACGAGCTCTCTTTCAACAGGAACAGTTTGTGTCTATTATGTCGCTCACATTCAAAGCAGATATCAACATGTACAGTTCCGTGCACGGCAAGACATGAGCAGCATTTCGTACAGATGAGGACGAGGCTGCACGTTCGGCCCTTCGGGATCCATTCATGCTTCTTCTCGCATTCTCCAGCGAATGAGGCGGCCATTTTCTTGTAGCTCCCAGTCAAAATGCCCTCTTTAATTATGGAAAGCCAGAAAAAGGGGTCCGCCGTGGAGAAAGAAAACGGTGTTGGGTTTGGGATGCGGAGAGGGTTCTGGGACGGCGGGGAGCAGCGTGGACTTGACAACCCAGGGCATGAATCGCATAAGTGGATTTCAAAACAGATGACCTGCATGCTGATCCCGTGATCTGTGCCTTCCAGTCCTTCCTAAATGCAAGCTTTTTACTTCTCATCTCCCATCATTCAGTCGGTTTTTCTCTCTTTCGCATATAGAAATCCCCCCCCCCCCCCCCCCACACACACACACACACATGACACAGCCTGAGGTATTATCATAGGATATGTCCAGAGGTCCATGCTGACCTTTCACCCCGGTCTCTGGGATAGAAAGGGGGCCCCCGATTCCTGCCTGAGCATAAAGAGTGGCGGGGGCCAACAGCAGTATTGTTGGAGGGGCTGCTGACTGACAGGTCATTTTTCACCCATTGTTTTTTATTTTTTTTTAAACAGCAATTTTATCTTGCAAAGTAACGCCTTGGCAACCATGAAGTGTAGCTTCAATGCACTGGTGACGATCTGATGCCGTTCGGAGCATAAAGGTAGCCGAGGTTTCAAAAAGAGCTTCAGTCTATTTAACGTGAGCAGTTTATTTCTCATTTATTACCGTCGGCTCTTATCATGTTAACGATCAGAGCTTTTTAAAAAGATTGATACTGTACGACCAAAACAGAAAACGGACCACGCAGAAAACAACACAACATATTCTTCATGTGTTTGTTCACTTGTGTGCGTCACCGACGTGTGTTCGTCTCGGTATCCGGTCTCCGTTTGTATCTGGCTCAGAATCAAAGCAGGAGAACGAGACGTGCTCCACGTTTTAAATTGAATTTCATGCTGCATTAGTGGCACTCCTCCGAAATGCATGTGAGCCTCCCCTAATGACGCGCTCATCTCAATACGTCGTGCGTCGTGTTTCTCCATCAGTTAATACGAGTGGTCCAGCTGATGTGATCAGAAGGAGAAATTACTTCGTTCTGTCAGCGGACGTTCTGTACATACCATGACCGGGAGTGATTTTTTTCTTCTTTTTTTTTTTTTTTTTTCTTCCAAACACCCGTAATTTTGGACAGATGTATTTTCTGGACTGCATCAGATGTGTGTTTTTTACCAGCACCGACTATCTGCATCGCTGTCAGCATTTCTCAGAGTTTTACAAACTTGGATGAAACTAATCCAAAACTTGCTCATGAATTCATTCACTTTGTGAATCCTACTCTGTCCCCTCCTCCTCCTCCTCCTCCTCCTCCTCCTCCTCCTCTTCCTGCTGTCCCCGGTCAGGTCTGACGGGGTCCAGGCAGCCTTGGGTCTATCTGTCCTTTGCCATGTGTCCTCTTTAGCACTGACCCATGCTGGAGGAGCAGGGACTGGGCCCTCCGGGCTGAGGTGGTTAAGGAGAGAAGGAGTGTGTGTGTGAGGAGAGGAGAGTGGGGTGTGGGGGGGAGGGGAGGTGGCCTCTGCTAGAGGCAATGGGTGAGCAGAGGGCAACAGCGTGGGGGTTGAATGTAAGCCTTGCAAGCCTCTCCTTCCCTTCCATCCAGCTCTCTCCCCCTCCCTCGTGATCCTGGCCTGAATGACATGGATGAATAACAGAGATGTGCAGCGGTACAGGCTGCCCTGCTGCTGACCCTGGCTGCTCTGGCCAGACCAGTGCGTGTGCGTGTGCGTGTGAGCAGGCTTGCATGTGCATGCATGTGTTCCAAAAGTTTCATATTTAAATTCCTGTTCCTTCACCGTGTGCTCTAAGCGTGCTTATACACTATATAGCGTTGATGAGTGGGGCTCATGTTTGTCTGTTCGTGCGTGTGTGTGTGTGTGTGTGTGTGTGTGTGTGTGTGTGTGTGTGTGTGTGTGTGTGTGTGTGTGTGTGTGTGTGTGTGTGTGTGTGTGTGTGTGTGCGTGTGTGTGTGTGTGTGTGTGTAAGCGTGTGTGTGTGTGTGTGTGTGTGCGTGTGTGTGTGTAAGCGTGTGTGTGTGTGTGTGTGTGTAAGCGTGTGCGTGTGTGTGCGCGTGTAAGCGTGTGCGTGTGGCTGTCAGTGTAAAATAAACAGTGTGCTCTCCTTGTCAAAGGCAAGGCCTCGGGGCTGTGGAATATCTCGGACACACAGGGAACCAAATCAAGCAAAGGGAAAAAAAAAAAAAAAAGTGCTTCACTCCATATGGCACATGGCTGAAGCATGCCACCGTTATGTGCACGGACACACATGCACGCTTCTATTGTTTGTACGTGTGCAGGCAGACTTTTATTGTGCTTTTAGAATACAAGTGAATTGATTGTTATCTGCACGTTTTTTGACTTTAAATAATGATATTTATTACATTTAAAGGACCAATTTGACTTCCTAGAATGCAAAATGTCACACACACATTTACATGTACGCACAAACGCACGTGCATTCACATGCA
The DNA here is from genome assembly GCF_029030835.1 of Brachyistius frenatus. Classification (NCBI taxonomy): domain Eukaryota; kingdom Metazoa; phylum Chordata; class Actinopteri; family Embiotocidae; genus Brachyistius; species Brachyistius frenatus. The sequence goes on from NW_027210652.1 coordinate 1,982,835, forward strand.
TTCACGTGCACAGTTCATATCCTGACTGTCTTGTAAAACTTTGACAGCTATGATGCAGAAAGTTGTGAAGTCTCTTTGTGTTTGTGTGTTGGAGGATTCTTTGATCAGCACTGATGGAAAAAAGGTTGATGAGGGAGAAAAAAAAAAGCAATGAAGTAAGGAAGGAACGAGGGAAGAGTCAGACATCACGTATCTTTAGATAGAAAACCCAGAAGCCTTTGAGACCAACTGGTGAGTGTGAATGAAAGCGAGGATGTTGTCCAGACGTGTGAAATATTCACAAGAAACGAGTCACATCATCATCGTAGTTAAAGATGGAGGCAGTGTTTAGATCTATTCAGGTAAAAGTACATTTCTGTATCAGTAAGCATTCATTGTACTTACTATATCTCGCCGTGTATATTTGGGAGGTATTTTATTCTCCTGACACTGTCCCATCCCCGTAAACCTCCCTGTGTGGTCTGGTGATTAAACGGCACAATCAGGATCGACATTTCCGACACGTGCGACAGCAGAACGACGTTATGCAAATTTTGCTGCAATCAATCAATCTCAGCGCAGGAGTGGTTAAGTTTCAGAGGGAGGTGGAACAATAAAACCGGCCATATTGGCAGCATTGCGTGCCAAGTGGTGGTCGCGGCCTCTGCCCAGCCCTCCTATTATGAAGCTGGCAATACGTTGGGCTGCCCGCTGGGGAAAACGGGGCGCTGACACCGGGAACATATGCAGCAACACCTGATTGCTGAGCCACCGCACACGTCTGCCAGAGAGCATGAACACACACACACACACACACACACACACACACACACACACACACACACACACACACACACACACACACACACACACACACACACACACACACACACACGATGGAAGATGTTGTTGTAATGATATTTCCATACAATCTGGCAGACATTAATTATATAGAGAACGCTCCATCGCTGATTTAATATGGAGCTTGTTTTTTTGTTTTTTGTTGTTGTTGTTTTTTTTTGTAACTCATGGCGTCCGCGGAGGACATGCATGCTCAAACACACGCCGACTTACAGAGCAAAAAACCCACTGGGGATTAATTTCCTTATTCAGAGAGTGTCTATGCCAAGCTTGGCTGGTGTGCCAGTCGCCCGCGGTGCACCACACGCTGCCACGCTGTGCCAGCAAACAGCACTGATGCCCTCCATTTGCGGTGTCACATATATCAAATGCATGCTGCTATCACTTAGCCCTCGGTAGTCTGAACCCTGCCCGCCTCGCTGTGTGTACGTGCATGCGTTTGTGTGTTTAGCATCTGGTCCCGTCCTCCGCAATGTGCTCCGATGAGTTTGATTGACGACAAGTCGCCGCATAACGCCGTGATTGATTGTGTGAAAATCGGAGTGAATGAAAGTGTTTTCGGGATTATCTGTGACCAGACGCTCACCCCGCTCTGCTCGCAACACAAACTGACATTTTTTTTTCCTTCTGACATTTTATAGAACTTTTTTTTAATTTTTTTTACCAATTTGCAAACCCATGACCTTCTTGACAAGCTCATACACATGTGAACACGCACAGAAATGCAAAAGCACACAAATTGCACTGTCCTCCCCCCCCCCCCACACACACACACACACACACACACACACCTCCCTCGCTGGCCTGCACACTGCGGACGCTGCATCATTACGGGGCCGAGTGAGGTGGGAGGAAGAAAGCCAGAGCGAGGAGGAGGAGGAGGAGGGGGAGGAGGAGGAGGAGGAGGGGAGGGGGAGGGGGGAGGACGAGTTGTTAGAGACCTGGCCTGCATTGTCTCGCGGCTCTCAAAGGCTTTTTTATTTAATTTTTTTGCTACTGTTGTTCATGGTCACGTTTTGAACTGGATGTGACCCTACAGGTGTCCCTGCTCTCTAAATGTGTTCCCGGACCCTTCACCAGCCCCCCCTGCCCACACCTCAAGCCGCCTGTCTGTGACCCCTGACCCCACAGACCCCAGGAAGTATGGGTAATGGCAGGCTTGTCAATAAAGTCCAGGGTCACTAATAGACCGGCTTTGTTCTGCGATGTCAGCTACCAAAAAGGAGAAGACAGGCAGGGAAAAAAAAAAACACCGTCCTTATAACGTATCAGCGTCTATTCAAATTTAGGAATGGGTGCTTTTGATTGTAAGCCCACCACCTTCCCCCCCACCGCCCCTCCATCTCCTTGCCTGGCTCTTCTCATCTTTAACTCCAAAGGGGTGCTTGTGTGCCGGGCTAAAAGGTCTTAATGTGTCTGCATTCATTGAGCCCGACCTCAGAAGGCTGTTTTTAACCCTGTTTACGGCCTTGCATCCATTTGGCCAGGAGTCCTTCACTCCCCCCCTCCCCCCCCCACCTTCCCCCCTCCATATCTCTCTCTCCATTTTTTCAACCTCCTTCACTCTGCCTTGCTCTCTTTCTCTCCTCCACCCACATCCCAATCCTTTTGTGATAGGATATGAATGCACTTTGCTAGTTGATAATTACACTCTCCTACTCTGCCCTCCTCTCCCTTTCTGACAGTGGGATCCACAGGCAGTCCTTATTCAGCCAGTAATTTGCCTGTCCTCCTCATTCATTGAGAAGGTACAAATTATCCTTCACACGGGCGCACTGGCTATTCTCCGTCTCCGTCAGTATGATGAGAGCTGCACTAAAGAGAAAATAGCCAAGAATATGCAGCTTCGCATCTGCTCTAAGTGTAATCTAAAAGAAGAGATTTGTGCTTCATTCAGAAAGTACAGATTTTCTAGTTAATACGGAAGCCAAGTAATAACGGAGACTTCCTAATTCTACAGTAGAAGTCTGATCACAATTATCACGAGCATTTCCGTGAAATGGATTTCAGACGATTTGCTTTAATTGTTTTGACCACATCTGGTACAAAATGTTGAGCTTCAGCGTCGTAATGACGGTCGACACCGCGGTCGACACCGCGGTCGGCCATCTTGACATAATTCGCCGAATGTGATTCCTGGCGTTAGCGTCCGGACTCGGGCACATTTTGGACATTCGCTCCTCGTCGCCTTCTCATCAACACCCATAGCTGAGGTCTCACCGCCGAACCCGACTGTGTTTAAGCCGCGTCCAAAATAGTCCGCGTGACAAACAGATAGTTAGCAAATGAAAGGATTCCACGACAAATTACTTACAGGACTTCTTTTGGAGCATATATGTCTGAAGCCATTTATATCGCCCTCATGAGTTTATAGTTGAGTCAGGATTTATGGCGCGATGGAGCTGCGTACAGTATAACACCCCTTCCAGCCTGGCGTGTTTTCAATACTCAGACAGCGGGGTGGGTTTATTTCAGCATATCTGTGTGAATTTAATTACAAGTGCCTCGCTCGGTTAAAAAGTGTGACAGCACCACGGGCCATTTTGGTAATTTATTTATGGGCTGCGTTGGCAGCGTCGAGGAACCTCATTGGCTGAGAGCAAGGTTCAAGCAGCCGGTGGCGATTACAGGGCAAACGTGACCACTGGATAGACAACGACTGGCCCCGGGAAGTCAACAGGAAATGCTTTTTTAAAGACCATAATCATGTTTTGTCAAGTAATTACAGAACGGGGATGAAAGTACAAAAACACATGGCGATAATGGGACGAAGCATTGATCGTAACCGGGCAGAGCAACTCCTGATGGTCACGGAGGGACAATGGAGCACAGAGACATCCATTGTTCCTCGACTCCATGAACTATGGAGCTCGTTAGGTGGAGCTGTCCAAGATTAAAGAGATGGATATGAGCGGAGGAGTCGAAGCCCCGAGGTTAGAACTGGGGGCGAAAATCGACACTCTGCCACAGCAGAGATGATCCGGCTCCCCAGCTCATGACCCCGCAGTGGGCTGCAGCCTTTGATTCCTTCCCCTCCGTCTTTTTATCCCCACATCAACAACACACATAGTTTCATCTCTTTGCATATTATCCGACTCCACCCTGCTCCGCTCATCTCTTAATAAGGAGCGTCCGATCTTTTTCTTCCTCTTTTGTCACTTCCTTTTTTTCTTTCCTCGCCGTTACGACCGTTGTCATCTTCCTCCCTGCGAGCGGTCTGTAATTGATGGATTTCAATGAAAGGTGTAGGTGTTGTATGTATATCTGCCAAAAGCACCGCGGCATTGATATTCTCCCCGAGGCAAAGGAAGAGAGAGACGGAGAGGGAGAGGGAGAGGTGACCCTGCTGGCTGAGTGGCAGTGGCCGTCATGCATAGCATCTCTAAAATGGGCGTGAGGGGGGAGGGGGGAGAGGAAAGGGGGGGGGGTGAATGTCACTTTCAAGTGTCTCCTCGGCACTCTCCCTTAATGAGAGATGGGTTCTGCTCCACAGACAGCCAAGGGGACCAAGGAAGGGCCCTCCTCCTCCTCCTCCTTCTCCGCCTCCTCCTCATTCCTCGCCTCCACCTCTCAGATCTCCAATCCTCCGAGGAGCTGACAGCTCCAGGATCCGCCAGCCTGCGTCTCCTCCACCTGCACAACCTCATTTCCACCATCACACCAGCAGCAACAACAACAACAACAAAAGGTTTTACCGCTGCTCTCCCTGTCGTCACGTCACGCACATCCTCCCCTCGTCACTCTTAATGCCGTACCGGCTCACATCTTCTCATCATCTCTGCTCTGTAAGTGAGGGACGCACACTGATGCTATTTGGCTAAGCCCGGCTAGTGATTCATCCACTCCAGCTGAAGGGAAAGGTGAGAGGAGAGATCTCCCAGGACTCCTCGCAGCCCCCATCTGTCAGACGCACCCGGCCCACTGATTTACATTTACCGCAAGGATTTATGGGACGCCCGCCACAAAACGAGTCGAAGCAGCAAGAATCATGGGGCGAGAGGAGAAATTATTCAAAGCAGTGATTATTTTGGGACGGCCATTACGCATGCACACCTGATCAGGGGGTGTCACCCGTGACTCCCCCCATCCACCATGATGGAGAGGGGCCTCATCCGCGCGGCGCTCTTGTTTTACCTGGCTTGCATAAAGGGGAATTCTCTTAGGCACCAGGAGAGCCTACTAAGGCTAAATTAGGCCCCCGGACAGGCAGAGGAGAAGGGAGAGAAGAGCGGATGAGGCAGTTATGTATGCACAGGGGATCCAGATGAGGGATACTGGTCAAATTCACGATCAATCTTCACCCCAACGTATCGCCGCTATGTACTGAGATGCATATTTGCCGCTTTATGTGCGTAGCGATTAGTTTGAGCGTATTTTAACATCTACTAGGTCACATTCCTGCTTCAAAACACTCGCAAATGATTTAAACCTTTAGAAATCGGTCACATTAGAAATCAGTTTGGGGAAAATGAATCCTAAATGTGTACATTTCCGTGCGTTGAACAGGTGACATTTGCTCGTCCACCTGCTTTCTCTGTAAATCATCAGCCCAGGAAATGTCACGCCGACGGCCCTCCTTTCAACACGGCTCTTAAAGCTGAGGATCGTCACTTATCGTCATTACTTACAGCACTTTGCAGTCTCCAGCTGAATAAAGGGTTCGCGTAGCCAAGTTTGAGCACATGCTCCTCCGCTGTAGCTTTACAACTAAGGTCAACTCAGCTGGAACTCGCGACCTCCTCCTTCGCCGCTCTTCCTCCTCGTTGCTCCTCCTCCTCGCCGCGCCTCCTCCTCGCTGCTCCTCCCTGCTCCCCTTCTCCTCGCCAAGTTCATTACCAGTGGCCCCCAGGAACGACCTGATTTCAATTCAGACGCACTTTGTTCAATTGCCCTACATGGAGGAAGTTGCCAGAATGGGGCCAGTTGATTATCCTCCACCACCACTATGCTTATTTTATTTAATGCCCAAAACAGCAGATCATTTTTAAAATCTAGGGCAACTAATTCTTTTTTTTCTTCTTCCTCTTCTTCTTTCATTTGCTGCCTTGACGGTATCTAATGTGGCCATTTCATCCGCCTGCTGCCGTACGGCGTTGCTGAGGAAGTTTCCTGGCGTGTCACACTGGTGTCAGAGAACACTCCAGAATTGGCGAGTAGTCGACCTCCAGATGAAAAGGAGCGAGCGTGTGATGTTGGTTGCAGCGATGGCGTCAACGTCGCTGACCTCCAGCATACGTTTCGACCTCAGGATGACAAAGAGACACCTCCGATCTCTGCGAATGATAAGCAGCCGGCGTATAATGGAAGTGCAAAGTAAGCAGACGAGGTGTTTGAGAGACGAGGCCGTCGCCGGCGCTCCTCTCGTTCTCTCACGTGGTCTCGTGGAATTCACCGAGCTCCATATTTTGAATGACAGCTGGAGCTTGATTCCTATTTGAATTATATTCTGTTGTCGTAGTGTAAATGTTAATATTTTGCGCCGGGTTCCTCGAGTAAAGACATTTTTGTTATTTTATCCGCAGCTCATCTGCAACCGTTCACGTCTAACAGCCCGCCGAAGCAACTCCGGCAAAAACAAAGCTTCATTTTATACAATTTTAACTTTAATGTCTAATTTATTCTGAATGCTAATTCATGTGGTAGCCAAGTGTTGTGTTTACGTTTTGTGATTTCCTTTCTATATGGCAGTTGTCTTAGTTGCTGGAGGAGTGTGCCGTGCTGGTGTTGCGGTTCAAACGCTGGACTCGACCCGTTATGTTCCGGTTCCGGAGTGAATCGTTGTCTCTCTCTGTCGATGCTTGTGATGCATTTCAGAAGTGTCCCAGAAGCGGCTCTTCGACGCTAAAAATATTGGCCTGGTCTATTTTTGCGTCACGTGCGTCACGCTGCACAGAGCAGATCAGTCAGACCCAGCAGGAAGTCAGACACGGGAAACGCCGTGGAGGAGCGAGTGAATTTTCAAAATAAAACACCGAACATTACACCGCGACATCGAAGTCGACCTCCGTGATCTCACGAGGAGAAGAGATGCTCTGCGGGCGAAAAATTTACTTTAAGCTGCAGCACGACAAAGTAGGAAGCAACGACGACATCACAACACAAATAAAACGCACAAAAAAAAGAAACCGTGTAACATCGTAGCCTCGTTACACAAAATACACACAGACATGAAGGAAAATGAGCCCGTCAGCATGTGAAGCGCTGCTGGTCGGGAATGAAGGCGTTTGGAGGATGAAACAAAACAGCATCGCTGACACGACATCATAGATCTGGGCCCAGAGGAATTTACGGAAACACAGTGAGTGTTGTCCCACACACACACACACACACACACACACACACACACACACACACACACACACACACACACACACACACACACACACACACACACACACACACACAAAACATTATCCTGAGAGCTGCAGTTAGAAATCGTACGTGTGGTCTTATTCTATTTCTTTCTTTCAATGATGACCTCAACATAGTCCTACTAATACAAATCAGTTTTATTTCTCACCTGACCGAAACCTTTTTAAACTTTTACTCTGAACAATTCCTCCAGTATAACATGTTCAGTGTTTTTCTTGCTGCAAAGACTGTGTCAGAGGACCGGGGGTGTTTTATTGTGCCTCTTTGGCCAAGGCTGTGATCCCTTTACCTACGAGACGCATTTACAGGCATTAGAGAGCTGGACAGAGTTCAACACAGTATTTCTGTTTTACTACACACTCTTTTCCCCACTCATCTGCCGCCTGACTGCTATATAAGGTTCTTTATAGAGATGAAAAGCAGACCTAGAGTCACCGTTTGAATCCAATTCAGTGAGTCTTATTCGTTCTATGATTGTCTTTTTCCTGGCAGGGAGCGATCGACTTGCTAAAAATGGCCCCGGCTCTTTTGTTTGCCAGCTGATCCTGAGACGATGAGCCCGTCGGGTCCAGAGGAAAGTTGATTTGCCCCCAAAACACAGAATCCTTCATTTGTCTGTTTTGGAAAGTGGAGCAGAGAGCGAGAAGCTGACTGTCGTCCGTCGGTGCCACGCTAAGTCTCGTACTGTACGGCTCGGAGAGGCGGGAGGGAGAAAAGCAGCTTGGACAGGAGAAGCGCTGCAGTAGGTGGGCAGATTAGCATCACCAGAATCTGTTCAGAGGGATGAAGTGATGACGGAGAAGTCGGCTCTGCATTATATTCTCGAATGTCGGTCACTGATTTATATTGGAAATCATCACACTGACAGATTAGAGGAACGCGCTGCAGTAACTCAGGAGTTGAAGGAAGCAGGGTTCAAATTGTTCACGACACTTTTCTGGCGCTACGAGATGAACGAGCATTAACACCTCTCACGGCATCATTATTAACAAAGTCCCCAGTAGTCTCGGTCACGCATTCATACAAAATCGGTGGACGTGGTGCCGGTGAGTGTGTGCGGCGTAACATATGTGGGAAATATTCGAAGGCTTTTGTGGGCTGACAGAGGAACCACCTAATCTGGGGGACGGCTCTGCCTCAAGATAACAGGTCTGAAAGGCTGTTCAGCAAAAAAAAAAAAAAAAAAGTAGGACAAAGAGACTCTTAATTTCCAATACGGTTTCATCGGTTGTCAAAGCAATTAACATATTGGAAGAGATCAGTCCGTGACAACTGTCAGAGCACAACCTCAAGACAAAACCAGCATTGTGTCCGAAGGAAACCTTACATGCCCTGGTCAGACGGACGAGTGGGGGCTAGGTACGATCCAACATGGGGGGGTTGAAGACTGAGCTAACAGGTGCAATTTATTTGTCTCTTTTTTTTTGTATTTACATGTCTGCTGTCACATAGTCATACATGTGTGAGCGTGTCTCCCCAGACGCCCGGTAAGAGGCCGGCTGCACTGACGGTATTAGCGGCGGGTTTTGCGGCGGTGTTGAGGCTAAGCGCTGGTGACAAAGAGAGATGCCTGCAGGACTCCTCAAACGTCCATCCTCACGCGACACGAAGCGGACGAGGACCCGCGGCCGCTCGGAGACGGGATGCCGGTCTGAGCGAACGGCGGGGGGGAGTACAAAGCAACGGGGGGGGGGGGGGGGGGGACGAGGAGAGGCAGCGGTGGGCTGACGCAGGGCGAGATAAGGGAGACGGACAGACGGACAGAGGAATAAGAAACGGGGCGGTGAGGAGAGGGGTGGATGTTTAAAGACTGCATGAAAGGAGGGGGGGGGGGCAGGGAGGGGTGAAGAGAGAGAAGTTTGAAGTAAAATGGTTGGGACATGTGTGACATTGGGGCCCTGGCAGCAGTTGTGTCATCGGTCCGTATGACTTGTGTGGAGCCTGCGTGAAGTAACGCGTTGCAGCAGCGGAGGAATGGTCACTGCACGTCCACGACCTTTCCATCAGGAGTCCGCCATGACGCGTCAAACCACGACCTTTCCATCAGGAGTCCGCCATGACGCGTCAAAACACGCCGCAGCGTCGACCATGACTACACGTCTGACAGGAAAATACTGTTTCGGTTCGAGAACTCACGGACTTCAAATATATCGGTAAAGAAAGGTGTTAAATTCAGGCTCCGCCTCCATCCAAAACCCAGATAACAGGTTACCCCCCCTCCCCCCCAATGCGATCAAGCACTGTCTTTACTTGCTCTGGACTGATGAGACTGAGCAGAGTCCTTCAGCCGTATAAACATAACCCCTCAGAAGAGAAAATGCCAGGGTACCCCCCCTCCCCCAAACCACCACCTCCCCACCCCTCTAACAAGAAATACAACTTGACAAGAAACAGACACGGGTTCAAGCCTTGGCCTCCAGGCCTCACTGCATTCTTCACCGTTCCTCAAAACACTGGTGCGGAAATGTTGACATTTTTTATTTTTTTTTATGGCACCACAAATTAGTCACACAAATGAAAAAAAAAAAAAGGTCATCCTGAATCCAAAGAGTCACGTCATACTTACGAAAATGACACTGACGTACGTGTTCATTGAACTGCATGTCTGACAAATTACTTTGTATTGAGGTCATAAATGACGCTGTGTCTTATGTTATAAATGTAATTGTTCATGAAGCTGGTTGATGGCAACACAACTGAATACCAGTATAAACTCTCAACATACACCTGATAGCACTTTAGTACTGTTAAAGGGACACTTCACCAATTTTAGACGTGAAGTTCATTCACTCATCATGAGGAGCGCTACTCAGCCTCTGAAAACAGATGTTTAATTTTTTATTGTGGCTCTCCAAAGTGCTTCCTAAAGTGATGATGTCATCAGGGTTATCTCTATTAAAATGTTTAACAGAAAGCCTGTATAACTAAATGAAGGCATTTTACCAGTCAGGAAAAACAAAGAAAACATGCAGGTCGGGTCCCTCCAGGATTTCAGAGGTTTTTTTGTGATTGTTGCGATCAAAAATGTTTGATTTTGTGGGGGATTTTCTCATCAACTGCGATGTAATTTGCGGAGTTTTAAGTGAGATTTTTGCATAAAATTGCGGGAATTAGAAAAAGTTGCAAGTTCAGAAAGAAAAATGAGATTCTTTTTTTTTTTTTAAGCTCGACCTGATAAAGGAAGAAATCTGTAATCACTTCCTGTCATAACAATCATGTTTCACATCACAGACATATTTTAGTTCTAATCTTTTTTTTATTTATTTATTGAACTTGGAGAACTGTGGAGATAAAAGTTACTAAAATAAATCATAAAAGTGACACAGCTTTCCAGAACAGTCTGTGACTGTAATATAGAAATTACTCCATCAGCCTTCACAATAAGAGCTTTCGATGCTGTTTAATTAATGTTCATTCAACACATAGACCTGCTGGATAAAACAAACAAAGAGACGTCTCTGACAACTGGACATGTGTATAAATGTTCTGTAGCAGACCGTAATATGTAATCACTTCCATTGATAATAAGCATTTCATTAGAAAATATTATTGTGAAGGCCACTTTTTCCATTTCCTGTTTTTCCTCTTGTCCCGGTTTCCTCCGGTGCTCGGAGTTAGTTTTGGTGAGATTGCGGAGTTTGCTCGAATTTGCATTTATCATTGTGATCGCAAGACCGCCATAGAGATCGACGTTAACATATTTTGGCCTCTGCTGTTTAAATTTTGCTCCTTTTTAAAATGATTTCTGACTTTTGTTTTGCGCCTTAGTGCCTCTTTAAATCCAAGATCTGACTTGCTTCTGTTTTTTGTTTTTTTTAAGAGTTTAGTTTTGGATTTAGCTGCCTTATACTTCAACATATAACAGCTATAGTGTATCATACATTCAAGGCTGACTGTGAATCGTTGAAGTCTTTTGGGCATCCTTTTGCCTTTATTATAAACAATATTAAGAAACGAGTGAGAAAGATGCAACAAAGGTCTCGAACCACATTTTCACACAAGGCTGCAAGAATTCAGATGACAGTTTTAACTCTGAAAAGGTCACTTTGCTCAGGAGAGAGAGAGGCCCTTCTTATTTTGCTCTGGGATCAACTTCCGTCATCACTAACGCCACCGTTGTTTCTCTTTTCCATCTTCAGGTCATGAACGGCCGGACGCAACGATCAAAACAAGCTGAAATGTGAGTATTGATAATCCTTCTGGAGATTTCAACGAACGACTCAAGCAGACAAGGTGAGCTTGGAAACTCCTCCAGCTATGAAAGCCTGAGCATCTTTTACGATGTTCACACAGCCAACAGAAGCAGAGACTGACCAGATCATTGGAAGATAAACAGCACTCCAGTTGTAAAATGCAAACTTGGGTCACACGGATAAACTGGGCATTCATCCTTTAGGGTCAAATATGGCCAAAAAAGGAACCGCTGAAGACATTTCAAACTTTAATGACCTTCGTGAGGATTAACTCTTTGTTCCCACCCAATACTCAATCAATAACCGACAGGCTCGGACATCTTTATCCGCAGACGGCTCAAATGCTGCTCAAAGGGAGGAAGAACAGAAGCCCCCTTTTCTATATTCTCTGCATGTTGCAAGGCACCGTGATATTCCTGTCTCCCCTCCTTAATCTGGCCTGCATTCAACTTGGCCTATTGTGTGTGTGTGTGTGTGTGTGTGTGTGTGTGTGTGTGTGTGTGTGTGTGTGTGTGTGTGTGTGTGTGTGTGTGTGTGTGTGTGTGTGTGTGTGTGTGTGTGTGTGTGTGTCTTTATGAACATATGCTGCATCGGGTGAGCAGCGATCATGACACCTAACGGATTAAAGGTAATAACAGTTTATGTCTATTTTAAAAGGCAATAAGGGGGGGAAAAATATACATGTAGATGGAAGATGTACCTTCAGAAATTATGTTTTTTGTTTTTTTTATATTAGGAATAGGACAAAATGGTTCAAAATAACCAGCCGAGGTGAAAGGAGCATTTTGCAAATTGCAGATAAGGGATGAGAATCCCAGTAAAGAGTCGCCCTGAACACGTGTTTGCCTCCATAATCCAACGTTTCACTCCTACAGCCTGCGTTTTTTTTTTAAAGGATAATTCAAACAAACAATCTCAGGAAAACATCTAATTATAAGAAATATGACAGAATAAATGAGGAATAAAAAAAACCAACCAAAAACAAAACACTTTTCCTTTTAAAATGTGTGTCCTCATTCCTCCCTCCCTGATGGTGGACTCCCACAGTCCTTGGGCCTTTGTGTCTGTCTCCTCTTTATGAATAGAGGCTTAACCATGGCCTGAAGCAATGCGTCTTCTGCTCCCTCATTGATAGCAAATGCATTATTCATTTATTTTCATCATATCATCAGACGTGTATAAGCTTTACCCAGTTATTTTTGGGGGAGCAGCATTTATTATCTCTTTTTTTATTTCATTACTTCTCAGGGTCTCACGGAAAACACATTCACACTATTCAATCATTCATGGCCTCTCAACTTTATCAAGACCCCAGCTGAGATGAAAGCTAGTCTTTATTATTGATTATCAGAGGGATTAGCTGCCAGTGAAAGTTAAGGTTAGCCCCCCAACGCCGCCGGTCAATGGACGGGAGCCGGCCCTTTTTGTCGGGAGAGTGTCTCTGCACGCTACCCTCTTATGTGCGAGTTAGACGCTTTGTGTACGTTTAGACATATGTTCAAATCATACATGCATTCTTAATAGTCTCATTTTTCCTTCACATTCATTCAAACATCTTGCACACCAGGTGACTGATGAAAACTGGGGTTGTTATTTTTTTTTTTCTTCTTCCGGACTTCAGCAGACAAAACACAAACGAGCTAGTAGGTAAGATGAGGAACAAAGAGTTTGAAACTATATCCTGTGTCCACAGCCCTGTGTGCAAGTCAGTGCCCTGGACCAATTATCCATAGCTCTTTCCCCTACCTTTCTTTACTCCGAATGAAAGACAAACACAAAAACCCAAAAGCAGCTGGCTTGCTCGGTGCTTCTGTATGAAAGCACTGCTTCTCTCTCGACCCGCTCTTCATCCCGTGCCCACAAGTCTCCAGCCTTGACCGTACATTATCTTTCAGACTCAATGCTCCTCTTCCTCCTCTCCTTTTCCCCTTTTCTCTCTTTCTGCTCTACCTCTCCAAGAATAAAGCGCTCCTAATGACTGTGGGCTCTCAAGGGCCTGCTGGTGCCCGGGTACTCGAAAGTGCGGCACGGTGGAAAGGGGGGGCACCTCCTCCTTCTCTTCCTCCTCTTTTATCACAGGTGAGAATAGAGGGTCAAGAGGGGTTAATGTGCTGCTGTTGCACAGAGGTTTGGGCCCTGTCACCATGGCAGCAGGCATGTCGAATACCAAGGTGTATTTTCTTCCTCCAAAAAGAGAGGTTTGTTTGTGATTTGTTTTTTTGGCCTTTGGGTTCAACTTCATTTTTAAATTGTAGGTTGAAACGGTTCAGCTTTGACTCTTTCAAGTAAGATGAGGGTGAAAAGATGATGTTTTAGTAAATGTTTAACTGCTGTTGAACCTGCGGTTCAGAGAAACCTTGCCCGTGTCCAGTAGCTCAGTCGAGAGCATTGAACAACCTCAAAAGAACCACGAGTTCCTCCTTAAACTTCAACACGCTGAAGAGTCCCTGCAGTCATTCAGGACCTGCAGCTTATGAACAGAAGGTCACGGGGTCAAGGGGCTGAGGTCACCGCATGGGTTCAAGGGAACACAACAACTGGCCAGTTGTGAGGCTCGGTGAGGAACAGTGATGCAGGAACCGGACCTGCGGGAACAATACTTTTGGTCCTGGACCACATGGCACACATATACACTTGGCTTTAATTGTGGGAAGCAGAGAAATTGTTTTGCAGGCTGCAGACCTGAGAATATTAATCATTAAAACCCTGCAAGGCTTCATGTGCTGATTTAAATTCCACTTCTGCAATAAATTAGCGTGTTCCTTTATTCTTTCTCCCTCAAACCTGAAACAAATGCAGGCAAATCTAAAATAATTAATTTCAAAGGATGTGAATTAAAGAAGAATTCCATCTAACCATTCTGCTGCAATTTGCATTTAGATTTCTGCGATTTCTGCACTTTCTTTATTTTCTGCTCCTTCGCTCTCAGAGGTTTCTCACTTTAATATCAGTGTGGATCAAAAGCCTTTCATTAAGGTTTTTCTACGCTCCTTCCAGCATTGTTTGGCTCCCAGGATAACAACAAAGTGCTTTCCCCTACTCCAGGGCCAGGTTAGCTGAGAAGAAAGGAACAGTTATTCCTGGGCTAAGTTCACATCAAACACAAGGGGCTCCAAGTGAGAGAAGATGAAAGCGCCAGGCCTGACCCGGAAGATTAGACCAACACTGCTGCCAGCTCTGCAGCACCCAGGGGCCATCCTCACTCCGGGATCCTACCCCTCCTTCCTTATACAGCACAATGGACTTCAGCACAGAACAAGCCTAGAAGAAGAGGAGAGTAAAATATGAGCAGAAGAAGAAGGTTACAAAGGAGCTGCGTCGGGCAGACAAAGAAGAGGAAGAGGGAGATGGATGAGCAGTGAAGAAGAAGAAAGAAAAATGTAATATCATTTTCAAGAGTGTAAAACTGCACACTATCCCAACCTACTTTTCTCGCCTCTGCTGCCGCCTCCTCTGACAGATAGCAGTGAGGCTAGAAATAATGCCGATTATCATAATTGCTTAAAGTGTGTGTGAATATTCATGATTTCTGCAGCCTTATTATAGCAACAAATCCACATCACAATGAATGTAAATGCATTGTGATTATTTTACATAGCGCAATGCCCCCAATCCTTCCCCCCTCCCTCCCTCCCTCCGTGTGTGTGTGTGTGTGTGTGTGTGTGTGTGTGTGTGTGTGTGTGTGTGTGTGTGTGTGTGTGTGTGTGTGTGTGTGTGTGTGTGTGTGTGTGTGTGTGTGTGTGTGTGTGTGTGTGTGTGGACTGCAGCTGCGGGTGTCAAGGTTGGGTGCTATCTCTAACTGGCCCTCATCAGCTGGCCGAGCTGTTGCCATGCATCACATGCGGAGGCGAAAAAAATCTGCAACGTGAAAGAAAAACGGGGGTAAGATGGAGGGAAGGAAGGAAGGAAGAGGATAAAGAGACAAAGAGAAACGAAATAACGAAGAGAAGTTGCGGGAAAGAATACGTGAGAAAGTGATTGGAAAGAAAGCAGGAAAGGAAGGAGGGATCATCCATTCACACACACACACACACACACACACACACACACACACACACACACACACACACACACACACACACACACACACACACACACACACAAAACCACTTCCCATCAAAAGGGAAGCGGGGAAGAATGGCAAAGAAAAAAAAAAAAGTGAACGAAAGAAAACAAGTATGTGATGTTGAGGTGCTGAAATGGGTCATAGGAAGGAGTGGGGGGGTCATACGAGGCACATAACATCATATCAAGATACCAAACCACACAAACACTCGGCCACCCCCACCCTCTGCCCCCACCTCCCCCCTGCTCCTGTGCCCATGCTTATGAGGTGCCAGATGGCACAGGACAAACCCTCCTGAGGGGAAACAGCGTGGTGACCCCTCCCTCTCTCACCCATACTTTCTCACACATTGAAGACACATGGAAACAGAGATGCGGTGGGAGGAAGGGGGGGAGGGGGGTTATCGATGATGCCCATCAAAGCCTGCACACACACACACACACACACACACACACACACACACACACACACACACACACACACACACACACACACACACACACACACACACACACGGACTAACTCCCAAGATGCAGCGATATCAAGGCATGCCTTGACATATTCTGAGGCAGGCAAAGAATTTGAATAGCCCTTCAGAAATGTGGCTGCAGCCTGTGAGCTGGCTGCCTCGCTCCCTCAGGGACACAGGCCCATATCAAACATGTCCGCCATCCGTGCTCTACCTGAAGATGCTATCGCTCACCTCCGCCTGCATGCTGCACGGTGACCCCCCTCCCCCCCTCGACCTCTGCCGCCGTGCTGCAACAGGACCCGTGAATCCTGCAGGAGGAGCGGCGGCGGAGGCGCTTCTTGTAACGGGTGAGCGCTCCACAGACAGGCAGAGAGAGAGAGAGGAGATAAGAAGTTCAGGAATGAATGAGGGTGAAACTGCAAGAGATGAAGCATATTGGTGTTGCTGGTGGTGGTCATATTAATCAAAGCACCACCATGGCACATGTCATGTGTTGGCAGGGCAGCAGTCACTGTGTACAGCTACAGTGTACCAGGTCCTTTCAGCACACTTCAGTTTTTACAACCAGCGGCTCCTTTTCATAAATTTGTCCGTTTATGTCAATAATAATAATAAAATAATCGGGGAGACAATAAAGAGGGATAAAAACAGAAAAGACGGTCACAGGTTTTAACCAAGCCAATAGTGGAGTCTGTTGAGTCTCTATCTAGCGCTCCATTTATATATCACTATATATATACCTATCTAGCTCCCTCTCTCTCTCTCTCTCTCTCTCTCTCTCTCTCTCTCTCTCTCTCTCTCTCTCTATATATATATATATATATATATATATATATATATATATATATATATATATATATATCTTTCTATCTATAAATCGAAGAGTGCACCGGTTGTACATGGCTGAAGATTAACGTTATTGAAGATGGCAGCAGTATCCTCGTTTCCTCGGAGATGCAGGACATGTGCTCGGGCAGGTCAGACAGATTTCACAAATAGCTCCCACTGGTCCATGAGGCATATTGTTATGTGTTCATACGCGGAGAATTTTAATTTGAACAGATTACCGCGAGCTCCGATCTTTTATTATTTCTCACATTCAAGCAGTAGTCGAAAAACTGTAGTATAACTGACAGCTAGAAATATAACTGAGCGCTATTCGGTGATATTTGGCCACAGCTGCATCCAAAATACCTCTTGTCTTTGCATGCCTGAAGAGTGACCTATTTGATGTGGTCTCACTCCTCCGTCTCGCTGCGTCGGCTTGGAAAGGAAAGCCTGCGCTGGGAGGACAGGCCGAGCCGTCCCAACGGGCTCCACCACTTATCACCAGTCTTCTGAGATTCCACCAAGATTCACCCCCTTATGAATAATCTCACCCACAGGCACAATGGAGCAATGGAAAGGAGGAAAAAAAAAAAGGGGGGGAGGGCAGATTATTTAGAAAGACGCAGGGAAGGTTGGGACAGAAAAAAAGAGGAAAAAGGGGGGAGACGAGAGAGAGAAATACAGGATGGAGAGAATAAAGGAGGAGGGGAGGAGTGGGAGGAGGATGAAGGATGGAGAGAAAGTGAGGAAGTCTTTTGATGTGTTTCTCTCTTCGGAGCGGCCGTCAGGGTGGATGGTGGATCCAAAGCTGGCCGCGCAGCTTGAAGGGACTGACTGGTTTATTAAACGCTCCCACCGCCCCCATGCCTCCGAGCATGATGGGATTAATGCTGGCATAACCCTTTACTTAATTCATTACAGGGGGACGCCGGCTAATTTGATTTGATATTATTTTAATAAAGTTCTGTGATGATTTGGAAGATTGTTTCAGGCTATCAGAAATAATTTTCCAGTTATTACTGCCGTTCAGGCAAGTCCTTTGATAGAGGCAGTCGGTCTTGGTGTGTGCAGAATACATTAGCCGTAAGTGCAAGTACTTTAGCTACAAAGCTACAGAAGAAATACTAATAATGAGACCGCTCTGAATTGCTGAGTGTTGTGAAATGTTGCTCAGATGTGCTGTGGGCAGGCGCCATGTAAGACAAACATGACCGAGGAGGAAGAAGAAAGGGGAGAAGGAGACTGAGCAGTGGAGCGATATTTTTGTATGCATTGAGCTTACACATGTCACCATTGTTAAATCTCCGAGGGATACATGGCTGCTTTTCAGAGGAGCACCAGTGCTTTTGTGTTATTCATGTGATTATTGAGGAGACGACTGCTAGCGTGGGTGTCTCGCAACAAAAAGATGGTCCATTTCTTTCTTTTTTTGTTTGTTGTTGCGTGAAAAAGATCAGATGTGCAGCATTAAAAATGACATGAAACATTGTCATCGGCTGAAAAATACAGAACAGTTGTACTGACTTGGAGCATTTCGGTGTGTCGTGTTTTAGCATATTTTATTTCCAATGTGCTTTGCTCAGTTTGTGCAGTGGTTTTAATTGGGTTCCATCTCAGTCATATATATCGGCCCCTTCAGTGTTGGAATAATCCTGTTTTCCACCCAGCTTTTTGTCCACCTCATGTCATGAGCCGTTCCAGTTGCATATAATCCCACCACTGTCTCATCACCTATTTACATATTCCTCAAGATAATTGGAGACACTGTAGATGTCTCACACTATTTCCTTAAGCCCGCGTCCAGACCTTTGCAAGTTTTTTGGAAGAGAAGGGGAAAAGAAAAGTTGGGGAGGGGAGGCGTCTGAACTGTATGGTGGTGACAATGTTTTTGTTTTGCTTTTTCCTTAAACCCCAAATGACACACATTTCCCTCTGAAAAGATAAGCCCTCAGTCAAAGGCCGCGGGAGATGTCTGGGACCCTGTGAAAGAAGTGGGGGAATTACCTACCGGGGGTCTGGCATGAAGGGAGGGGAGGGGTGGTGAGGATGGAGAAAGAGGTGTGGGGGTGGGGGGGGTTACCCTTATTCATTAGTCCGTCTGGGGTCCAAGGCGGGGTCACACAATGTGATGGTTGTTCTCCAGACCCCCAGACCCCAGCAGACACGTTTAATGGCCACCGTTTCCTCTCCAGACAGAGAGAAAGAAAGGGAGGGTGAGTGGGAGGGAGGGACGGAGGGAGGGAGGGAGGGAGGGAGGAACGGGGGGAGGGAGGGAGGGAGGTTGGAGTGAAGGTGACAGAAGGGGATGGACTTGGAGAGTGAAAGAGGAGAAAGATGAAGAGAGAAAAAAGGGAAAGTACTACAGATGGAAAAAAACAAGGTTTCCGAAGTGAAAATGAGGGGGGGGGGGGGGTGTTCAGGTGGACCAGCATGAAGCCGCATTTTTTTGGGTCATTGAGGTTCCCACTCGGGGCACGTTGGTACCTGCAGGGAGAGAAACATTCCACCTCTGGATGCTTCCCTCTCGGTGTTTTTTCTCGGGCTCAGAGGATCACGGGTCACAATTTAAAACAATTCCTGAGGTCAGAGTTCACGGTTATCGTGAGTAAGTGGAATCAAACAAATGTGGAATTTCACAACTCGAACAAACCAAAAAAGGGGGAAAAAAAAACTAGCTGGAGCGGCTGGTTTCTACTCGACAGAATCTAATTCAAACTTTGAAGGTAAAGATGGAGATCCACCCTTCAAACCAAAACGGGATGATGTACAACTTCGCATCACTTATGGAAATAGCATGCAAATCATGCGTATATCACCGTGTATTTTCCGTTCCCTATGTGCGTTTCAAACACGGCGTTTGAGAATGTCAAAATGTCAGAGGTGCCGGTAATAGCCAGCTTTCTTTAAGTTCATTATATCCGCCGAGAACGGCTGCTCCAGGTTCAGCGGTACGGCCCGGGGCAGAAATCAATGTCCACAAAAAGGTTTTTTGATACCACAGCGAGTAATCAAGGTTATAGAAAAGGGCACGCATTAACACAGCTTCACTGAAATATGCAAGAGTTCATGTGCATATGTTCCCTGAGATGAAATCAAAAACTCAAATGTCAAGTGTAAATGCATGCAGATCCGAGCAAATAACGCGCAGCCTCTGATATTGATACGATGACTGCGAGGCTCAGTGAAGCAACACGAATTTTAATCAATGATCAGTCAGTGGATGCAAATGGAAAAAAAATATGACTAATGCTTCATGTTTGGCTTCTCACAAGAATCAGTCATTCTATTAATCTTTTCTTATCAAGACGTATAAGACAGGCAGACTCTAAACTATCGGAATACACACTGTGACTCAAATGAACAAATCATAATGGCAAATGATTTTCATCTAATAGGCTGTTTTTACTCCCATTTACAAGGTTTGAGAAGGAATTAAAAGATATAACATTAACTACCTGGGTATCCGTTCCTCCGTCCGTCTCCAGAGGTTCCCTCTTAGTCCCCAGTGTGAAAGGTAGTAATTTGTCACTTTACGCTGGTTCCAATTAGATTAATTGCATTAGACAGGCTAGTTTAGCGACCCCCTCCCCTCCCCTCCTCTCCCCCTCCCCCTCTGGACCTGAGAGAGTTGGGTTTTCTGTCTTCTTTTCTTCAATCTGTCCTTAATACGCTGCTTCTATCCCCACAGGGTTTAGTCATGATCTTGAAAGATTTTGTGATCCGGCGTTGATTCATTTATGGTAAATAAAAGCAGCGAGGAAAATTATTTTGAGAACGTACATTTATTTCCGTACAATGAAATGTTTTTTCCAAAGTAAACTTCCCGGAGACTAATTATTTTCCTGGAATAATATCATATTTAAGATTTTTTTTTTTAAACATCCCAAACAAATACCTGACTTCCTCACCTACATGACTCAACCGTGCTAAAGGAGCACAAATAAGAACTTGTTCCCCCATAAAAGTCCTCCATGTCTGCACCTTCCTCTTAAAAGTCTGCTGGTCAAAACACATGTTGGTGCCTCAGTTAGCGCTCCTCGCCCTGCCGACTGGAGCAGGAAGATTAGAGGTCATGTCAGCTCCAGATTATTGGAGGATTTTACATTTATAAACCTGTGCTGGCTCTAATTTAACTGCACCTTCAGGGACCTTAAAGTGCGGCTGGAATGAGAGAAACAGATGTGGCGGCCTGTTAATGGGGAAATAGCAGCAGTGGACACAAAGACGAGGCCAGACAAGCTCATCTTCTCCCTCCCTGTCTCTTTTTTTTTTTTTTCTGCCACTTGCACAGTTTCTCCTTCAACCTCCCGTTTCCTCTCTCAGCCTCTCACTCTCCTCCCTTGTGTCTGTTTCGTAGGTGAAGCTTTGCGACACCGGGCTGGATTTCATGCCATGTACTGTTGAGCGGGTTCCCTGCCAAGCGCCGAGCGTCCGGGGATCCTCGGCTGGCACCGACACGCCGTCGAGGGCCAAGCTTCGGTGCTGCGGTCCGCTGGCAGCGCGGCTGAAAGTTAAACACCTTGGACTGTGAAATCAAACGCTTCGCTGAGATTCAACTTGTACGATCTTTGTAGAATATTATGCCACCGAGTTCTCGGGTGGGGTGGGGTGGGGTGGGGTGGGGTGGGGGGTGGAGGATGGAGATTACGCCGTGTGAGAAGCCGTATCCTGCTGCTACGGCGCTGCACTTCTGAACGAGAGAAGGTTTTTAGCGACAGCATGGTTAGAGAGTCGATCACCGCAGGGCATTTAATACTGACCTTAAAGAAAGTAAGAACCTGCTGGAGCCGCAGCATCCTGGCTAACGCGCCGGTTAACTAAATGTGCACCTCGCTGATTGTGCTTATGTAACACCGAACTTCTGTTGATGCCGATCTCTCGCTATCTCGTCTCCTCAGCTTCTCTCCCGCCTCATCTCTGTGTATCTGGCTCTTTTGGGCTTTCAGCCAGAAGTGGGTCAGAGTTTAAAGGGATCTGCTTCCCATTTAAGGGCCCTCAGCCATCGCTATGCCTAATGACAGACGGCACCGGATTCCTCTCTCTTTTCTCAGTCTGTGAAATCTCACCATGGAAGGGATCAGGCACCGCAGAGAGGGCTGGACAACTGCAGATTGCCGGGTTACAGAGCTGCACTCACAATCCGTGCAAAATAATGAGCAGCAGCCTATGCTGCGATATGCTGTTAAAGGGACCCCAAAATAGTTATATTTACACGCAGCGCTGCCCAGAAGCGCTGCGTGTTTCCTCAAAGCCTAGTAAACGTGTTGAAAGCATTTCCTTCCTTATAAAACATTTGCAAGCCTGATATTTTTGTAGTTTTTCGGTGACCTAACGGGAGCATCTGGATGACGAAAAGGAGTCAAATGCCCCTTTTTCACCACATGGTACCGAGTCGCTTTGCGTGGATAGAACCTGATCGATTTTTGGGGGGGAATCACCTACATCGAGGATTCAAGCAAACAAAATGAGTGCGTTAGACCCATCCGGACTATCGGCCCAATAAATGTAGTTTTTGCTTGTGTTTTATTGATGTTTGGGGACCGTCGTGCTGACGAGCGCCACATGACGTGTTACTGGCTGTTTAAAGTTGATAATCGTAAGCTGTCCCTTTAGATCAACTAACTCGAGACGCTCCTGGCGAGTCGTCTTGTCGCAAAGCTGAATCATCCTCGTCCACATTAAATTACTGCCCTAATTTGCCCCATCTCTCACACACACACACACACACACACACACACACACACACACACACACACACACACACACACACACACCCTTGTCATACAGAGGCTTGGTGTGAGAGGGGCAAAGCGGTTCCTTATCAGTGGCCAATCAGTGGTTCTGTTCCATATGGCACGGATCGGGAGTCATCACATACTCCCGGCTTCCCGGTCCTACTGCCAGACAGGCCTGTTAATTGGGCGACAAGATCAGAGGCAATATTACAAGCCAATTAAAGCGATCGGGACAGATTGCCAAGTGATGAGCTCCACTGTGTAATTGAGAGTGTGAAGTGCCTGCCACCTCTCTCTCTCTCTCTCTCTTCTCTCCATATCTGTCTCTTCCTCTCTCTGAGTCCATCTGAATAAGTGATGAGACTGCCGAGGACTGAAACTAGTTAGCGCGTTAGTGATGTCACTGGAGGCCCCTTCATCATTACTGCAGGACAGGAGGCAGTGGATTTGGGTTAGAGGATTTGCTGCGCCGCCTCACTCCTGCCGTTGCTTGTAGTAAGTGGGCCCACAGCACTGATGTACATCAGAGCGGACATCGTTCGGTGAAATCGAGGCTCTCTCCACATCCGCCCGCTCAAGTTTCAGACATTTGTTGTTCCGTGAATCTCTTTGTTTGATTTCTGACGTCCTCCTGCGGTTTGAGAACGGCCGCGACATTCGTTTGTTTTTGGGTTGGTTTTGTTTTCTTCTAAATGTGTGTGTGTGTGTGTGTGTGTGTGTGTGTGTGTGTGTGTGTGTGTGTGTGTGTGTGTGTGTGTGTGTGTGTGTGTGTGTGTGTGTGTGTGTGTGTGTGTGTGTGTGTGTGTGTGTTTGAGAGAGAGAGAGAGAGACTGATCCGTACGACAGCTACTTTAATTTGTTCTGGGAATATTGTTGTACTGGTGCAGTCCATTGGGTCGCACCTGCATGCCAAGTTTGCTTAATCATGCAAAAAGAACAGAAAAATGCATTAGAGATGTCGGAGCGTGTCCCAGTAGAGACGGAGATTTGACAAACACCTTGAACCCGGAGAGAGACGCGCTACAAAAGGCATTTTCCAAGCGTTAAGGTAGATTTCTCTGTCGCCACGATACGAGTGTAATTAATCTC
The DNA here is from genome assembly GCF_029030835.1 of Brachyistius frenatus. Lineage (NCBI taxonomy): Eukaryota > Metazoa > Chordata > Actinopteri > Embiotocidae > Brachyistius > Brachyistius frenatus. The sequence goes on from NW_027210652.1 coordinate 2,006,430, forward strand.
TTTGTACTTATTTTGTGTTTTAAAGAGGGACGCCATCATTTATAGAAAGCATGAGACAGCACAAGCAAAATAAGTAGTTTGAACTATAACAATAATACAATATATTTTTTCATATAGAAATGCAAACCTTCATTTTTTGTGACAACACGCAGGACAAACTGTCCACACTGTTACTTGCAAGCGAGCGGATCAGATTTGTCGTGTCCAGACGTCCCCAATCTGTCTGCATGGGTTTCCGTGGTAACGATATATATATGACATGGCTTTCCATCACTGAAGCTGCAGCAGCATAGATCAGGGTCTCCAACCAGGCAGTAGCTTCGCGAACTACGACTTTAATACACTTTTTTTTTCTTTTTTTTTTGTATCAATGTGTTATCGTCCACATTAAAGAAGCTTATTCAGCGGGTTGGATGGAGCTCAGCTATGTGAGTAACTTTTACTGTGTCCGAGAGCGACTGCAGAATCCGATTGGAAAACGCATTTCGAATCACCTCCACGTGAGGTTAAGGTGAGGTTTGGATCCGATTGGAAAAAATTGCACATTTAAATAAAAAAATAAAAAAATAAATCTGGTTACGACAGAAATGAATTTTGGGCCGTCAAGTCTTAACGAGGCTACCGAGTGTGATGACGGCACAACGGAGAGTATCTGGTAGTCACTGCCCATCGGTTCAAGTTTTTAGAATCAACCCGACGTCGACGTCCGTTCGGATGAACAACTGGAGCCAGAACTGGATTTTCATGCAGTGAATCTGGGTTTTGTGACACCAGGCTAGCATTCGATGCTGTAAATATCCGTCCTTCAAACTCCAAACTCTCCATTTGTTGTCTGGCAAAAACTAAAAGTCGCATGTATGAAAAGACATCACCATGACCTCATCGGGGTTTTTCTTGTGTTTTTTTCTCAGTCCTGTCAAGTGGTCCGAGTCACAGAAGATAAAAAATACGACTGCCGTCCCTGGCTGAGTCATACTCATGTCTACACTTCTTTCTTTGTTTGTTTGTTGCTGCCGTCCAATTAGCCGGGTCAAACAACCTCAAGAGATTGCAGAGAGCCAAACCTTGACGTGGACGGGAACCAACAGGAAAAATCACACACACACACACACGGGAGCAAAATGCAAGCTGCTTGCTGAGATATATTTCCATAAACCAGTGGCAACAGAGCCCATTTAAGCTCCTTATGATTATGTTATGACAGATATGACACTGAAGACTTATCTTTGGCGATAGCTCCATGTCATCTGCGGTTTGGAGGTAGCTGGTATTTAGCGTAGCTCAAAACCAAAGTCTGTGCCCTTTGCTCTCCGTCTCTCTCTCCCTCTGAGTCTCCATCTCGCTCAGCCATTATCTGTGTCTCCTCCAGCCGCTCCCACATCCCTCCATAATACCATGGCAGCCCTTTAATATCCAGTGGTTGTGATTATCCAGTCAAGTCCGAGGTTTTTCTGATATTTTCCATCTGATTTCTGAAACTAATGGGGTGTTGGTGCTTGTTTTGTGTATGATACACTTTTTTTTATTTTTTTTGTAAGGTTTGTAGGGGCTCCTCGCGAAGGCTTTGAGCCATTTCAAATAGCGGCTAATGCTAGACTCAACTGGCTTTGTTTGTTTTAAAGAGGGGAGAGTGACATTTAGTGGCTAACCGAGGGGCGAGGGAGCGAACATGAAAGCGAAAGTTTCGTTTTTTAAAAAGGAAAATGCCAGCCTAAGGTTTCTGTTACAGGCAGGTTGTCGTGCCACACACACCCTCTGAAACCGCACACTCCTGCACACACACACACACACACACACACACACACACATACATACGCACGCACACACTGCAAAAGTAACGACCATTTTCAGTTTTTCCGCATCAATCTTCGATGTCCTGCAAGGTGCATCCTCGTCACGTTTAAGCACACTTCTCTTTAAATGGGTCATAACTTTAAAGGGAGTTGACACCAACTTCCCATTACAAAACGCAGTTACAACTTTCACAACCTTTTTTTTACGAGCTTTATCGACAACTCTCCCCTGAAATGCTGAGCAGCAGCAGTTCAATAGTTGAATTGTCCTTGTTTTCCCCGTTTCCCCTCCGCTCGTACTGCTGATGTTGTTCTAGTGCTACTTGGGGAATAAGAGACCTCACACTATGGGGACTTGTAAAACCACTGTCATGTTGATGGGGAGACTCACAAGTGTGTGTGTGTGTGTGTGTGTGTGTGTGTGTGTGTGTGTGTGTGTGTGTGTGTGTGTGTGTGTGTGTGTGTGTGTGTGTGTGTGTGTGTGTGTGTGTGTGTGTGTGAGCACACGGCGGAGACCAGTAAAACGCTGTCTGAATGAAGTCCCAGTGCAGCAGTGGTGAGTAGTGTTTGATGGCCATGTGATTTGTTTGTTCAGCCCCAATGGCCTTTTTCTCCTGGCTGAGGGAGAGAAAGAGAAACCGGGAGAGAGGGAGGGCCGATCGCTTCGCACCTTCTCCCCTCCTCGCCCCACCAATGAGCCATTTAATCCTCCTTCCTACAGCTAAATCAACACTTCTCACACACTTTGAGCTGATTCGGACCACCGCTGCCGAGCTGACCGTCTGTCTTGTTGAGATTTCAGTTGTCGACAGCTTGTGTGCATTTTTTTTTTATCTTTTTTTCCTCTCCCCTCCACCCCAACATCTCTTCTGGTATTGGGACACGCTGAAGCCCTAATGGACACGTGTAACTTAAAGATGCGGTGCCTCACTTCCAGTAATGCATCCATTTAGTTTGTCTTTACCGTGTTTTCAAATGGAACCTCTTATCTGGCATCATCCTGAAGCATCGCGATGGAGGAAAGCAGAAAGAGGCCATCAGTGTGTGTGAATGAGATATAGTAATAATGGGAGAGAGGAGGACCAGAAACATCAGAGGAAGAGAGGGAAGAGGAGAGTACGGAAGGCCTTTGATGGGTACTGTAGCTCATGGGCGGCGTGTTTAGCCCGGTGTGGTAATTGTGTCTCTGGGGTGAGATCCTTGGACCTGATCCTGGCTGAGATCAGAGAGGGAAGCAGATCACTACAAAGCAGAGCAAGAAGGAGAAGGACTTAAATAGAAAGAGAGACGAAAGGGAAAACTGCATGTGCATGTTTATTACAATTCTCCCGTTTTAAAGAGGTCTGGTGTTTGTTTTTTTGTTGTTATGAACAATATGGACGTCATCAATAGAATTCCATTCAACTGCTTTATTTTCAGGATCTTTGTATTCGTCATGCTGCCACAGTGGAATCACGATAATTAACTCAAATTCAAGCAATATTAGCGTGAGCTTGCAATTTTTGTTTTAATTCCCGCAATTTTTCCGCAAAAAATGTCGGCATCAGAAGCTGTGCTGAAATTATTAACGACGTAAAGGAAGTCTTTTCAGACAAAACTCACTTTATTGACATAAATAACATTTAAAATAACATTTACAGTCAGTACGGCTCTCCTCCTTTCATCTCATCACCAAAACAAACTGTTCACCAGAGGAAACCGGGACAAGCGGAAAAACAGGAAGTGGCAGGGTTTGCAGAAAAAGTGGACTTCACAATAAAATGTTCTCGTGAAATGCTTAGATTACATATTACTGTATGTACAGAAAATCTGTAGACACGTCAAGTTTTAAGAGACGGCTGATGTCGTTGTTTCTATATTACAGTCAAAGACTGTTCTGGAAAGATCGATGGAGGGACTCGTTATGGTTGTGTGTTTGATTCTTCTTCATGAATACCTTAATAGCTAAACGACAGTTTTTCTAATATTTTTTTTTAGCATCAGCCCACGAGGATTTATGAGACACTTAAAGTACAGTTGCACTGGTGAAAGATTTGTCAGACATCTCTAATATATAACTCAAGTTTTTATATAATCATTCAACCACAAGGACTCATTTGAAGTGATGACATTTTACTGAAAGGTAAAATAAGGTGTGTAAGCCAACTTTAAACTTTATAGATGAAATAATGAATGAAATGCTGAATAATTTCACTTTAAAGAGCAAAAATTAAAAGACCTTCCTTAGAGAGATTAGATGAGACTCATCATAACACATCATAACATGTAAAATAAACAATTGTACGTCCATGTTCGTGCACTTGCACATACTTAGTGCACATGTCCCACTCAGCTAATGTGTGAAAAGCTGTTCTTGGCTATTTTGCTGCCAGCCGGTGTACAGAGGGGCCACTACTCTGCTCCCCGCTGAAAGACCAACACACTCTCATGTGAAACACCTCCTTATCTCCCTCTCCCAGAATGACCAGGTTTGTTTCCATGCAGGTCCACACACACACACACACACACACACACACACACACACACACACACACACACACACACACACACACACACACACACACACACACACACACACACACACACACACACACACACACACACACACACACACACACACACACACACACACACACACACACACACACACACACACACACCACCCAGGGAGCAAGCAGGACTGTTCACAGACACATGCTGATGCTCACATAAAAATGCAGCCGGACACATTGAGAGTCACAAACGTTGGTCCACTCTCTCCGTCTATCTGGTGGCGGCCTGAGAGTGAGGAGGGGAAACATGAGCGTTGGCGGTCCAAGTGCCTCGGTGTCGACTGACAGATATAATTACAGGAGCGGTCTCTAAAACCTCACCCTCCTCCCTCCTTCCTCCACAACCCCCCTCCCCACACACACACACATACTACCACCACCCCTCCTTTTTCCTCTCTCTACCCGTGTACCCCTCCTCCCCCGCCTCCCACCCTCCAACGCCACTCTTACCCCCTCAGCTCTAACCATTATTTATTTTAGCAGCTCCAGCCCGCTTCAGAGGGCTCAGCAGCACTCACAGGGCCCCTGCCAAAAAGTGGCTTTCTGACTGAAAGCTTTCCAAACAAGCTCCGCTGGTCCATTTGGCCGAACTCCAACGCTGTGCGGTCTCCCTACTACTGCTCTCTCTCTCTCTCTCTCTCTCTCTCTCTCTCTCTCTCTCTCTCTCTCTCTCTCTCTCTCTCTCTCTAAGAAAAGATGGAGAGAGAGAGTCTGGTTTGCATTAGGATGAATATGTGTGTGTGCGTGTAGCCACATGTGCGCTCATACTTCTACAAGTGTGTGTGTGTGTGTGTGTGTGTGTGTGTGTGTGTGTGTGTGTGTGTGTGTGTGTGTGTGTGTGTGTGTGTGTGTGTGTGTGTGTGTGTGTGTGTGTGTTTCTGGCGATCTGACCCAGACCCAGAGTGATGGTCCCTGGAACCTGAAGCCACACCGCGCTGTATAAACAATGAGCGCCGTATTTATACAGAGCGAAGAGAGCAGGAGACTGCAGCTCCTCCGGTGCATCACAGCAAAGCCATGTCTCTGATACTACACAGACAACCTGTTTATGGCCTTCTTAGTGTGTGTGTGTGTGTGTGTGTGTGTGTGTGTGTGTGTGTGTGTGTGTGTGTGTGTGTGTGTGTGTGTGTGTGTGTGTGTGTGTGTGTGTGTGTGTGTGTGTCAGATACCCTGCCTGGACCCTTCTCTGGTTTAACCCCCCCCTCCCTTCCAGGTATGTTATCACTGTTGAAGATATATGGAGAAGCTCAGATAAGTCCGTGTACAGAAGAGACAGACATTGGGAGATAAGATATGATTTGATTTTTTTTCTTTTAATAACAGCAAGTCAGCACAAACATGAGTTGGGCTGGGTATCATTTGAAATATGATCAAATACTTTATTAGATGCCATAGTTTTAGAAAGTTATTTTATTCTCTGCAAAAACAAAAATAACCTAAAAACCTGATTTTTTTTTTTTTGGGGGGGGGGGACTGACGAATAAATAATGAAGAAAAGTGTCCAGAAAGTATAAAAGGGAAAAAGACAGTCAGAGAAAAAGAATAATGAGTGTGTGTGTGTGTGTGTGTGTGTGTGTGTGTGTGTGTGTGTGTGTGTGTGTGTGTGTGTGTGTGTGTGTGTGTGTGTGTGTGTGTGTGTGTGTGTGTGTGTGTGTGTGTGTGTGTGTGCACATGCGCGTCATGGCATTTGTGTGAGATGTTGCAGGTGTCCACTCTTCCAGGAATCAGGAACCAGACCCAATCTCACCTGACCTCCTGTGATCTGTAGAGTGTGACCGAAAACATGCACGCAAACACATGTACACACACATGTACACACACACACACACACACACACACAGACACACGCAAGCCCCAGAGGAACAGAGCAACAGGACACACACACACACACACACACACACACACACACACACACACACACACACACACACGCAAGTCCCAGAGGAACAGAGCAACAGGACACACACACACACACACACACACACACACACACACACACACACACACACACACACACACACACACACACACACACACACACACACTCTTCACCAGGCCAGCAGAGAGGAAGGAAGTAAGCCCTGGTGGTCACACAGCACGCCAACGGTAAACTTGCCTGTCACACACTTCAAGCTGCCGTCTCCTTTCAGCAGCGCGACCTCTGAAAACAAGAGAAATGAAGATGTCAATATGCACAGAAATTCATTTTTATTCCTTTTCTAATGAAATATGAACTAATTCTGTTCATTAGCATGAAAAACATTAATAGAGCAGTTCAGCTGCACGTTGACACTCTGACTCTCCATGAAAAAATGGCAAACCTCTTTCCAAGTGACGTTTAGCAATCGTTATGCAATTCACACGTTTTTCATGCCAATTTCTAAAGGAGGACGTAACAAACTTTTTCAGCCATTTTAAATTTAACAAGATTTGTGTATGTTCTGTTTAAAATGTTCTGAAAAGCCACAGTCCGGTCACGTTGAGCTTTTAGTACAAACAGCCTTAATGTCACTGCAATTTGTTCTGTCCTATAAAATGGACTCAAAAAACATTAAATGTGAAATCTTAAAGGTCCCCATATTGCATAAATTCAGAGTTCGAGGTCTTGTATTATTATAAAGCAGGTCTAAGTGCTGCATAAATGTGATACTATAAATCAGAGAAGAGGGTCACGGGCATCTTGGAAGATGTCCAGAGAGCTTCAGATTGGAGATGTAAAACTTATTTGAAATAGTTTTTGGTACTTAAATCCACAAAAGCATATTTTTATGGATAGCAAGACTGTAAATAAAACACCAGGGAAATGTAAAGTATGGGACGTCTAAAAAAACAGACGAACGCAGGCGGAGACACACTGCACTGACATTTAATGGATACCCTTTCAAAGTCAAATCTTTATTTTGATTAAATTATGTCAAGGATTTCAGGCTATATGTAATATTCATGATTGTTCCCAATGTAGGCTGCAACTAAATATTATAAAGTAATAAAGTCATATTTAGCACAAAACCTAAACAACAAAACATACTGTCAGATGAAGAATCGACTACATCAACTGCAGCAGAGCCGCAAGCAAAGCAAAGTCACATTAGCTGTGGAAACAGAGGTTTAATAGGCTCCCTGAGGAGAAAAGGCTTTGTTTGTAAAGGGATTTAGATGAGATTAAAGACAAAGTTAATTTCATGTTTTATTGCTCATTATATGAGGATTTAAGGGCCACACCTTTCAGTAAAATGTCATCACTTCAAATGAGTCCTTGTGGTTGAATGAATATAAAAACTTGTTTTATATTAGAGATGTCTGACAAATCTTTCACCAGTGCAACTGTACTTATAGTGTTTCATAAATCCTTCTGGGCTGATAATTTAAAAAAAAATTGAAAAACTGTAATTTAGCTATTAAGGTATTCATGAAGAAGAATCAAACACAACCACAATCAGTACCTCCAGGATTTCGCTGAGTTTTTTTGTGATTGTTGCGATCAAAAATGTTTAATTTATTGGCGGATTTTCTCAAAATTTGTGGAGTTTTAATTGAGGTTTTTGTGTAAAATTGCAGGAATTAGAAAAAGTCACAACTTCAGGAAGACAATTTTTATTTTTTTAAAGCACTTCCTGATAAAGGAATAAATATGTAATCACTTCCTGTGATAATAAACCTGCTGAATATCACAGAAATATCTTACTCCTAATCTTTTTATTATTTATTTATTGACCTTAGAGAACCGTAGAGATAAAAGTTACATAAATAAATCAGAAAAGTGACGCAGCTATCCAGAACAGACAGTCTGTGACTGAAATATAGAAACAACGACTAAATCAGCCTTCAAAATAAGAGCTTTAGATGCTGTAGACCTTCTGTATGCACGAAAACAAAGTGCCGTCTCTTACAACTTGACGTGTTTACATTTTCAGCAGCATACAGTAATATGTAATCTAAGCATTTCATTAAAAACATTTATTGTGAAGGCCACAGAACGCGCCACTTCCTGTCGCCTTTATGTCATTAATACTTTCAGCACAACTTCTGATGATGATATTCTTTGCAGAAAAATCACAGGAATAAAAGAAAATTGCAAGCTCCCGCAAATATTGCGCTGTTTGCTTGAATTTGCGTTAATTACTGTGATCGCAATACCACCGAGGGCCACCAGGGGCTGGTTCCAAATAGCCTCTGGCTCCAGAGACTCCCATTCAACTTCTCTAATGAAAGATAAAAGTCAATCCTTTTTTTTTTGTCACAAATCATTGCTGTGATGCTGAATTCACTCATTCTGATCAGTGTTACATAATTAACGAAGCATTAGACTTTTAAAAAGAGCGAAGTTTCTCCAAATATGGTCACTTCTCATCCCGAACCGCTCCAAAACTAGCACGATGGCATCGGCGCCATGAAGTCAAACTCAAGGCTTTATAACGGCAGTTCAAAAACCACAGAGTGATGTCGCTGTTGGTTGCTGCTCGGTCAGATCGAAGCCCCCCCGACGTCACTCCTCCCCATAGTTTGTCCAAATAGAAATAGAAATAGCTGAAATGCGAGACTTGAGTCTTCAAACCGGTGGTTAACAAATCAACGGGTGACAGTTGTGTCGTCCTCGTTTGTCACTTTAACCTCTGTGAATTCTGCAGTTCGACCTATTTAGTCCAAACTGGAGAAGACTTCTCGGAAACATAAGATGGATTTGTTACCCGGAGCGATTGTTTGCTCTGCAGACTGACAACTAAACAATGTGAATGGCTTTGTCTACTTTTACGACGGCAAGAAACCCCAAAAAAATGTACCAAACTGGAACAGCTGGTTTCATGTGTGTGAACACGGCGTCCATGTTAATAACCGGCGTTTGCAGAAGCACTGACTGAGTGATGTCGCTGAACAGAGAGGCGATTGTTCGGCAAGTTGGTTTGCAGTTGCAGTTTATCAGCCGGGGTCAAGGCTGTCGGTTATTGTTTGAGTGCAGCCGCCGGTCCTGGATGACGGTAACGAGCAGAAAGGTTGCCCACGCTGATAACTGTCAGCACAGGCGATGCCACAGCTCACATCAATCATTTCTCCGGCTGCTCGATTCACCCCTTTGTGTCCGTTCTTTCTTCCTCTCCTCCTTCGTTTTTTTTTCCTCCTTTTTTTTTTTTTTTCTGTCTTTTTATTACCCTGCAATTACAGCTTATCTGCAGTGGTAAACTTGGCCCCTCCACTTCCTTATCTCGCTGGCTGGGCAGAGCAAGGGTCTCTGGAGTATGAAGACAGGGAGGACAAGAGGGAGGAGAAAGAGAGAGAAGGAAACCTCAAGCAAATGAATGGACACGCTGGTGAAAGGAAGCAGCTTTTACTTATGACTTCCTACCCTCCCTTCTCTTTTATAACAGCCAGCACCATATATTTTATTTTTATTTCCACCCTTTACCGCTGTCGAGCTGATAAAGCAAACAGCTAAACGACGTGGGTTCATTCACATTTACTGAGTGATGACGGTGAAAAAAAACAGCCCTTTATGCACTAATCCACCAAGTTAATACATATTTGCATAATCAAATATTAGCTGACATTTTTCAATAAACGCTTCTGTTCATGCATTATTTTTTTTCCCTTTAACACTCCTCCATTATGCCTCTTTTTTTTAATCCCTGTCACGCCTTCTTATTGTCCTCCTCTGTTATCTTGGCTGGTCAGTGTGTGTGTGTGTGTGTGTGTGTGTGTGTGTGTGTGTGTGTGTGTGTGTGTGTGTGTGTGTGTGTGTGTGTGTGTGTGTGTGTGTGTGTGTGTGTGTGTGTGTGTGTGTGTGAGTGAAGGGCCACAGGGGTCAGGGAGTAGACCTTGGCCTTGTGGCCTGACCCCAGACAAGAGACCAGTGTCTGGGTCTGAATGCCCTGTCTGACCTCGCTGTCACAGTTGTGTGTGTGTGTGTGTTGTGTGTGTGTGTGTGTGTGTGTGTGTGTGTGTGTGTGTGTGTGTGTGTGTGTGTGTGTGTGTGTGTGTGTGTGTGTGTGTGTGTGTGTGTGTATAAGCATGATTGTCCATCTGACAGCATGCTCTATGTGTGTCTATGTGTTCTGCATATTTGCGCATAAATCTTCATGTTTGCATGGACACGCCCTCATATGCACATGTGTGCATGCATGTGAGGAAGCTATTTACATTTAACTATTTTGATGTGTGTACACACACACACACACACACACACACACACACACACACACACACACACACACACACACACACACACACACACACACACACACATGAAGCGTTTCCTGTGTTCTTGTGTGCGGTGGGGGGGGAGGGGCTCTGGCCAGACCAGACAGAAGTGACAGGTATTGATCATCGTTGTTCCAGTCAAGCAGAGACCCTCTCAGGCCTGTGTGGTTTGGGGGTGGGGGGGGGGGTGTCCTGTCTGCGTCCAGGCTGAGAGAGCAACTGCAATCAATGTCTGCTCCTTCTCAGAGCAGCAGGGTCAGTCTGAATTTACCTCTTTCTCTTCTTTTCTTTTTCTCCTGACTGACGGCGGTAGAACAAGATGTCACTAAACAAATACCAAAATAACCATTTTTTTTTTTTTTTTATTTATGACCTCAGTCAGTCAAAAAAAAAAAAAAAAAAAACTGATACAGAAAAAGACTACAAGAAGAAACAATGATGGCAAAACATGTAAAAATGGACACAACGACTTTAAAAAGCTTTTAATGAGAAACTCCTCGTTTGCAAAGAATCAGAGACTTCATGGAGGGAGAGTCGCATCACCTCAGGCTTTTTACTAAGTCCTCCTCTGTGTGCCCTCCCCCCCCCCCTCACAACACACACACACACACACACACACACACACACACACACACACACACACACACACACACCTCCCCCACCTCTTACACAGACAAATTGATTTGCAAGGGTCCGGAGCTGGGGACCCCTTCACACACAGCACCATACAGAGCTCTGAGAGGACGGCACAATGACAGGGTCCAACAAAAGATGGGGGGGGGGGTTCTACTGGGCCGAACTCAGCAGGATGGGCGAACTGGCTGGTTCAGAGGTCCATGATATCAACTACAACACACACACACACACACACACACACACACACACACACACACACACACACACACACACACACACACACACACACACAAATAAGCACACATTCACACACACTCTGGTGCCCTTGTGCCCTCAGCCCCCCCCCTCTTTGTCCCTTTATCCCTGTCTGGTTGGAAAGGTCAGTGCATGTCTGGGAAAGGGGGTCCCAGAATCCCCAAACCTCTCTTTTACACACACACACACACACACACACACACACACACACACACACACACACACACACACACACACACACACACACACACACACACACACACACACACACACACACACACACGCATACATGCATACATACATACATACATACATACATACATACATACACACACGCATGCATGTAGAAACATACATAACTGCCCAGTTCATTCATTTTTATGTAAAGTTGTCATAATTCATAAATTCTGTGCACATTTAAAATATAAAAATTAAAATGAAATACACACATAGTGAAGCCCCCTTCAGTTGGGATGGTGAGAAGGGTCTGGAAGATATTTATGTGCATTGGTCAGCATCAGCTGACCCCCCCCACCACCACCACCACCACACACACACACACACACACAGTGTACCCCCTATTACCCCAGCCCACTCCTTCCCCACCGACCCTCTGTGAAAGAGGAGAGTGAACACATTCAAATGGAAAACATCGTCCATTGTGGCCAATGTTTTGTCTCCTCGCGATGTTAATAGCTACACTGGCCAGCATTCACAAATGTGCAGTTGTAGCAGCGGCTGATAACAACAACGCTGTCCCTGTCAGTGATGTCATTATAGCGGCTGTCATGTGACCTGTGGTATCTTCGTTGCACTTTTTTTTTTTTTTTTTTTTTTGCAACATTGCTTTTCAACAAATTGTCCGTACGAGTCCGTGTATGTATTTATTCAGGATAGTTTTATTAGAGCAGTCGCACAGAGTACAGTACAGCACTCTGCAGACATGTGTGTGTGTGTGTGTGTGTGTGTGTGTGTGTGTGTGTGTGTGTGTGTGTGTGTGTGTGTGTGTGTGTGTGTGTGTGTGTGTGTGTGTGTGTGTGTGTGTGTGTGTGTGTGTGTGTGTGTGTGTGTGTGTGTGTGTGTGGTGACACACACACACACACACACACACACACACACACACACACACACACACACACACACACACACACACACACACACACACACACACACACACACACACACACACACTCTTTCACAGATACAGAGGGAAACTCACTATGTCCTCCATGAACCTCCTGACCTGAAGCCCTACACACCCTACCAGGACTCTGGGTTGGCTGTATGGGGGGAGCAGAAGGAGATGGAGGAGGGAGGAGGGGGGCATTGTGAAGAGGGAGAGAGCGAGAGCGACTGCAGCCCCAGCTGGGGTGGAGGAGGAGCAGAAAACCTCCCCTCCTCCCCGGTTCTCCCTCACCTCACCCCTGTGCTCTCTGACCTGCTGAGAGGCGGAGGACCAGCCATGTCTGCATGAGACCACGTCACACTTTTACACAGGCAGCAGAACATTTATGATTTTTCTCGCTTTATTAAATCTACATTACTCAACGCTATAATTTGCTTTTTACCTTAAAATGTGTGAATCGTTTTCCAGCCGATGTTCAAACACAGTGCAACAAGTGTTTTTTGACTTTTACTGTCACGCTGGTTTGAATGTTGAATTTGGCTCCATCTGAACTGGGACAGTCCTACTTTAGTTCCTGCTAAAATGATGTGATATGACTGTTTTGTGACATTTGTATTCATCCCACACCAGGTCTTTCTTCAGAAACGTGTGATCGCCACATGCAAAATGTATTAATTTCACAATAATAGCTCAAAAATGGTGAGATGCCCATGTTTGAGATTAGCTTCTGGAAGTGGGCTGGTTGGAAGGATGAATGACGGGACGTTGACCTACGAGACGGCTGTTTGACACCATGAGGAAACACTCCGTGTATTTTTAAGTGCATTAAGTGAGTAAACTTACATACTGTACGTAACTTAACTTGCGTATGTAAGTTAAGTTACAGAAATCCTCCGGGCCGCCGATGATAAAACAGCATTTGTACAAAGGGCATTTTATTCCCAGGTGAATAAAATCATTGCAGGAAGCAGACCGAAGCTGTAAACCTGTAAGTGTGTTCTTGAAGAGGCGAAGCTGCCATTTGGTGGTTGTTGACTTCGGCTTGAGAAGAATCGTCGTCTTCCTCGTGGACAGACATAACAGCGACGGGGACGGGGACTCGGTGGCGAGGACGAATACACAGATAAGTCACGAAGAGAGAAAACACGGAGTGAGGAGGAGGAGGTGAAGGCTGTGTTGTGTCTGGATGTCCTGTCTGCTCTGGGAGTTTGTGTGTCTTTGCAAGAACTGGTGTGTTAGGAGTGTTTGTGTTTATGTTTTTACACATCAGTGCTTTCAGTGGATAGGACGTGGAGGTGGGGGAGGGGGAGGGGGGGTCATCGTTCAATTGGTCCTATGTCCCACACACCGCCAGGGTTTCTGCCGGTCCTGCCCCTGATCTGGGTCAGGGGACGCCCCATTCAGGTCCACTCCATCCCCCAGAACCCCCTGCTGCTCCTGTGCTTCGTCCCCGTCCCAGCAGCCTCTCACTCCTCCGTGCCCGGGATTGTTTCCAAAGATTAGACTTAATATGAATATCCATAAACAGAATGGGACTCCCAGACTGTGAAAGCTATCAAAGACATATTTGCATCTAATCCTCAAAGAACCCCCTCCCGCCCCTTACAGAGAGCTCGCTACCCCCTTTCGGCCCCCCGAAAAGATCCTACTAAACCTCCCCCAAAAAACACCCTCAAACCTGCCATCCCCCAGCCCCAGAAACCCTCCCCTCTTGCCCCCCGGACCATCCCATCCATTCCCCAACCGTTGGGCCAGACAAGACCAGACCAATTCTGTTGGGGATTATTTGGCTTAGTGATGAATAATGGATGACCATCTCCCCTCTGGCTCTCCACCACAGTAGCACCTCTCAATTGGCCTTGGCATCGAGCCATTCACTGGCCTGTCTGGATGGCTGCTTGGCCGGCTGGCTGGCTACCCGACCAGAGATCTGCAAGGTGATTGCAATATTGGGGGAGTATGGACAGAATATTTGTTATGAATATTGAAAAAGTAGTGATATGCATCTAGTTGCAAAAGGTCACAACTGTGTGATGTAATTTCAAGCAATAACAGCAACTTTTATTGAGCGTTTTCAAGTATATTTATTTTTGTAACTTCTACTGTTAAAAATAGTTATGAAATGATTTCTTTGTAGTTTCCTTTCTAGCATAATTAAAAGTACGTCTCTCTACGTATTTACAAGAAGGCTGCTGCCTGAACATGAAATTATAAAGGCCTTTCAATAAATTAATATATAAACTGATTGTCTTTGACACTAAGTAGACCACGGGGGCAGTGAGAGTGTTGTACAGAGCGTGGGAGAAAGGCCCGAACATTGTCCTTGCCCTGAAAAGCAAGGAAGCCACTCTTCTTTTATTCCTCCTCTCATCCTTGTTTTGCACTTTATCTCTTTTCATTCGCTTCGCTCTCCGTCTTATTTTCAATGGAGCACTTCGGGCCAAAGAGATGTCAGTGCTGTGGATGCGCGTGTACACACACACACACACACACACACACACACACACACACACACACACACACACACACACACACACACACACACACAGCACCACGCAAACACAAGGACACACCTGGGCATAAGAGCGCCAGCTGAAAGGAGACAAGTTCATCTAAAGGGCCTGGCTAACAGTAACACAGGAGGGGCCGGGTCCCTTTGTGCCCCCGGTCCGCTCAGAAGCTTCTTACCCCTCAGTCCTCCTGAAGACAGACTCCCTAGGTGCCATTCGACAAGATGGTTTTTGTACATTCATTATTTGTGACCCTTTTTTGTCTTTCATTTTCTTGTTTTATAGCTTTGTTTGTTTGTTTCTTTCAGCCCGGGGTAGAGTAGCCGTGGGTCTTTTGACGACAGCTGTGCTGCCGAGCGCCGCATAGAAACAACACAAGTTCAGCACAATGACTGACAAGCGCTTTGTAGGAAAGGAGGCCCACAATGAATGTGTCCCCACTAAAGACTACCGGTTGGCCCCATAAAGAGCAGAATATTAGAGGCCTGGTCCAAGAGTGTCAACTGCACTATAGCGCAGCCCCCCCGGAGGAGTCCGGACACCCTGCGGGACGATGATCTCTAAAAGGCTCCGAGAGCAAGTGTGTGAAGTGTTAACTGGACAGACTAACTGAAGAATAACAAATCTGTATCTGAAAGACAGTAGGTGTTAGAAAAATTACTCCGTGGCCGGATTCAAAATCAAACATATCGGACATTTATTCTTGCAAGAAGGAGCAAATACATGTTCACTCAAAGAAAGGTGTCCAGCATTGGTCGAAGTCTCTCCTCCGTAGTTCAGCTTTATACAGTGTGAAAAACAGTTGACAGTCACCCCCACTTCCTCTGTAGATCTGATTTTATAGATAGTACTGAGTGAGGTCGTAGATCACAAGATAAAGGTACAGAGACGTGGTAACTGAGACTATAGGAACATGTTGTGCAACAGATAAATGAGTACATCTTTTCTGAGACAATAGGAACATGTTGTGCAACAGATAGACAAACATTTGACAAGTATGATGAGTTCATTATTTTTCCATCAGTAGGATACAAAACAATGAACAGAAAGTGGTTTTTAATAACAAATATGACTAAATACAACATCTCTACCTCGCACTCTCGGTCAAACACAAAAATAAACAAGTTCATACAGAAAAACTGTAAATGCTGCCAGCAGAAGGAAGTATGTGTTGGGTGGAGTAGGGTCATGGGCTGCCAGGTCAAGCATGTGACCGTGGCCCTACAGTCCTACTCTCTTTAACCCCTGGGCCTCAGGAGTGAACCAGGAGTGAACCAGGAGTGAACCAGGAGTGAACCAGGACCCTCGCTGGTCTTAGCCTCTCACCCCCGCAGCAGCTGGAGCAGCTCAGAGACACACCACGTTGGGCAAACAATAATAAGGAAACGATAAGGAAAGTAAACATGAATATTATACAACCACAGCTGTCGTCATCGCTCCAGAAATCATGTGGTCAAACAATTATGTCATCATTGGATGATTCTGCATCACGGAATTAAAATGGTTTAAAATATGGTCAGAGTTACGCAACTAAAACACTCGGTTAAACTTAAGAGATATTAAAAATGTTTAAAAAACAAATAACAAAAATCTCATCACAGCGTTTATTTCGTCAAACTTTGGAAAGATCCTTCCAGCGCAAGAGAAGACGGTATTTAAAGTCGGAGTGCGTCATCGCTGCAGGAAGCTTCACTTCTCGCGTCGCTGCCGACCTTCGTCATGAGCGCTGGATTTGTTCAATGTGGATGTAGATCTTAGTAATAATGAGCTGCTGGGGTCAAAGGTTCAGATTTCTGCTGCCCAACCCCACCCCAGAGCCCTCAAGAAAGTTTGGACTAAATCTAAATAAATCATTATATTATATTTCATTAAATTCCAACAGTCTTAACTGCTGTTTCAAATCTATATATACTCTTTCAGGAATACAATTTCATTCCATTTTTATTGTTGCATTAAAAACGGTCTCGATTTAAAGGAATAGTTCAACATTTTCTAACATGTTCTTACTTTAATCGCAGGCTTTGGTCTTATCTTTACTGGACAGACACAACAGCGGTATCGGTCCTCTCATATAACTCTGGATGAGAAGCTGAATGAGTCTATTTCATAAAATATCAAACCACTTGCCACACAGATAATAAAAAAGTGCACAGATCACGTGACCTGGGTGATGAAATGATGGCAATAACTACAGTAAAAAAAAGACAAGTGTCGGATATTTTCAGTTAAATATCAGCCAGAATCATAATCATGGCTGACATAGTTTACGAGCTATAAAGTATGTATTTACTGAGTTAATGTCCAGCCGTAACTGACACTGAAATATAGTGGCATAAAGAGGTCAGAGGATGAACTTTGCCTCTTTATTCACAGGACAGTAAACAGGCGCCCTGTTGTCTCCCACTGCACACACACACACACACACACACACACACACACACACACACACACACACACACACACACACACACACACACACACACACACACACACACACACACACACGTGCAGGTGCAATGAAAAGCACACACGAGTCAGAGGGTTACTGATAATATGACCCTGTTTTACTGGCCGTATAAATTCTGCCAGCGTGTTGCACCTGGAGGACACACAGACACCGACACAGATATGATCGTAACTCAGACGTATGTGCACATGTGAGTGAACACAGCGCCCCCCCCCTCCCCCCTCCGTGTTCATTTACCTACCATATGTCCACAGCAGAGCACGGCACACACACACACACACACACACACACACACACACACACACACACACACACACACACACACACACACACACACACACACACACACACACGGGGTCCGGCGACCATGTCCATGTCGGGTTTAACAGTTTAAAAACAATGGTGCCACTCTGAGCTCCGCTCCCTGAGGTTCAAGGTCAGACCAGCCACTCTCTGGAATCTGCTGCCCTTCCCCGCTCCACCTCCCTCACCCCCCTGACCCCCCCCCCTCCCCCCGCTCCTCCAACTGCCCATGCTCTGGAATGAGCCACCCCTGCAGCGTGCCAAAGGAAACCCCTTCAGCGATAGGCCGACCACATACTGATGCCTCACAGCTTTCTCTGGAACAGCGCTGACCTTACTGCACTTACACAGAGACACTTGTGGTGCTGGAACATGAGTTGCATGCACAGTCGCAGCTTTAGAAAATGTCCAAAAGGTCGAGGCTCATGTTTGTGCACCCTGAAACCAAAAAGAGTCCACATCCCCCTCCCACCCCGCCCCCCACCCCCCACCCCCGCCTCCCTTGTCCTTCATTTTCACTCCGGGGTCAAAGTTTTCACCTTATCTGGAAGCCATCAGCAGTACTAGTCCCACCTCTGTGAGTCATTTAGTTGAAACTGTTGCACGTCGTTAAAAATCCTTCTCTCTAGGTCTTGGAAAAAAAAAAAAAGAAATCTCACACACGCAGACATTTAAAGCAATACTTCACAAGAGAGGTAATCCAGGTTCTCTGCCAAGATTTTCCCTGCCAGTTACAGCACATATTGTCTAGCTGCAGACTACGACTCATGTTGTGAAGGAGAGAGGAAGAGGGGGAGGAGGTGGGAGGGGGGGCAGGGTGGGGGGGTAGGGTGGGTTTGATTCTACTGTGATCCAGTTTACTATTTTGGCTGGAGCTTTCTTCTTGCTGTGTGGTCATGGGGGAGATCAGAGCAGCCAGCAGGCTCTGAGGACACTGGCTGGCCGCAGCCCGACACAGAAGCCACATGGTGGGAGAGGGAGAGAGGTGGAGGGAGAGAGGTGGAGGGAGAGAGGTGGAGGGAGAAAGGAGGGAGAGAGGTGAAGGGAGAGAGGTGGAGGGAGAGAGGAGGAGGGAGGTCTGACGGGTGAGGAATGTGGGTGAGGTTATTCTGGTTTTCTCTTTTATGTTCTCACATTTTCTCACTCTTCTGTCCCCGTCTCCTCTTCCTCTTCCTCTTCCCCGTGCCTCTCAAGCACCCCCCACCCCACGATCTTGCACTTCAACTTCAGCCATCTCAACCAAACTTTGAGCGAAGCCTCGTCCCCTCCATCCATCCATCCATCCATCCCCCTGTCCCCCCCCCTCTCCCTCTCTCCTCAGACAGACACAGCTACCCTCCTGGACGTTTCCTTTCTGCTGGCCTGCCCCAACAAAGGTGCTCAGTCATGTGAAACCTAATCTCCAGCCCCCCAAAACCTGACCCCTGACCCCTTCAGTCTTCACACAGCCAGAGGGGGAGGGGAGCGAGGCAGGAAAGGGAGGCTTTTGGGAAAAGGTCACATTCCCAAAGACACTTTTGTGTACACGCCTGTGTGTGTGTGTGTGTGTGTGTGTGTGTGTGTGTGTGTGTGTGTGTGTGTGTGTGTGTGTGTGTGTGTGTGTGTGTGTGTGTGTGTGTGAGCGTGAGCGTGAGCGTGAGTGTGCATGCACTCGATCCATTATGTGGTTTGTGTTCCAGAATAAGCATGTGTGTTTGATTCTGCCTCTGCGTACAAACATGTATGAGGGGAATTTTCCTCTGTACTCCTGTGTGCTTAGCTGCCTTTTAAGTGTGTGTGTGTGTGTGTGTGTGTGTGTGTGTGTGTGTGTGTGTGTGTGTGTGTGTGTGTGTGTGTGTGTGTGTGTGTGTGTGTGTGTGTGTGTGTGTGTGTGTGTGTGTGTGTGTGTGTGTGTTGTACAGTAGATATGAGCATGCATAGGCGCATTGCATGTTCGCATGTGCATGTTTGTGAGAAACTCACTTTCAGCCCTGAAGCGTCGCTGCCCTTAGACAAAACACAGACTTTGTTTTCTAGCCGGGCCAGACCTGCAAGTCTTGTCTGGGCAGAGCTCCTCTCCTTCCACCCTATAATGGCAATCCTCAGATCTTTGTGTACACGAGTGTGTCTGTGCAGCCCAGTGTGTGTGTATGTGTGAGGCGCTGGGTGTCAGCTGTCCTGGGTGATTAGTGCTTTTATATTGTTCCAAGGAGCCCGGACGAGGCCCCCTCTTCCCTCTTCACTGCACCGCGGCACAGCTGCAGTCCGCCTCTCCATCTCCGCTCTTCAAGCCTTCCTCCACTCACACTTGTGAGACGGGCTCGGACCCAAAGAAGAAGAAAAAAAAATGAGCCTGAAACAGAGGCAGAGAAATGGACCAAAGGAAAAAAACAAAAACATGACAGAGTTCATATATGAAATGGAAAGAAAAAAAAAAAAGGAGGGGCAGGAGAGATGATGAAGGATGATCCACTGACAGTTGACTAAGATGGAGACAGAAGCGACAGAGAGAAACGGGGAGAAGTGGTATATTAGGAGGATTAGAGGGTCCATTCAACAGCGACTCCCTCCTGGACAGGATTTCCCCAGCTATGCCTGGGAGGCCTCCCCGTCTTCAAACAGAGCGAGGGAGGTGAAAAAGCAAAGGAGAGAAATCTTTTATCTTTTTGTTTTTGTTTAGTGAACTAGTTCTGATTAGCATAATGAGCTAATAGACTAGTAAAAGCAGCACACCCCTCCCCCGCCCCCTTAAAACTCACCAGAAATGAGCGTAACACAAATAACACTTTTCATTTTCTCCAACATCTTGTTTTGCAAATGAAAAAACAGGCTTGATGATGAAAACTTTTCAAAGAGGACTATGGGTATTATTCTGCATGAGAAGCTTCCTGTAAACCGTCCTTTCAGTCGAAGAGCTGTGACTGTTGCTTTTTACGAGTTAAGGACATATGTCTACACGAGGAGGAGGAGAAGGAGGAAGGGGTGGGGGGTGGGGGAGGTGGTCGGCAAGGGCCAAGAGTCTGCTATGGGAAAAGTATGTCTGCTATGTATGGGTTGATTAGTGGCAGGATTTGTGGGCCAGAGCATTGTTGTTCTCCTGACATTGAACTTGGGTGATCTTAGTCAAACGGGGAGGGGGGGGAGCAAACACCCTCCGAGATTACGTGTGTGTGTGTGTGTGTGTGTGTGTGTGTGTGTGTGTGTGTGTGTGTGTGTGTGTGTGTGTGTGTGTGTGTGTGTGTGTGTGTGTGTGTGTGTGTGTGTGTGTGTGTGTGTACACACACAGGCTAACAATTCCTCTCTCCCAACACCCACCCAACCAACCCCACTTCCTTGCGACTCTGCTTTATCTCAACTGTCAACACCTGGCCTAAGCAGGAACCTCTCTCTATCTGTGAACTTTAATCTGGCCCTGCTAGGCAAACAGCGCCGGGCTCGGACAAGGAGAGCGATTAGTCTGTCACGTTGCCCTCCAGTGCTTCGGCGGGGATAGAGGGAAACAGGGAGGGGAGAAAAAAGAACCAGGTTGGAGTATAGGAGGACATACATAACGTTAGATAAAGCAAAAAAGAGGACCAAACTCGTGAAGGGGGGGAAAGAGGGGGAAAGGGAGGGGGGAGAGCCAGGAGATGGATGTTTGCTGAAGATATAACACAGATGCTTAGCTGACCTGACAAGGCTCCAGACCACAGATATGATGGCGAACTTCCACCCCCATGACCGGTAACTCAAGCAGAGCCGTGCAAACATATCTGGGCGCCGTACCTACAAACAATACTCCCCGTGCACTGAAGGGCTGTTTCTCTGTGCTCCCAACAGGCTTCTTGTCCTGTTATATAAATTAAATTAAATTAAATAGTTATAAATAAATAAAAAAGAAAAGAACCAATTCAGATATGTATGTAATACTTTTTATTTTTTTTCAAGACAAAATGGCTGAGTGAAGAGAATAATGCAGACAACAGCTGAAAATAGAGTGGCATCTCCGTAACGGAAAAATAACAACAACAAAAAATCTGTAGGTCGAGCAAGAACTCATAAATGTTGGTCAATGACCTTTGGTCATCAAACAGAGCTATTAAGCCATCAAAATTCGTCAGGAGGGAGAAAACTGAATGGATTTGTTTAGCGGTGACTCCGTTCTGAACAGAGTGTGTGTGTATAGTCATAATAAATAATGTCGACCAATGCCGTCGGTCAACTTCAAGTTCAGCTCAGAGCAAATAGCTTGAGAGTAAATACAGAACACAGGATGAAATCAGGCTGAAAACTTAAAATGTACCTTAATACCATCAGCAATGACAACATGTACCAAACTTTTTCTTTTCATGATTTCAGTTCTATTTAGAAATATGCTTTGCATTTGAGATGTACCATATTTAAATTATAAAGCACCATGGTTCTTTTGGCAATGAAAAAAAATTTTTTTTTTTCAAAATAACAAAGAAAAAGGAAAACTGTAGCAAAAAAAAAAAAAGCTTTTCAGATTGATGTTGGATTGATTGCATATGACAAAACGTCTTTTTCAAAAAACAGCTGGAATGTTATCAGGTGGTACATGATCAAGGACAGTAAAAAGTTGGCTACCAAGAAAACCCAACAATAGCTGTATTACTGCATATAAAATGGCAGGAGAGGAAAAAAAAATATACAAAACAAACTAAAAAGATATGTACAACCACCTGTTTTTACCTCATTGTGGTCACTCCAGCGGGACTGCCTGAAAAGGCCATCATATGACCTCTCACCCTTGGGGAACACCACAACATTTTATTTTTCAAAAAACATACTTATTTTCAAGCATACAAATTATTCACACTATATTATCCTGCCAAATTAAGAAAATATACGGTGGCAGCTTGTTGGGATTTTTTTTTCACTACAGAAAAAGGGTACATTGAAACCTTTAAAGAGTACAGGCAAAACAGTTAAAAATACAGGCTCCAACATAAATACTATAAGTGCCTACACTAAGTGAACATTAATTTCAAATACCATTCTAAATACAGGAAAAAAGTAGACCATAAATGTGTTTTGAACATAGGAACTTACATGAGTGTGCATTTTCCTATGTGTTTTAAGTTCTCTCTATATATTTATATATCATAAATCTCTCCCCGATGCAAATTTTTGTTCAACCTGAAGACTTGTGTATAGTAAAGGCAAAAAGATGAGAGACACGTTCATTACAGTTCATTACATAGTGATCGAGTCCTGGATGTCGCCAGGACAGAAAAGAGAAACAACAATAAACAATAAGAAATTAAATTTTTTTTTAAATAAGGTTCTCCCCTAAAGATATTGAAGTGTTATTTAAAAAAAAAAAAAAATGAACAACACCGTTTACTTATCTTTTTAAATCAAATTTGTAGAATTTTTATTCTTCTGTACTGAGCAGTATATTTCTATAGTTGGTATGAAGCAGGATATTTCTATGGCGGTTCCTGCATTGATACCTCCGAGAGCCAAACTGATGTTCAGTTCTCAGATGGAGACATGGCTGGCGACAGTTTCTAGTTCAACTCTTTACTCTTTTTTTTTTTTTTTTTGTCGTTTTTGTTTTTTTGTTTTTTTAATGGAAAGCAATGACACCACACTAATCTGTCAGCATAAGAGCAAGTTTTCCCTTGAGCGTCCGACTGTAAACTGGGAAAATTGAACAGTGCACGTTAGGTAGTTCCGGATCTGAAATCCGGTCCTCATTTTATACTCAACCGACTGTACCTCCGATTAGAGAGACAGATACAGAATCCAAGGCAGAGTGACAAGTGCTATATCATCAACAATGACAGGGGATGGAGATGAAAAAAAAATATATTAAAAAAATTTGCTACCACAATGAGGTCAAGAGCATGTTGACTTAAAAGAACGCAGACATGAACGTTTCACTCTTGAAAGCTCTTATGGAAGGTAGTTTGCTGAATTCAGATTCTTTTGATTTCCATTTAAGTTCATTTTCAATGTGAGTTAATTAAAACAGGCTTCAGATTACTTAAGGGTTTCTAAGATCTATCGTGGTAAAGAGGAATTAACGTTATAAGGACATAAACGTTTGAATTGTAGAGACACCTGGTAACCCAACCCTCCTCCCCCCACACCCACCCTCACCCTCCTACACTCCCCCAACCCCTCACCCAAAATCTGTCCGGCTTTACAAATGACTAAATCCCACTCTGTGGTCTTCTAGCGACTGCTGGCTCCACCGCCTGCCCGGCCGACACCGAAGAAACATATTTCTGTGCTACTTACAAAAAAAAAAAAAAAACACCTGCAAACTTTTAATTTTCAAAGAAAATAAAACACTCTGGAAAATTAAGAGCTTTACGTTGGTTAGAAGGACTCGTCAGAGTACCGTCTCAGCGTGGCACACGTGTACCCAAAAACATAAACACCTAAACCAAAACCCTACACACCAAACTCCTACTCCTCCTTTTAGCATGTAACATGCCAGTAAACAGAATTGTAATCTTGAAAATAACAATATACACGAGTCAGGCAGATAAATGATTTACCAGAGATACATGTCATTTTTTCATTTTTGTCATTTTTGTTTCAGCTGGTTCCCTACGCTCTGCGAAGTCAAATAACGACAGGGTCGTACAGGTGCTTGATGCAAGGACCTGCCTATTCCATATGTGCACAAAAATGTCCTGTAATCTTTTACAGCTGAAACTCCGAGCTTATAGCAAAAAGGAGGATTAACTAATGCAGGTAAAATATCCAAGGCACTCTTTGTTGTCATTTCACACCATATTGTTAATTTCATTGCTGTTTGTAAAAGAAATATTTCATGGCGCCAGTGCCTAGCATTTCATAGGCAGACCAATTTTTTTTTATATATATATCTCATCTCAATGTTGCATGGAAAATCTTTCACAAAGATCTGTTTTAAGTGTGACCCTGCTTGTCTTGATGTTTTGATAATATGACACTGTTCACTATGTTTGAACACAAAACTGTACATGATATGTAAAACAGTATGTACTGTATGCAGCATGGGTTTTCATAACGAGTTATTTTTTTCATGTTGAAGAAATCAAAAGTATCAACAGCAACACATGTACAACCAAACCCACCAGCCGAGGACAAGTTTTCTCTCTAAGTAGCCAAAACACACAGAGCATGCTGTCCAGTTACAAAAAATACAAAACGTGTAAATTATTGCACAATAGAAAGGCTCAAAAAGTTTTGCGTTTGATGCAATAGTATTGCCCCAATGATGGATCATGCATCCAGCTTTTTCCAGTCGGGGATGAGAACAGGGCTGTACTGTGTACTGGTGTCTGACCCTGTTGTCCTTTCCCCTCACTTATCGGCTAGTTAGCCAGGGTTGCTTTTTAGCCGGGGGAGCTGAGAGAGCCGCCGGCGTGCTGCTCTTTGCCTACTCAGTCTTAATGTCATTAGCCAGAGGGCGGTCGCTGTGCCACTTCTTCATGTGTTTCTCCAGAGTGCTGTATACACTGAAAGGCATGTGGCAGATTTCACATTTGTACACGTCCTTGCCCATCTGTCCGTGGGTCTTCATGTGGCGGGTGAGCTTTGAGCTCTGAGCGCACGCGTAGCTGCACAGCTCGCACTTGTAGGGCCGCTCCCCGGTGTGGCTGCGGCGGTGCACTGTCAAGTTGCTGCAGTTCTTGAACACCTTGCCGCAATACTCGCAGGTGTCGCTGCGGCGGCCGTCCTTGGAGCTCGGCCTGCCGTTCCCGCTGCCGCCGTGGGGAGTGCTGGCCCCGCTGCCGGTGCCGCTGCGTCCGGACGCCGCCCGCTCCCCGTCCAGCTCGCCGGGCGGAGTGGAGAAGCGCAAGCTGCCGTTTTCCGACGAGTGCTCGGACGAGGAGGCGAAGGGCGATTGTCTGGAGTCCCCGCCGGTGAAGCTGATGAAGGGGTCCTTGAGTTGCCGGGAGGCAGCGTAGCCGGCGAGCCACTGAGAGTAGACGTTCTCCGAGTTGGGGATGGTGGGCGTGGGGGGGTCGAGGTCTTTCTCCACCTTGATGCGCTTGGACAGCGGGCTGAGGGAGCCGGGACTGACCCGTCCACCCAACAGCTTCCTGGACAGGCTGTCATTGGATAGAGGCGCCAGGCCGTTGACGGCGGTGGTGGTCCTGTCGTCCGCCCGGTCGGACTCCATGGCCGAGTCCTCGTCGCCGGGCTCCCGGGACGAGCTGCGGCGGCACGGGTGCAGGGCCTCGCTGTTCTGGTGGTGGCGGGCACCTTCTAGCCGCAGGCTGAAACGATAGTCATTCCTTCCCTCTTCCTCGACTCCGGGTTTACTCTCAATTTCCTCTTCCTCCCCCTCCGCCTCCCCCTCCTCTTCCTCCTCTTCCTCCTCCTCTTCCTCCTCTTCTTCCTCCTCTTCCTCCTCATCCTCATATTCCTCCTCTTCTTCTCCATTTTCAGGCATGAGGCCGTTGTTCTCACTCTTGAACTTGGCCACCACTGACTTGAGAGCGTCCGTGGCGCTGCCCATCAGCTCACTGGTCCCCGGTTCAGGGGAGCTGGCGGTCGAGAGGCCGTCGTCCGACTTGGCGTTCGTCGCCGAAGACTTGCTCTGACAGTGCGTCTTCATGTGGCGTTTTAGTTTGCTGGCCTGCGTGCAGGCGTGGTTACAGAGGTGACACTTGAATGGCTTTTCCCCCGTGTGGCTACGCCGGTGAACGATAAGGTTGCTCTGGAACTTGAAGGTCTTACCGCAGAACTCGCACGATTTTGACTTGAGAGGCGTTCCCGGTTGGACGGCGTTGCATACGGCGTTCGGGGTGGAACGTGAGCCGGAAGGTGACTGAGAGGTGGAGAGGGGAGGTGTCGCAGAAAACGGGGGCTTCGAACCTGGCTGGAATGGCTGCAGCAGCCGTTGCATAGGGGTGGGCCTGTTAGGGGAGAGAGGCGGGGAACCGCCAGTGGCGTTGCCGGCTAACTCGCGTAGACGTCTTGAGAAATCCATGGTCTGAGGGGCTTCTAGTGGCACAGAGTTCAGCCTCATCACCCTGTCGAAGGCGCTGGGATGGTGGGTTGCCAACGCCAGGTCGTCGGGGCTGAGGTGGTGGCGTGGCGGCGGGCTGAACAGCGGTGGCGTTCGGGGGTAGCGGCCCTCGCGAGGCGTGGACGCCGATTCCCGGCCGGACCCGGAGCCCGGCATCCTCAGGAGGCTGTAAGGACTGCCGTCAGCCAAGTGGACGGCGTGGAGGGGAGGCTGGGAGGAGGCACAGTCACCCCCCATCCCAGGAGCTGCAGCCACGCGGGGGGTGAGGGGGCTGCCAGGCTCGCTCTCCAGATAGATGCGGAAGCCGTGGGTGTTCTGGGCATGCTGGAGCAGGAACCAGGCACTGGTGAAGGGCTGTTTACACGTGGTGCAGGTGTAACTGCTGGGCTCATCTTTATCTGTCCAGACACAAAGAGAGGAACGTTTAAAATCGTAGTGATAAAAGGCTTTTGATTTCATCAAAAAAGATGCGTGAAAACCGGTTAACAATTTGATCATTGAATGTAGCCGAATTTAGCAGCAAACCCATTCAATTTTGACTGATTAAATAGAAGCATTAAAAATAAGATTTGAAAAACCTTGAAATCGCACTTCAAAACTGAATGAAAACGATTTCAACACAGAAAAAATATTCTCCCTTTTTACCTCCTTAACTGTGTCTGAATTTAAATACACTGTACTGTTTGGTTTTTTTAAATGTCATTACACAATCTGAAAATTACACCATAGGTGACAGATTAAATATGCATTTTACACCACTTAACGACAGAAAAGAATAAAACACAACAACAAGAGATATCTCCGGCAGCTAATACACAATTTACACAGTTGAGAAGACATCAGAATATTTCAAACAATAATTGACTTTCAATGGCACTTGCACACTGACCTGAGATTTGCCTGACAATGCACGCCTAATCTCGTTAAAAAAAAAAAAAAAAAAAAAAAAAAAAAAAAAAAAAAAAAAAAAAAAAAAAAAAAAAAAAAAAAAAAAAAAAAAAAAAAAAAAAAAAAAAAAAAAAAAAAAAAAAAAAAAAAAAAAAAAAAAAAAAAAAAAAAAAAAAAAAAAAAAAAAAAAAAAAAAAAAAAAAAAAAAAAAAAAAAAAAAAAAAAAAAAAAAAAAAAAAAAAAAAAAAAAAAAAAAAAAAAAAAAAAAAAAAAAAAAAAAAAAAAAAAAAAAAAAAAAAAAAAAAAAAAAAAAAAAAAAAAAAAAAAAAAAAAAAAAAAAAAAAAAAAAAAAAAAAAAAAAAAAAAAAAAAAAAAAAAAAAAAAAAAAAAAAAAAAAAAAAAAAAAAAAAAAAAAAAAAAAAAAAAAAAAAAAAAAACACACTCATCTCCCCTCCAATGCTTCGTTTACAGAATTAGCGAGGCTAAAGTGGGACATGTATCTGATGCTGCATATTAACACTGAATACAAATAACAGGTCACGTGTTAATAAATTGTACCAGCGTTTATCACGAAAAAACACACATTCACAGTTAAAAGAAGCAAAGGGTAAAATTGTGTATGGGTGTTTGTGTGTGGGTGGGGAGGCTGCTATGAAAATGCATTTCATGCATTACTTTTCTATTTCTGATATTTCATGCTTTATGGATTTATTTAAATCCTTTCAGGTGAATAGAAAAGGAGAAGAAGGGGAAAGCAGAAGTGAGAGATATGCAAAATAAGAAGCATCCGCCACTTGCAAATGTGCTCCCTCTTTCATCTTTCGGCTTTCTTATCCTTTCTTCTCGTTTTTCTTTTTTCACTGGAGGGCATTTTTTCTGAAGTCATTTGCAGACACTGAACCCAAAACCACAGCCACACTGTGCTCCAGAGAGGGAGAAGGAGAGAGGGAGAACAAGGGAGCAGGAGAGGGGAAGATTGGCTGTGTGTGTGTGTGTGTGTGTGTGTGTGTGTGTGTGTGTGTGTGTGCGTGTGTGCGTGTGTGTGTGTGCGTGCATGCGTGTGCGCATGATTGAGACTGAGCGATCCCTAAGATGGTGGATGGACAGTCGTGCATGTTTTAAAGCCTGCTGTGGCTGAGAGACAAAGGGGTGAAGAAGGGGCAGAAAAAGAAGACGGCTGCTGGGACAAAAAAAAAAAGAGATGTTGTGGACGAGCAGCAGAGGGAGCAGAATGGTGTTTTGTGGTCTCATGTGGCCCCCTCCAAACATTTCACTTAAAGACCAGAACACGGCTTAAAATGTGCACCCAATCAAACCTCCACGCAAACCTTTTTCTCTTGACTGAAAAGAGTTGGAAGGCGGTATACTGGTAAATTATGGATCATTACAATCTGCAAAAATTACAGTTAATTGCTGCCACCTGCGAGGGGCTTTGACCCACTATGGAATTTTTCCATCATAAAAAAGCCATTTGCCCGTACACATTTTCTCCCTCTCTCATAAGCACAAATAAAATGTGCCCATTACATTGGCTTTGGCTATATGTACATTTCCTGATTGTGTGTGTGTGTTTTTATAGCTTTAAAGCAGAAAGCCCCACGTCACTCGTAAAACGGTTGCAGTAACCTGGCCTCCACTGTTCACTTTGCTTTGATTTGCAGCCTATACACACTTCCTCGACCCCGTCCTGATGTGTGAGCGGAGAGTGCGTTTGCACGAGGAGGAATTTAAGGTTATTTGTTTTTTCTGTTATTGTGAAGGGCGAGCTGGGGGAAAAAAAAACGGGGAGGGGAAGGTTCGGTCTGTCTTCTCCCTTTCGAGACACAGTCTGTCAGAGGAGAGGGAGCACCGAGGGAATGGGGAAAGTGAGGGGGAAGGAAGGCAAGGAGCGACGCGGGGAGAGAAGTGTGGCGTGAAGGGGACATTCCTAATGACAACCCACATTTCTGAAGGACACCAGAGCCTCAATTCAATTCATTTCCTCGTGTATCAAAAGCAGCGTGTCTGCCGCTATGCAATCACCGCTCCATCTGCGGACATTTGACGAACTGTGCTCACAGCACAGGCAGCGATGATAATTGTTATTCCCATCCAACAGCGGACAGATTTGATGGGCATCAACGGGCCGGACCAACGCAGAGCCCAGTTTCACCACAATGGCAGAGAAGATATCTAAATAAGCCCACTATTGTCCTTAATAGTTGTCCTCAAAGGGATGGAAGGACAGTTATTCAAAGGGATAAAAGACATTCTGACAAGACGTCTGATGGCCTCGAGAGGTTTTTTTTTTTTTCTAGTATGGAGGAGCAGAAAGCCGTGCGAGAAAGGAGGGATGATCTTATAAACGAGTCTGTCCTCTAATGGAATAAAGGAGAGCTCCCTCTCGCTCGCTCGCTCGCTCAGCCTGTTTCTCTCCTTCTAGGAACTTAAAGTCTGTGGCGAGTTAGTGCTGGAGAGCAGGCGAGCCGGGCTAATGCTGGATCTCCAGGTTCCTTTGAAATCGGATCAGCAGAGAGGAGAAACCACACTGACAACCCCTTAGCTGCCATTTCATGGCAGGGGCTGAAAGAGGAGACTTTGGAGGAGAGAAGGCAGGAAAGTGTATAAGGCCGGTTGAAAAAGAGCAGCGAAGGATCAGGAGCAGAAGCAATAATTAAAAAAGAGAGAAATATATAAAGAGGACCAGTACAGATGAAAAGACGTGGAACGGCCAAAGGAAGAGAAAAAGGACAACTAACAACTCGAAGCCATTTCAGTGCATTGCAACACAAAGCAAACGGCTGTGAAGGTGCCGGTAACGTAACGGACGTTCGGTTGGAAGGGAAACGATGGCAGCAGATGAACTGGCCTCACCAGACAAAGCAGGACACAGTCGAGCAAGTGGAGGCACTTTGCTCATGCAGATTGCTCTATTGTTAGTGACCCAACCCCCAAAGCAGACAGTGCCTCTCCCTCAATCACCACACACACACACACACACACACACACACACACACACACACACACACACACACACACACACACACACACAGAGAGAGTAGCCATATCATCCCAATCAGCCACAAACACAAACAAAACAACAGACGGCAAAACAACGGCGATGTGGCCGCAGCGTTGGCCGCCACATGAAGCCCTCCATCTCTGGCCGACCGTCCGCCGCTACTCCTTCAAAACTTTCTCACCACACACTGAAAAGTTGTCAGACTTGGCTTGACCTCCTTTTTTTTTTTAAAGTTTCGTCCTTGACCGACCCCCTGATCGTGGGCTCAGGCCGTCCTGGTGTGAGCTCACAGCTTTCACTGATATTGGTCATTTAGCTAATGGAGGAAGGAGCTAACAGGATTAGCCTGCAGGCCTTCCAAAAGGAAAAGGAGGAGGAGGAGGAGGAGGAGGAGGAAGACACCGGGGACACAGCATGTCACTGCCATTTTCCCCAAAGTTATCAGTCACAGTGGTGTGAGAGGGGGAGAGAGAGAGAGAGAGAGAGAGAGAGAGAGAGATCACACACACACACACACACACACACACACACACACACACACACACACACACACACACACACACACACACACACACACACACACCTGAAAAGTGATTATGCTAATAGCAGGTCTTTGCCAATATTCATAAGTGTTTATAGGTGTTGGAGTGAGTGGCTCAGGAAGATGGAGGCTTGTCAATACAGTGCCTCTTAAGAGCGCCTCGCAGTAACTGCCGTTAATGTGATTACTGCTCTGTTTATGTCATTAGGGTATTCTCAGTCAGGGAGTGGACGGGGTGAAGGGTGACCCGGGAGTGGAGAGGATGGGGGAGCGGAGAGGATGGGGGAGCGGCGGCTCCCGTAAGAGCTCTTCTTTAGTGTCCTGTGTTTTCTACTCGGGGCACAAAGAAGCGTAATTATTCATCAGTCTCGTACGTGTTCTCACCTCAAGATGCATTATCTGTCTGGGCTTCTGTTTGTGTTTGTGAAAAGAACAAATCCAGCAAACCAGCCGGCCTTGACCTTCCTCGTACTTCCACGTCTGTATGTCTGTTTGTCTGCCGCACACACACACACACACACACACACACACACACACACACACACACACACACACACACACACACACACACACACACACACACACACACACAGGCTCATACACTCAGCTCTTTGTCCTGGGCCGGGCCCGTCGTGGTGTGCTGAGCCACAGGCCCGCAGACAAAAGGCTTGTTTGACCAACACTTGTTCCTGAGACAAAGCAGGAAAATAGCAGGAAAATAGCAGGAAGTACAGTTTGCTGGAGGAGGCGGAGCCACTCATCACGCTGTCAGGAGAAAGGAGACGAGGAGCCGCTAGATCACAAACAGTCCGAAAAAGGTGATTGGAGAGTAGAAGTAAAGGAGAGACCGAGGTAGACCTGGAGGAGAGACGCCGAGCTGGCATGAACAAGCAACGAGGGAGGGGGGGTAGATCTCCAGATAAAGATGCATGGTGGTCTTTGAGGGCCGGTGCCCGGGATAAAGTAATCTGCTGGCTGTGGCTTTGTCTCCAATCAGACTTTCACACTTCTTACCTTTCCTCTCTCCGGCTCCGTCTCCGTCTCCTGAAAGTCGATAAGAGCAACAGTGGAACTGAGGACTTTCTCCACGCAACTAAGGACAGATGGCACCCACATGAATGCATGCACCCAACACAATAGGCAAATGTGTGTGTGTGTGTGTGTGTGTGTGTGTGTGTGTGTGTGTGTGTGTGTGTGTGTGTGTGTGTGTGTGTGTGTGTGTGTGTGTGTGTGTGTGTGTGTGTGTGCTGGGGAGGTCAGTGTGTTTTATATATATATACATACATATATATATATATTGATTCTTGTTGTTCTGGTTTTGTACCCTCATGGTTGAAATGCACTTATTGTAAGTCGCTTTGGATAAAAGCGTCAGATGAATGAAATGTAAATTTTATATTTATATATATATTTATGTATATGGATGTGCTTTTGCATGCAAGCAAGTTTTTTTTTTTAATGGGAAAGTACAGCCACATGACAGCTTCCATGTAGCATTTGTCTGTGTGTGTGTGTGTGTGTGTGTGTGTGTGTGTGTGTGTGTGTGTGTGTGTGTGTGTGTGTGTGTGTGTGTGTGTGTGTGTGTGTGTGTGTGTGTGTGTGTGTGTGTGTGTGTGTATATTTGTATGTAATACACTTGCCACAATCATTTTAAAATTAGCATCGCTCCACGCTGTCTGTTTCCCGGTGTAACCTTAGTTCCTTTGATCTTTTCGCGCTTGAACTGTGTTTGAACCGTCCGTCCGTCCTTCTCTCCCTCCATCTTTCCCTCCGTCCGTCCATTCATCCTCTCCGACGAAGCCCAGCTGGACAGCTTCGTGTCTGGGTGCGGCTCGGGTCCGGCAGACCTCATAATAGGCCGGGCCAGCCGCGTCTCTGATGCAGATCATTATTTGCTCTCTGCTTACCGACGACGGTGGGAGGCCGCACACTATTGTTTCTCATCCCGGCTCTAATGGTACAGCGAAAAGACCTCTGGGCTTCTAAGCTTAACCAGTCTAATTAAATGGACCATCGCTTATGTAAGCATCTGCGGAGATTATTTATTGAGTTGGGATCCGCTTCACAGGATCAAACCGCCGTCAACAAAAGCCAATGCTCGGTGGAGAAGGTATTAAATAAAGGAGGGGAATCAAAGAAACTGCAAACTGCCAAGTGTCAGTTTAAGCACACGTATCCAGGTACATAAGAAGACTTAATCAAGCAGGAGTATTTTTGGACTCGGGCAATATCCCAGATGGGCGACAAGTCTCTGAGCACTTCAGAGGGGAAATGTGAAAAGTGTTCTGTCAAAGAAAAGATATGTCTCAATAAACTGCAGCTTAGTGGGGGAGCAGAGGGGGAGGGGGGGCATAAAGAGTACAACACAAAAAATGGAAATCAATGGAAGACATTAGAAAATAATGATATCCATGAGCATGTTTTGGTTTCCTTACGATGGAAATGCAGCCTGCAACATTCAGATGAGTGAATCTGTCCGTTTCCTTACGAGCATTCATCCCCGCTTGAAGTGCAATGACAAGATAGCCTCGGTGCGACATGAGGCCAGCAGCCGCGGCTTCACTATCTCTGCACAGCTCAGCTTATGACAGGCTGGCGTCCTCGCAGAAAGGATGGAGGAGGACCAGGGAGGTCGACTAGCTGCACATTTCTGCATAAATCTCCAGATAGATAGCATCAGGAGAAGAGGAGCAGGGGAGGGAGGGAGGGAGGGGGGAGGGGGGGCGTGCGGGCAGCGGAGGATGATAAGGCCCCCGGGGCAGGGCATTCGACACTGTCAAAACTGTTTCGTCTCCGGCTATTGGACGAGTGGAGCGCGTTATGAGCCTGCATACCATTTGCCAGGACGCGATTGGGCTCCACCGGAGCATACAGGGCCTCGTATCTGACCTCTCCTCTTTCCCCCTCTTTGAGTCTTCACAGACACGCAGGGAGACGGACAGAACATCACAAACACCACACGGAGAACGACCGCGAAGATCTGAAGGCATGCCGCAGTCACATTTCAACAAAGCTGTGACAAAACAGCAGCTTCATGGGCGAATGTTCGGAGGCACTAGAAAAAACGTTTAACGTGTTAAAATTAGCAAACAAAAACCTGCAGGATGTCAGAATCACACGACTGAAATATGTCAGCACACAAAGATGTGTTTAATCTGGCTTTTTGTTTCATTATTCACTGTAAATTCACATTTCCAGGATATCAAAGAACATGTTTTGTTTCTTATGAACTTCATTTATTCCCCAGATAAATTCTTGATTTGGTCTCTGGCTGGAGAACAGCGTCCGCCAGGTTGCAGCACGTCTTGTTTAAAGACAGCTGCCTATTTTCCCTTCTTGAGAGTTTGATACAGATTTTGAGATTTATACTGCAGGTGTTTCTGGTGTTTCTGGTGTTTCTGGTATTTTGTCCATCTTCGAGGCCTCTTGCGCAATGGGAGCGTCAGAGGAATGTGTAGGAGAAGGTTAACAGAAACTACAGTGTCGGGCAAAATATGCATTCGCACACTGTTATGCATAAACAGTTTTGCATAAAAAATAAATTATAAGGAGAAACAAGAACGTAAAATAAGAATGAAATTAGGAGGCACTGTTGAGTGAAGGAAAACAGTCGGAGATAGAAAGTGAGAGGGAGGAAAGTTTAAGAGTGGGCAGCGAGGGTTCGAGACTTCGCCTGATCTACAAGCACAGACCTGCAGTCAGGGTATCTGTGAGCTCATGGAAGTCCGGACACACACACACACACACACACACACACACACACACACACACACACACACACACACACACACACACACACACACACACACACACACACACACACAGTGAGTCTGTCTGGACTGAGTAAACAGTCTGAAGGATAGAGTCATTCCCTCTCTGTCCCTCATGCAGCCTGTATGCTCCTCCGTTACTCCTCCTTCCATCACGCTATTTCCTTAACACGCTCTGATGACAGCACTGAGAGGTTAAAGTGGGTCTGTCTTTCCCAGGCACACACACACACACACACACACACACACACACACACACACACACACACACACACACACACACACACACACACACACACACACACACACCCGTTTCTCTTTACTCTTGGCCTATAACACATACAAACACAGTCTCTGAATCCCTCTTTTTCTGACCACCTGCGTCACGATACACTTCTCATCTTCTCCACCCACTTATTTAGTGTTGAGATCTCAAAGTTCATTCCTCTGCTCAGGGTGTTAGAGTCTTTTTCTTTTCTTTTTTTTTTTGCTACCTTTGCTTGAGGTGTTCTGTTACTGTAAATAATACTTGCGGAGAAAAGTAAGGGGCGAGACAGAGAAAGATACTCATCATTATCTAAATTGCTTTGGGAGGGTGGAGCACTTTGAGGGTCTGTGACACAGACTGTATGTAAAAGTGTTCATACCTTCAAGGTCTGAAAAATGAGGCCGATGCAGAAGTGTCTTCAGCTGCAATACCAGCGAGTGCCACTAGAGGTCGGCTCCAAAAAGCCTCCGGCTCCATAGACTCCCATTCAACTTCTCTCATCAAATCCAAAGTGAATAAAATGTGTCCATCAGTTATCTCGGTGTTGTTAGCTAAAGTCACTCCTTCTTCTTAGTTTTCTGGAGGTCCATCTGAAAATAATCCCTCATTCATTAGAAAAGAAGATTCAAGAAGACCTGTTTTGGGGGGCGTGTCTGTTTGATTGACAGGCCTGTGGTGCAGTAAGGTTACAGCTATCGGTGGTCAGGACACCGTATCGTCCAAATATGGTCACTTCCTGCTCCAAACCGCTCCGAACTAGCAAGATGGTGACGGACAAAGTGTGAACTCGAGGCTTCATCTCTGCTGGCTGCCACCTGCTCTGTGCAGAGGGGTTTTGGGGTTCCAGATATACTTGGGTTGCTGGTAAAATTGTTCTCGCCCTGCTGCTAAAGTAGGGAACGCATCGTTTCGACTGATGTTGACCGAAGTTGTTTGTTCCTGAACACGCTCGCAGTAACCCCGGAAGCTCTCGAGCATGGGCCATCATCGAGATACCAGCGAACAAGGGTTGTTTTAAACATGCAGTTATTTTTCACCCTGTCCCACCACCTCAGGGTGAGAGGACCAGGGCATGTGAGCTCAGGCCAACCATAGCAGCTCGTTAAGCACAGGAGCCTCGAGGCATTGTGGAGGGACATGGCACTTTGAAACAAGAGGGCCAGTGTGTTGGAGTATCCCGTGGCCCGGAGCGGTGGAGGCTGAGGGTTTAACACGCGTCCCATCTGGTGTGTGTGACTGTGCACACGGCGGTCGAGTGGTTAAGGAAGCATCAATAGCCAGACTCTTTAGATCGAGGGGTGTCTCGGGGTCAGACGGAGCTCACAAATCCATTTTCCGTAGAAACGGAGAAGGTGGAAGTCAGGGAGCGAATCTGTCACAAGTTCAATGTCTTTTTTTTGGTAAATGTTCGAGCATCACACATTATTTTACCAAGCTGAATTGACTGCAATGACACGACGCCAAGGACATGAAGTTTTCTGATCCTGTAATAAGGACAGTGAGACCTCAGTGCCCCCGACTCACCACCATCCATTCACCCCCCCCCCCCCAATTCCCTGTTTCATTATTTATTCATGGGGGGGAAAACTGTGCTGGGCCACCGCTCAGCCCAGACGCTTTCCAAATCTTGATTAAAATTGCAAAATGGCCTCCTGTTCGGCCTTAATTCAGCCCCTTCAAGACATTCTGACAGAAACAGGAAGAGATGCGGCAGAGCGAGGAAGTGGTCAGATATCCAAAGTGACCTACATATGTTTCCTTTTAGTGCTCTTCTGCTCGATGCTAGAAGTTTAACATAATGCTGCTCGGACCGCTCTCGAGGCTTCATACCAACCGGGGCCTTTTTGACATGTTGCTTTGGACAAATGCCTAAAAAAAAAAATGGTTTGCCAAATCAAAAGGAGTCAAAGTTGTATCGCACATTACAGGGCAGAATATTCTCTGTCGTACTGTACAAGCCAGAGAAAACGACTGCATGAGTTAGAACAGGGTGAAGGCAGCCAGTTAATGTACATGTAACGTTTACCATCAATAACAGCCTGTAAGATGGATGGACCATATGCTCGGCGGTGGCAGGCCACGCTCCACACAATTCTTCATCTTGGAGACTCGCTGTACCAGATTCCTGCCCAGTAATTGAAGACATGTGGTCTGATCAGCCACTATAGCGAGAAAGATGAGTAAAATGGTGGACAATAGGACCTAGTAAAGCAGAGCAAGTCAACACTCACATCCCTGTTGCTCCGTCATCCCCCTGTTGCTCTGCATTGAAATCCGCGATACGTTTTAACTTCCTGCGTCTTTTTCAGCGACGTCCCGTTGCATCGCTCACACAGCCAGCGGCCCGTTAAAAACACAGCATGTGGATCCTTCCGCTTGTTCTCCCAGGAGGCGTGTCGGGAGCATGCATAGGTCCAAGCAGTAGTGAGCGTGATATTAATTAAGGTAGCCAACCTGTAGGTTCCTTCGTGCCCAGCTGTGGAGTATAAATCAGGCTTTTAACGAGGCTAGGGCCCTAAGATCTCAAACCATGCTGGAATGCTACCTGCACAGCCATGCCAAAAATCTGTCTGGGTCTCGGGCTCCTATAGATCACTATGTTTATAAGGGGGGCTATAGCGACCTACCCTGGGGAGGGAGAGAGGGGAGGGCGAAGCAGAGGAGCAGAAAAGGAGGGTGGCAAAAGAGGTGGAGAGGGGGGGGGGGCAAGAGCTATTTCTATTGGGTCATCAGGTTTAGGTAAACATGTGTGGTGTTGGTGTGTAAATGTGGAAGTGTGCTGCACTTTAAGACTATACAAAAAACATGAAGGTAAAATAATCGGTCATATGAAGCTAATAAGAGAGTCGACGGCAGCGACAGGTACGGACGGCAAGAAGGAAACAACCTGAGCGATGGACACGTGAAGAAAGCCTGAGTGCCTTTTGGTGACAGAAGGATTTATTCACAGACAGCTGCAGGACAGGACACACGCATGGACTGCACAGACTGACTGGCTGGCCGAGTCCACCTCGGAGCCATCGCTCCCTGAACTCACACATTCCTCAACAGGCAGTGGCAAGACCCGCTCGCAGCCAACGGACAGGCTTAATGCAAATACCCGCATTTACACTTACACAATGCGTTAAACTGTCCTTTTTCGTTTACTTTCAAGCGTATGAAGAAGCACAGCAGTGCTCTCGAAATGCCATTCCTACCCTGGAAAGATTACCAGCTATAAACGATACATAAATAAGTCAGTGCGGAGGTGCAGAAATTTGGATTAATGGCTGATCAGGGGATGGGTAGAGCGGGTTTCTTGGGCCGCACTCCGCAGCACCACCTGAGATTTATGGGCCAGATGTTTGTGCCATTGCTTCTCTAACAGACTATAAAACTTCATTTGCAGAAGGTAACAGCGGAATAAAGCATCGCCAACGTGCTAACATTTGGCCACACCGATGCGAAACGTAAACTCAGGAATGATTCAAAAAAAGTCTGAGGCGTCTCTCGCCCGCCCCGCTTCTTTTTCTGTTGTTGTTGTTTTTGTGTTCCTCCTCTCTCTTCGTCTCACGTATACAATCACAGCTCGGATGGGAATGTAACTCCACTCCCCGCCAGCGTGAACTCAGGTTCTCAAGATCCAGCCCTGTCATTTGGAGAGGAGCTGACAACCCTCTGACTGACACGGGGGTCGCGGGGCCGGCGACCTCAGCGGACCGCTTGTGTTGCATTCTGAGAAATGAACTTTGTTTGCTGAAGGTCAAACTGTAAAAGATCCTCTGTGCTCGTTCCACACATGTCCAGCTAATACGCCGCAGGCCTGCAGAAAAAAACAACCCCGTGCCTGAAAACGCTTGTAGATGAAGCAATAGGTTTATCATGTACCTTTGACACCGCCGTATAGGTACGTACATAAAGACATAAAAAGATATGTTTGCTCTTAAAACACATGCTCTTTATCGCTCTCGTCCGGTTTCATCACCCTTACAGTGCACAGAGGGCCGGCTGATGAAAAGGGGAATTAGTGGGCAGTGAAAGAACGAGGATCCGTCTGAAGAGGAAGGGGAGTAGTTGAAGGGTGTCAAGAACGGCGTAAAAAGCTGTGAAGAGGAGAAGAAGGGAAAAACAAAAGAGTGGTGGACAGCTTTACACTGCAGCACCCCGTTCTAGATTACATTAGCGGCAGCTGCTTCCTTTGTGTGCTTTTATGGCCCGGCCCCAAGAAAAAGCTGCTAAAATTTCATTTAATCTGCTGCAGGAACTCAAGTGTCTGTCAGCCGCTCAAACAAGAGGGACCGAGCTCTCATATAACTGCGGCGAAATAACGCTAATAATATCTCCTCGCAGTAGACGTACAGGCAGACATTTTGTGTAACCAAAGAGGGCCGGCGGTGCATGGGAAACTGGCCCGCTCTCCGGTCCGGGGGCAGGCCCTTAATGGTGGGTGAGGGAGCCAGACAACGTCCTCCTTCTTCCCTCCTTTTCTCCCCCCTTTATCTTCACCTCCTGTTCATCCTTCCAAGTCATTAGCTTATGTTAATCACTTAAACTAGCAAGAGTGACCCCCAATTTCATCGAGTGTGCCACTATACTTAACAGCAGATGAAGCACAGCTGCTGCAACTGAAGGTAAAACAATCACATGGCAGCGCCCGTGTTTCCTGCTGATTTGTTTTAACTTCTTGTTGGACTTGAAACCCAAAATGTGTGATAAAATAAATCCATTTGTTTTTAAAATCCATCAGAGATCTATAATGAAAATATCCAAGTCCTTTCCTTAAGATTCAACAAATGGACTCATGCGTTTCTTTTCTTGCGCTGCATCATCATGTTCAAATGTGCTTGTTAAGAAGAATGTTTTTACCCTGCAGACTGAACAGCAGCAGCCAAATGGCTTTTGCCAAAAAAAACAACTAAATCTGTGAACTGGCGTCAAGTCTAAACGGATTAAAACCATAATTAAAGAAAAAAATGATGAAGAATGAGCAAAAAAAAACACCCAAAAAAAGTTGAAATAATTCCATATCTCAACCGGCGACAGAATAATCTGCTCCTAAGGATCCGACAGAAGTGCAGCAGCACACCACATTCTGCTCGCTGCGTCGGCCTGGCACAGAGACGGAGCTTTGATGGCAGCGCTAACTGACAGAAAGCAGCAGCGCAGGCAGCCGTTGGCGGCGGCTTCCTTCCTGGGGTTTGGGCGCACAAAGCGGCACATACGTCCACATACGTTGGAGGGGTTCGTTTGCCATGTGATACCACTGGAGGAGGAGGTGGAAGGGGCCTCTTAGTTCAACCGCTCAGTAGAGACGATGGCAGGGGTGAGCAGAACGAGGGAGCCGAGGGGATGCGGGAAAAGACCAGAAGCAGAGATGGAAACAGGAGATCTCGTCTCCGTCTGTTTGAACGCGGCGCGTCACGGATGATGAAAGTCGGCTTGTGACTCCGTGTCCCACCGGAGCCGCTCATCCACACAGGTTTGGCTTAAGAGACACCGCTATGTGAGCGTAATGACAATGAAGTATGGCCGCCACATACAAACGGAAAGAGCTGTCAGCCTTCCCTCCTCGTCTTACAGAGAGCGGCAGGTGTTTCTTCTCACCGTCAGAATTCACACCACTCGTAGAATTATTGTAATGTCTAACATGTGGAACAAGCTTCTTATTTTTTTTTTTTCCCCCTACTTGTTGAGCTTGCTGAGTCAGTGGCATCTTTACAACACTCACAAAAAAAAGTTGGGAGCTGAGTTTGAGCGCTGCTTCCTCCCATTATTCTGGAACAACTGCTGATTGTACGTAAAAGAAAATGCCGCCAGGTAATTTAAAAGAAAATCCTTATTTTACTACATTTTGGTGATTTTTTTTTTTTTTTTGCTTCTGTGCCCAAATTAGTTTAAAAAAATTGCTTCCACTCTCAAATCTGTGCAGCACAGAGAGCCAGTTAGTGTTTCTGAGCAGAAAGCCTGGAAACGGGGAAAAATAGTTAAGAGCCGCTCCAAAAGTAACAAAATTCACCTCTAAATCTCACTGATTAACACATTCACATTTTCAATGTGTTTTCACAGGAGTTATGTTCCAGATTATTTCACTGCCAAGCGCACTGACTTCCTGGAGTCTCTGCTCCCGGTGACGACAGGACTGGCATTTTTCCCCTCCTCTGTACGCTGAGCCAAGCTAAGTAGTGTTATTGATCTTCTCAATCTGACTCTCTTCAATATATAGCAGACGAATACATCTCGAACTATTCCTTTAATCTCCCGCTTCCTCTGCAGAGACTCGTCAGTTTGATCAAAGTGGCATTTCATAAGGAGTAGAGAGCAACAAAAAATGTACATGAAGTCCTCGGCCGAGACCGGCGAGAACAATTTAATAAACATGCAAAAAAACCAACTAATATGCTAATGCTCGGTCACCTTCTCCATGTAAAACAGTGTTTACAGAAGCCAACTCGCATACTAGAGAAAGAAAAAAACAAGAAATGGGAAAGCAACAGGGACACAAATGACTGCTAATGAAGACATAGCAAGCTGTAGATGGGGTGGGGTGGTGGTGGTGGGGGTGGGGGGTGGGGATGGGCAAGGGCAAATTAACCTTTTTAATTGGAGAGTGGTAGCCCTCTTTGGACCCGGCAGTTGGATCCAGAGTACTGACAGATGATGAGAGGGAAATGGCAGGCCCATTACAGGCAATCTGGCCCCGCAACTTGGCAGAGCGGCGCAGAACCAGAGCCGGGGGAGGACGGGGCACGTCCAGCCCGGAGAGCGCTCGCTGCCAGGCCGCTCGCTGCCAGGGAAGGGCTCGCCTCAATAAACGAAATACAGAACGGTTATCTTGGCACTTTGAACTACGGGGTAAAGGCCCGTCATGAGGGAGTCGGGTTTCTGTGTCTGATAACAAAATACTACCTGGTCAGGAACAGAGGAGGGCTTTGCTTTAATGAAAGAGAGAGAGAGAGGAGAACCTGCCCAACAGGTATGGGAGAAGGGGGGGGGATGCACACACCATTTGTGTTCACCTGGCTTTGTACTTGTTTTCAATCCCCCCAATACATCCAACCATGTTCACAGA
The DNA here is from genome assembly GCF_029030835.1 of Brachyistius frenatus. Taxonomy (NCBI): domain Eukaryota; kingdom Metazoa; phylum Chordata; class Actinopteri; family Embiotocidae; genus Brachyistius; species Brachyistius frenatus. The sequence continues at coordinate 2,048,739 of NW_027210652.1, forward strand.
GGAGCCAGTAGAAAGAGCTCGGGAGCAGGGAGAGGACGTCTTCCTGTCTCCCTGTCTGTCTTCCTGTCTCTCTGTCTGTCTGTCTGTGTGTGTGTCCGTGTTTGTGTCTGGAGATACAAGGAAAGCAAACATCAAGGTCAGAGGAGCTGGAGTCTGTCCAAGCGATAGACAGTTTTAACACGCAGCCTCGGGGAGACGCCGGGATTTAGACAGAACCCGAAGGCCCCTGTTTCTGATTGAATATCTGGCCTTTACGCGGTTGGACATATTTCCCGATCTGAATATAATTTCCTCCGCCGTCTGAGAGACGCTCGCAGCACGATGTCGTCAGCGTAAAAGACAGTTCAGAGAAATCACTCAGCGCCAACCTGCTCTTTCGTTGTCTCGCCGTCCATCAGACAGTTGAAGTAAACATAATCCTGACGCCCGGTCTTTAACGCGGACCCCATTAAGCCAGACGTCCGCGGACATCTCGAGGTCATCGCCGCTAAGACGAAGAAGAATCTATCACTGCTCGTCCGTCCCTTCGTCCCTCTGTCGGTCTGCACATATTCTCCTTTCCTGCCTCTCTCTCTGTCCATCTGTCTTGAATTATGTATTCTAATGCATTTGGAACAAGGCACAGAGTGGCCGACCACACCGGGTGGCTTTTAGTCACGTCATGCATGACAATCCAGAGGACATGAAAGTCCATGAAGTCTCACACTCTGATGTGTGTAGGCACTTCATGTCCATCGACCGCCATCATCCGCCTGCATGTCGGGAACACAAACTATTGCTCGCAAAATTCTCCATCACTCTCTCTGTCTTTGTATATGTGCCTCTACACACACACACACACACACACACACACACACACACACACACACACACACACACACACACACACACACACACACACACACACACACACACACACACACACACACACACGGCCGAAGAGAGCAGACTACCATCTGGGAGTAGTGGCCGGCTTTGTCTGGGGGGGGTGAAAGCGCCAACAAGACCCCCCTTTAACACACACACACACACACACACACACACACACACACACACACACACACATAAACCATACACACAACCCTTGCACCCCCCCCCCCCAGCAATCACCCTCCTCCCCCTCCAACTGCTCTAAGTGTGAGAGCTCTTCTCATACAATCTGCACATATACATATGCAAATTTGCAGGGGGGCATTATAAAAACAGCCATCATCTCACACACACACACACACACACACACACACACACACACACACACACAC